>NC_058091.1:101791666-102103214 GCF_020171115.1 Neogale vison
AAGATTTTATTTATTTATTTGACAGACAGAAATCACAAGTAGGCAGAGAAGCAGGCAGAGAGAGAGGGGGAAGCAGGCTCCTTGCCAAGCAGAGAGCCTGATGCAGGGCTTAATCCCAGGACTCTAGAATCATGATCTGAAGTGAAGGCAGAGGCTTTAACCCACTGAGCCACCCAGGCTTTAAATGTAAAATTGGGTCAGAACAGAGACAATAGATTATTAATAAATGTGGCATTCTTGAATAGGAACATACAAATAGGTTTACTGATATAAGTAGACTCATAGTACCAGCTGTTACTTTAATTTTTCACATTTTTTCCTTAATATATCATGCAAGGATGAGGTTACTGTGTTTTCATTTTTTAGGAATCTTTACCAAAAAATAACAAAAGGAATACCTTTGTATCTGTCAGCATCAAATCTCTCATGAACATTTTAATCTTCTAATCTTCAAAAATTCATATCTTATTTTATACTTTTATTTATACATTACCTATCCTGTGCCAGATAGGAAGGATACTGTAGATTAAGTCAATGTTTCAGTGATGCGCTAGTAAACGTTTTAAAAACCCGAGTTCTGGAGAAGGTGGGAAGGGAAGCTCTCCTGTGTACTGTTTGCCAATGTTTGTGATGGAACGCTGTTGTGATCTTTCAGCTAGGGTTCTGGATGCAGATTAGATGTCACCAAATAGAAATACTTGCACAAATTTTAGAATGAGAAAAGTGAGCCAGAGGCAATTTCCTCTGCCAGAAAGCCAAGCTGTAAGAACATGAGATGTTCCTGCAAATCAGTGTGCTTATCCCCTGTCCAGGTTGCTCAGTGCCCAGAGTCGACTAGGGCAGCAGCAAAGGCAGCTCTCTCTTCCCTGGATACCAGCTCCTTGGGGATGCCATTAATTATAATAGTGCCCAGAGTGATCTTAGAGGAAGATGGGAAGATTCTGATGAGTCAATCTTGTGATGTTCTGGGAGTTCTTCCTGCACTTAGGGACAGTTTAAGGCCCACTCCATCAGTCCTGCCGTACATTGCATGAGTCTTTAATTCCCTAAGCTAAGTCCTTGATGCTTAAAATTTATCTCACCAACTGCATTTTTTTTTTCTTCATTCTCATTTACAACTTGCAGTTTCATAACTCTGCGTATCTGGCCATACCCTCTCCTCAACTCTTCAGATATCAGCTAAAATATTAATTTACGAAATGTTTTTAGACAAAGCCTTTCTTTCTTTTCCCAGGAGTCCTATAACTCCTTGTCCCTTCATTCTTTTGGCACAGGATCCTGGCTAGAATTGTGCCAGTTTTAGGATTTAGGCAAGTTCAAGACAGATGAGGTGGGCACAAATCATCTATCTGCATGGAGACAATTAACATAGGAAAGACTTAAAGGGAATTAAGGGTAGACACATGAGACTGAGCTGGTAATGCCCTTCTTCTTAGGGGAGGACTTCTTTCTCAATCCCAGGGACAGTGGGGGCTATCAGCAAGCAAAAGAAAAAAAAAACAAAGAAACAAACAACTAAAACTCTGAATATTATTGGTATACACACCATAAAGGTAGAAAGAAAGACTATTCCATAGTTTATGTCACACACCATGATTACAGAGCCGAAAGACTACCAGCTCTCCTAGGACATGAAGGGTGCCCATACAGTTCACAGAGCAGCTTTAGCTATGACATTCAGAGGGCACTAAATTTTCAGTAGTAGTTAAACAGTATATTTGGCAAACCCAGGAAAACCGTGGTAACAATGGCATTGCCACTTTGGGAGGCAGAGGACAAAGTAAAGTCATGTCCGGGTAGAAAATTAGGCTGGTATCTTTGATTATGAGAAAAGGTAATGAGGTACACACATGCGCGCGCACACACACGAAGTTTTTGATGGCATTTCGTAACTGAGGTAAGTTTTCTACCAGCTGTTCTTTGAGCACGTATAACCAAATCAGAAGAAAAAGAATAAATGGAAAAAGAAAAAATGGGAGGTAGCTATGAAAGCTAGAATACCCCAGTCTAAAAACGTCTAAGCACCATGTGAGAAACCTTAGAAACATCCAGGGAAAATAGTTTTAATGATGGAGAATATAGTTAAAAGAATAATGTTGGTTATTAAAGATATGATTTTATTTATTTCCAGGCTTATATGGCCTGGCATTAAGATTGGATGACTCAGAGCTCCTGGGTGGCTCAGTCGGTTGAGCGCCTGACTCTTGATTTCAACTCAGGTTGTCAGATCGAGCCCCACCTTGGGCCCTATGCTGGGCATGAAGCCTGCTTGAGATCCACCACCCCACCACACACACACACACACACACACACACACTCTCTCTCTCTCTCTCTCTCTCTTAAAAAAAAAAAAAAAAAGATTGTACAAGTAATGGGTGGCATGCAGTTATATGTATTTATGTTATCTTTGCATCTGATCCAGCCTATAAATTTCCTAAGCATCAGTTATGAATTCCTCACAATCCATAGCACAGTGCCTGATACACAACAGGTGAGCAAGGTAGGTGTTAAATGAACATACATCTTTTCTTACACATGTTTTCTTCTCTACCAAACACTCCACACATGTGCAAACTCTGTCAATACTATAAACCCTGTTAATTCACATTCTGCTAATGTAGAAATTGCAGTAATAGGCTTTCATAAAACTTTGTCCTGAAAAAAATAAAGCACTTTCAAATTTATATTCTTATTTCTAATCACAATACTTTTCTCAGGCAACATAAGTAGCAATAGTTAATTTTATATTACAAATGACAATATGATATCAATAATTTAAATTACTTCTGTCAATGTATAGTTATTTCATTATTTCCCTACTGAAATAGAAGTAGAGAAAAAATTAAACAACTTGATAGTAAGTTTATGCCAATTTCTCTAAAATATGCTGTATTTTTGAATGTCCACAATAACTCCGATTGTATTTTTTTAAGACTTTTTTTATTTTGGGGGTACCTGAGTGGCTCAGTTGGTTGAACATCTGACTCTTGGTTTTAGGTCATGATCTGTTTGTAAGTTCAAGCCCCGAGTTGGGCTCTGTGCTCAGCAGGGAGTCTGTTTGGGATTCTCTCTCTCCTTTTCTCTCTACCCCTCCCCCATTCACTTTTTCTTTTGCAAATAAATACATCTTTTAGTGTTTGTTTGTTTTAATTTTTAAGTAATCTCTACACCCAACGTGGGGCTCAAACTCAAAACCCTGAGATTAAGATTCACTTGCTCAGACTGAGCCAACCAAGCACCCTGATTATACTTTCTTTTGAAAATTATTTAGATGGGTCAAAATGATTTTAAAATACACATGTATGGATGTAGTAGAAGGCCTTTTTTTTCCTTTGTAGGGTAATTAGAGTTCCCTTTTGGAAAATAAAAAGCAAGTAAATACACTGGCAATTCCAATGAGTATCTTTAAGTATTAGCTCTGCTGATTTCAAAAGAAGCCAATTGCTGCCATATTATGCCTTTATTCTCTCAAGAGAGAGAAATCTTGTATAAGACATGTCTACCTTGAAGACCACCTAATGTTTTACAAGTACAATTTCTAAAGAAAAACATGACAAAAATATGGGCTAAGGCAGTACCACCAAATGAACAAATGTTTTAAGCCACAAAGAAAATCCTATACCTGACCAAATTTGCATGTTTTTTATTTTTGCCCTTAACAGTAACTACTTAATACTCTGGGAAAATGTATATGCATATATCAACAAATTTCCCCATAAAATCGTATCCTGAGATGTTCTAAAAAATAATATTCTCCAAAGAGGGAGTTCTGATGTGGGTTGAGTCAGAGTGACAGAAAAATCTGCTAATCTCCTATCAGGCAGAGAGCTAAATAACAGTGCTATTAGAGACTTTGATGATTTTGGAGGCAAATTTAATAATGATATAAATCAAATGTTAAAATAATCCTCTAAGGAAACTTACTTCATTTGGGAGAAAAATAAAGTTTCACCAGTAACCATAGTGAGTTGATATTATTGTAGTTGTTTTCATAAGTTGTTGCCATGACTTTTTTGACTTTGGGGCTAGATTTTACTTCAAATACAACAGATGGCAACGATTACACTTCTGTAACTTTTTTTTTTTCTTGAATAACTAAACAGAGCACAATAAAATAAACAGGCTTATACACTAGAGAGTTTTGTCTTGTTTCATTTTTTATTAAAACTAAAAGTGAACAAAGTAACTCAAACCAAATATAAAATGAGACCTCCATGTGTCCCAAACTTTACCCACAAATTCTAAAATATTAAATATTCAATTTTTACCTTATTCATGGTTTCAAGGGGACCGAAATAAAATGGAACAAAAATAATGTAAGGAAGAAAGTTGCCATGCTGACAGCTCAAATCCCAAGCAAATGTTAAAAGCCTAGGAGAAAGTTCCTCTGTATCTGTCTCATTTGTTACAAAATTTGAGAAACCAGACTTAAATAGAATTAACATTATCTGGGGGAAAAAACATAACAGGATTTTTAGTCAAACATTTTCAAATTTATTTCTTAGTATTATATGGTATAGCCCCTTAATCTGACTTTCTTTTCTCCTGACCTCTCCAAAAAAGGATTTGGGTAATTTTCAAAATTCAAAGTAAAATATACAAATAAAGCCAAATTGTGATTACTGTTCAGAGAGCACATTTTAAGAAGTTGAGTTAACCTCATAAGGATTATTTAAATGAAAATGGCACAGTTGGTGGGAGATAGGCTCTAATGAATAGAAGACTTAATTAGATGTCAGGGACTAGAGTTCCATTTCCAGATATATAAAACGATGATGTATGTCCTTGGGTATATCACTTAACTTTATTTTTCCCATTCTGGTAAATGAAGGCGATAAATTCTCTGACAAGGTAGATTTGGTAAATCATGCTCAAATGTTGACATATTATTTAGTTAGGAACTTTAAAGCATCAAAATGATATCAATTTTAGAACGATTAGTCATCATGATTTCATTGGCATAGATAAGAGTCTTTCCTAAATAGTGTGTGGAATGACTTCTAAAGTGCCAAATTGCCTTTTTAATGATCTCATCATGATTTCATTCTTTGGTTAACAGCTTGAGAATTTGGTGGAATAAAGTGTTCTGATTGAGCAATACCCAAAGTATTTGCCTATAAAAATTTTATTTTAAAAACAAACTCTGCAAAACTTCAGCAGAATGACTAGTTAAAGAAGACCAGCCAAACAAATCTTAGTAGTGGTTGAAGATGTAATCCTAATCATTACCGATACTACAAAATCAATTAATTCCTAGGCATTGCTCAGACTGGAGGCCACCAATCTTAGTACAAATATATATTATTCACAATATGTTTCCTGACTGTAAGAATAGTACTTATTCTTTAAATTCAGATAAACAGAAAGAGTAAAACAAAGAAAACAGTAAGTATATAGAATGCTCAGAAACAAAGTTACATTTTTACTATACAACCTTTCAGGCTTGTTTTGTCTGTTTATTTCTTCCCCCCCATGCATATTCAGAAAGTCCTCCATTTATTTATGTTTTCTTTCCTGGAAATGCATCTAAACGTTAGCAGCCTAAAACAATCAGACTTCATATTCCACATGCAAATGGACCAGGTTATATTCGCAAAGAATTTAATTCACAGAAAAACACGTGCACACCACACAATTATGATGTCAAGTTATTACGGTTCACATGGGCCCAGGCTTATCCACAAGGGAGGTGAGAACAACACAGGCACACAGAAACCTCTGACAAGAAGACCCTGCTGGCCATGCCTTCTTGCCCAGAGCTGGTTTCATCCTCCTCTCAATTTTTGTGCACAGAAGCAGCATTGCCTCAGCCCCTCCCAGCCTGGATAAGCTGCACATCTGCATGATGCTGGGGAGAAGGGCTGTTCTTCCCTTGTACACACTCTGACCTAATGGTCTCAGCCATCCCTGCTGAGTATAACCCATCTGAGGGGCCCAAAGTGACTGGTAATATACACATCCACAAAAACACCACCACCGGCCACTCAGCTTACCCCCACCTTGCCCTGTATCTGCCACACTGGAGGCGAGTACAATAGAAGCAAAGCTTGAGTTACATTTTCTGTGGATAGTCGTGGGGCCTAGGAGTCATGGGCTTTATGGAGGTCCCTCCGCAAACTGGACAGGAGTGTCAGAAGAGCAGGGCAATCTGGTAGTCTGCGTAGGGGCTTTGCCTAAAAGGCATGGGGCCAGCAAAACTACAGACCAGCTGAAACACTGCCAAGATGTGGCCACCTGCCCTTTTCTGCTGCTCTACCTTGTGAGGCCACAAGAACATTCTGCCAAAGACTGACTTTATATGAAATGTTCATTAATCATAGAAACATGTAAGCTGCAGAAAATTCCCCACAATGGGTTTATATGTTGATATAGTTTATGCACACACATCTGTATACATATGTGTATATATCTATGTATATGTTTGTTTGTAACTTTGGGGGATGTGAGCTTATCTATTGATACTTGTTACCCATGCTGCCATTTTTTTAAAAGTTACTCTCACTTATACTGAGAATTTTATCTTTGAAGCATCATGGTATCCAGAGTAAATTTTATTTCTTCAGGAATAAATAGCACATTAAAAGAGAGAGTGAGTTACTGGGGAATGATGAAAGTACCCACTTAAATATCCCTCATATTACATCCTCATACATTGTGGGGTGGAATGGTTCCAAAACCATTTTCAAAAGGCTTGCAGAGGAATAGTTAGGTGGGATTTGGAGTGAGGACCTCTAGGGTGAGTTCAGGATCTTTCTAGCTCTTATTCAACAGGAGATCCTGGAAATGACACTTAGCTTCTCCTTTCTAGGATTTGTTTATGCATTAAATCAATCTCTAACTCATTCCTTCCACAATACATTTAAGTAGAAGTCACAGATGAAGACAAAATAGGCCAGAGAAAAAACGAGAGAGAACAGGGTAGAGAAAAATAGAAGAGGAGAAACCCACAAATGACCTCTGAGGTGGGGAAGCATCTCTGACACGGAGGAAGAAAAGGGGGTTTCAGGAAGAAAGAGGTGGTCAATTGTCAGATGTCCCAGAGAAGTCAAGAGAGGGAAGTACACAGAAAGTTGTTATCATTTTAGTTCAGTGAAGAGAGTAGAAGCCTGACCTCAGGGAATGGGATCCTGCAGTATTCTCCTCAGAGTCAACAGTGAAGGAAAGGGGTGTGACATCGACCAGCCAACTGACATCCATACTTCTCTCATGAAGACTGGAAGAAGATCTGGGATCTTTACTTAATTCATTAGTAATTTCCTTCTCATTTAGTGTCCCCAACAGAACCTGCCCTACCTCTGTGAAGCTCCACTGTAAGCAACAGTGTCAATCCCACACAGAGCTCTAAGTACATAAAAGGATGATAACAAACTTCTCAAAGGTATGTGACTTATGTGTCTCTGTAACTCCGTAAACTGTTGTAGCGCCAGACTCTGGGTGTTTAATAAATATTTAGAACTCAACATGATCATAGATGCTCTATGTCAGTAACTGTGCTAAGAAAAGCTCAAGGACAGACGGGTTTTTCCGTGGCGGGCGGGACTGGGGCCAGGGGGGATGTTTGCTTGGTTTTTATTTTAGGCAGATAGAAATGACAGAAATTTCATTTGCTTACATACAGAGCCAAATAAAGCAACAGAAATAAACATACAGAAGAAAATGAGGGATTAGTGATGGCCTAAAGACCAGCAAGGAGGTGACAGGGGCAGGGAGCTGAGATACAGATGGAAGGAGAGTACTTTCCACTGACTTGAAGGGGGTGTGATGGAGATAAAGATATGTGCAGATGCAGATAAATGCCTATGTGCCTGGGAATGGAAAGAGTGGAGGACTGCCATAGGATGGGGTTGGAAAATGTTTAGGTCTACAGAGCAAGCTAGGTTATCTGCTGAGTGTGAGGAGAGGAAATGGTGGACTCTGGCTTGAGTTGAGCTGTGATGGTTTGGAGTAGCTGTTGGGGGCGACAGGCTGTCAGAGATAAGGATATGAGAGTATTTGCTCCCTTATGAAGACCAGCACAAAACTGAGGTTCCTAATGCGGCACACATTACTGTGCTCATACAACGTCTTGTAAATACAAGTGCAGTGACAAAGCAAGCTTACTAACTTAAATATATGAAGACTTCTAAATTCCCTAAGTAAGATAAAAGCTAAAATAATAAGTTGGTAAAAATCCGTGAGCAGAGAAAGCACAAAAGGGAAAAAAAAATGAAACATACTGGAGGAAATTCTTCAACACATCAGCAATCAAGTCAGTTAACAATGTCACCAGCTCTGGCTTTCAAAACAGCAAGTTGTGTTCTTCTATAAAAATTACTGCATGATAGGGCTCCTTGCTCAGTGGGGAGCCTGCTTCTCTTTCTGCCTCTGTCTGCCACTCTGCCTGTTTGTGCATGCTCTTGCTCTCTGACAAATAAATAAAATATTTTTTAAAAAATTACTGCATGCATAATACATGTTCATCAAATAAAAGAAAGATTAAAAATAATAATGCCCCACAGAAAAAAAAAGTGATGTAAACTCCCTTGAAATTCAAACATGCAGAGATATTCACTATTTACATGTTGCCTTATCGGCTTTCAGACTTTTTCCTAGGCACATGTATGCATAAAAGTGAGAATTACATAAAATTTAGAAATCCATGGAAGTATCACCTGCTTCTTTCACTGAGTATGCCATGACTATCTTTTCATGCTGATAAATATCCACACAATTATTGTTTGTGGCTATTTGCCATCCCAGTGTAACAACAAAATGAATTTAAGGAAACCTCTTTTGGATATTTTCACTGACTATAATTGTTGCAGTTTGTTCCCATCGCAAAGAATTCTTCAAGGGACGGTTTTTTAACATTTTGGTACATCTGTCTAATTATTTTCCTAAAGGAAAAAAAATTTTAAGTGAAATTTCTGAGTCAAAGTCAACCGATTCAATTGAAAAGTTAAGCCAATTTTTACTTTTAAAAGCAGTGTGGTGGAGTTTTTTATCCTGAACCCGTGCCAACATTTGGTATCACGCATTAATCTTTGCCAAGATAATACACAAAATATGCTACCACTTATCTGCATTTTTTAAAATACAAGTGAGAAGGTAATTTTTCAAAAACTATCTTTAATGGTCATGTATATTTCTTGTTTTCTAAATTCCTTATGAATATGATTTGCCTACACATGGTAAATACTTCTTTAAAGATTTTATTTGTTTGTCAGGGAGATAGAGTGCACACGCAGGAGTGGCAGGCAGGAGAAGCAGGATCCTGGTTGAGCAAGGAGCCCAGTGCAGGACTTGATTCCAATATTTAATGTTAGCGTCATCTACTATTGGTAAAGTTCCAAGTTCATTGATTCTTTTCTTAGCTGTGTCTTGTATGTTATTTAGCCCATTCATCAAATTTTTTATTTCTAAACGTTCTCTGATTCTTTCTAATTTCTGCTCGTTATTTTACAATATTTTTTAATTTTCTATCAAAGCTTTTGTTTCTTCAACTATTTCATATATAGTCATTTTAGATTATTGGCCCTTGAGAATCTAATTGATATTTTTGCTTACTTTCAGTGTTGGTAGTTTGTTTTATTTTTTATTTGGTGACATTTGAATGTGAGTCTCTCTTGATTAGAGAAGCTACAGAGCCTTTGCAAAGAACTTGGATTCAGGAAAGAGAGGGAGATAAATGACCATTTTGTAATATTCCCTAAGAATAATGTCACTATATTTTGTTAGGAATTTTCTTGGGCCTGAGAAACCTATTTGAGAAAACACTCACAGCTCTACCTGTATTTCAACTGAAGAATCACCTTCAGCAGATACGTGAACTATTGATGCTTGTGCGCCAAGGGACTTGAGATTTTGTACTGCTGCCACATGTTTCTCAAGATGTTGCATTCCCTCTACTTTCAAATTCTATAATTTTGTCTCTTCTGGATATAAATTTCTTTAAAAACTTCTATAAATTCCTCCAGCAGGTTTCCTCCGCAGGAAGACAATGCCTCCATGTTGAGTAGTAATTTCATTAGTATATTTCTTGAGTGTTGTGAGCAAGCCATATGAATTCAGATTTCATGCCTCCAAATTGTTCCCTATGACCCTGAATTGAGCCTGAAAAGGTTAGAAAATCATCTGTTTTGGGACTTCAAATAGCAAGAGGTAAGACTGAAAGAAGCTTTGAGAAAAAAAAAGTCTTTACCAATGAATCTTTAAGTCTGTGCTAACAATCATATTACAATCATATTGTGACTTCCCTACAAATACAATGTTTGAGACCGTCTCAAGCAACCACCTGAAACAGAGAGATAAATCGGCTTGAAAATCACATATAGAGAAGAACTTCAAGTAGGAGGATTGCCAAATGGAAATGTCTGGAAACAAAGAGTTCAGAAACCCACTTAAGTCTTTAGAAAAATGTATTATCTAAATGACCAAGAGTCCAAATGAAATAAAATAATAATAACAAGTTGATTGATCCAGACTTAAGAGTTCCCATGGTCCCCTATACATTCCCTTGTAAGAGGTGGATTTTTTTTTTTAAAGATTTTTTATTCATTCATTTGACAGAGAGAGATTACAAGCAGGCAGAGAGGCAGGCAGAGAGAGACAGGAGGAAGCAGGCTCCCTGCTGAGCAGAGAGCCCGATGCCGGACTCGATCCCAGGACCCTGAGATCATGACCTGAGCCGAAGGCAGCGGCTTAACCCACTGAGCCACCCAAGGGGTGAGCCACCAACAGCCATTTCAGATATGGCCAAGGAGAAAATGGATAAGAAAATCCTCTCAGAGGGCAAAGTAAAGAGGCTCAAATGATACCAGATAAGACATTCCTTCCTAGAGAACAAAACAGAAGGCCAACCAAGAGCTTTCCTCACCACCCCAAACAGACTTTACAGTGCTCTGTTGCATAGATCCCAGTATGGTCATGGACCCGTGACTTCTAAGGGTCTTCTTCCTTCCCTTTTCCCAATAAGAATGCTACTGAGTTTATCCTATCCTGCTCAATACTGTATATAAGAGATGAGGGTTGAGGGAAGGGAGGGGTGACTCGTTATTTGAGTTTGTTGATGAAAGGACCAAGAAGGGGGGCACCTGGGTGGCTCAGTCGGTTAGCCATCAGACTCGTGATTTCTGTTAAGGTCACAATCTCATGGGTCATGGGATGGAGTCTGAAGACAGATTCCATGCTTAGTGGAAAATCTGCTTGAGATTCTCTCCCTCTGCCCATCCTCCCAGTCTCTCTAGAATAGATAAATAAATCTTCAAAAAAATAAAAAGAAAAAGAAAATTGGGGAGGGTATGTGCTATGGTGAGTGCTGTGAAGTATGTAAACCTGGTGATTCACAGACCTGTACCCTTGAGGCTAATAATACATTATATGTTGATAAAAAATTTAAAAAGAAAAAAAAAATAAAGAATGAATGAATGAATTAAAGGAAAAAAAAAGAAAAAAGGAAAGAAAGGAAAAGGAAAGGAAAGAAGAAGAAAAAAAGAAAGAAAATAAAATAAAAAAGTAAATGACCAAAGAAGGTATATTTGGGCTTGATGGAGAGGACAACAGAACCCTGAGGTCCAGAGCTTTGAGGAGGTTGCAGTGACTGCTTGAGTTTCCTGTTGTCTCCCTTGACAGGTGAAAGCACAGAGACAGAAGCCACCTGATCTTCTATGTCCAGAAGACAGACAATAACAGGCAAGTGTACACCCACCCACACGTTGTTATATATTTCTCAGCCCCTCTTCAGACATGCACTTTATTTAAAGAGTTCTATCACTTTTTGTGAGAGAAAGTAAGTCTGTACACATGTGGATGGAATTGATGTATGCTGCTTCTAAATATTTTTTTAATATTTTATTTACTTATTTGAGAGAGAGTGAGCAGGAGGAAGAGGGAGAGAGAATCTGAAGTGGACTCCATACCGAGCACAGAGCTCAATGTGGGGCCAGATCCCACAATTGCAAATCACCACCTGAGCCAAAACCAAGACCCAGATGTTCAACTGACTGAGCCCCCCAGGCAACCCTGAAGCACACTGCTTCTAGACCTAACCCCCAAAATATCTCTTAAGTACTCCTTCCTTCATCTACGAGTGGGACCAAAGAAGTCTGAGATGGTTGTCACACTGACAGAAAGAGATGGAATTCTGAAGTGATTGCTTTCCAGGGAGTCATTAAACTAGCTTCAGACTCCAATATAAAATAAACCACAAAGATTTTCTCCAGCTATACAATCTGCTTTGTATGATTCAGAGTAAATACCATTAGCTTTGAGAGGGAAGCTAGGTCCATGGATGATATACTAATACTATATACCATAGCTGGGACAGGTTCAAGATATGTAGGAGGCCACCTCAAGATCCTGGACTGCTGAGCAGGGCAGACACTAGAGAAGCAAGGCAACCAAGAAGATGCTACTAAATTCTAGAAACTAAAGGATTTACAAAGATGCATTAGGGGTGCCCTGGGAGGAATTCCAACCAGAAATTGACCATACAATGATGGAAGTAGAAATTTCCAAAGACATAAAAATAAAGAAGAGTTGTTGAAGTTTCTTAAGTGTCCTCTATTCAGGATTATTTGTGGTTTAGAAGCTACAAATTCATCATTTTGGGCTCATGGCAGCTTGTATGCCTTACGATAAGTCTTTTACTGTGTAGTATGCCAAATATACTAATGCGGCAAGAGTTGAAATTTGCACACTATAACTCAAATGTACAAAAAATGTTCTTTTAAAATCCAAAGATGATGTCATCTGTCTCAAGTTTCCATTTCTACTCAGTAGATAAAAAAAAAAAAATCTTTTAATACTTTCAAGGGAGCCTGGTCCTTTCAGGTTCAATAGTTTCTTTTGGGTATTAGTAACTCAAATTTGTCATATATAAACTGACTGAATTTTTTATTTTTCCCTTCTTCGTTCTTCCTGCTTTCTTCCCAAAGGAACCTACAGTCTCAGGGAGTTAAGCTACCTTCCCCTACAATCAAGTTTAACTGAATTAGTTACTGAGAATTCTCTGCCAAGATCAGCTGAAATGTGCTTGACCTCACCTGGTTCATTGTTCTCTGTGCTAGCATCAGCTGCTGAAGTCCACTGCCCCTCCTGCTCTGAGGCACACTCCACCTCCTTATACAATCTGGTTCTTTTAAGCACTTCTAGGTCAGCCAGCAGGGCACAGGAAACTTCTGGTTGCCTAGACTCATACTCAGACAACTATCTCAATCCTACTTACCTAGACATTTGCCTCAACCAATTTTAATTTATTATCCTGCCTTATCATCCTCAAACCACACTGAGTACAATGCTTGGAATTTCCCAAGCTATATCCAGAGATGAAGAGCAAACTTATTTTTTCAAGCTTCTCCTGTACCATGTCTCCTTCTCCCAGGGAAACCTCAATTCTTAACCCTCATTCCTCCTTTCTTTCTCTCCAACAAGGAAAGGGATTTCCATTTTCCATGCCAGTAAAATAGGAATTTCCCTGATAATAAACTCTTGGATGAAAGTGAGCTTCAGTCTCAGATTAACTTCAGGGGTTACAGAAGAAATTAGGTTATGAACAACGAGGGCTCACTCTCTCTGTATGAAGTTGCCATCGTGAATTCTCATGGTTCCACGGTGACTTTGGAAACAATCTGAATACTAGCAGTATCTTCCTAAAGAAAACAAACACAAACTTTCTAAGGAAAATAGATACCTCCCACCCTCCACTAGGTAGAGTGAACAATTTGAAAAGTCCCAGTGCTGAGATGCTACTCTGAGCAAATAAGCAAAGATTTAGTAATAGGGGTCAAACAAAGGCCTATCATAGAATGAAGACAAATTAAAGTAGAAATAAAGAAGAAAAAGTTAACAAAACTGTCAAAGAAATTGTTTTCTTATACATCATATCTAAGGATAGTAAATCCTTTCTAGGGAAAAAGAAACCCACTAGACACCATTTTATAACTTGGAAGGACTTAGCATTATTTATATAAATCTGTTTATAGGGTATAAGTTAGGTCACTGTCAAAATATCTAGAAGTCCTTGGAGGGTCTAAGTTAAATTTCCCCTAAATATAGGCGAGATTTAATTTATATAATATATATATATATATATATTGAATATATATATATATATATATATATATTCAATATATATATTTGAATTGGGTGGATAGTTCTGAAAATTAGAGTCAAACTTCTGGTGACCAGCAACAGCAATATGAGATAAACAGTCCCCTTTAACAATGTTGTCTTAACCTGTAGTCCTTTTGAACCATTTCAGACTTACTAGTTTTTCATGGAGATCCCTGTCTCGGGGCTTTTCCCCATCCTGCTCCCACTGCCAAAAATGCCCCACACCCTGCATGTCATAAAATTTATACTCTCCATTCACTAAGGTTTCTTCTCAAATATTAGCCCATCAGAAAATTATTTCTTGACCACATTTTATAAAATTGAACCTCCCTTCACTCTGTACCTTCTGATCTCCTTTATTTTTCTTAAAGCACCAATCATTACTTAATAAATATTACATATTAACTTAATATTAGCAAAATAAATATATCTGCATACTATTTTATCTACCAGAACATAAGTTCCACAAAGGCAGAAACATGGTTTTTCTCCTTCTGCATTCCTAGAAGACAAGATATACTTACTGAATACATGAACTACACTATATCTTCCTGCATGTACTGTATATTACAAACACATCTGATTAAAAACTTGGAAAGCATAAAATACATGGGAATAGTTGTAATGTAGTGGTATTATAGATGGGTTCTTTTTTTATTAAAGTTGCAAATTATTAATGATAATTCCATGCATATCATAATTAGTCATACAGGACTAATAATTTTTCCCCAGGCTTCAAAAGTGTCTTTGTGAGCATCAAATAAGGTAAGAAACATAAAACTGTGAAAATAAGAAGAAGATTTTGATTAATAGAGGATATTGCATTAATGTGATGTTATACCTGAAGACATATGGTAAAAAATGGGTTATAAAGATAATTAACAGCTAACAAATGATATAGAATATCTTTATAACTCATTTTTAGTTATTAAATTAACTATAACTCATTGGTCCATATTATCTTTCTGAATTTACCAGATTATCTATTTTTAAATTTATTGGGATATAACCTTCACTAATATCTTCCAGTTCCTTCTGTTTCTCAATATGTCAGATTTTTATATTGCTTCCCAGATTATATATTCTCCAAACTACTTCCATAAAAACATGCCTCATATATAAAGGCAAACCAGAATATATTTTACTATATATCATAACGTCTAAGTTTAATTGAATCCTATTGGAGCAAGAGGAAATCCTTTTAAAGAACATATTTAAGGGAAGAAAACTCTACTTTTATAACTAATGACAAAATATTGCTACAAATATTAACAATTATTTTTTCAAGCTTCTCCTGTACCATGTCTCCTTCTCCCAGGGAAACCTCAATTCTTAACCCCAATTCTTAAATGATATTGACCTATAGTGCATTGAAAAAAAGAAAAGACTAAAATATCAGTTATGACAATATATTAGAGTGACAGAACACTTTACCTCATATATGATTACCCAGGATATAAGAAACCCCTAAAGACCGAGTTACTTTTCTAAAATCTTCTGCAGCTTCACATCACCTTAACACTTCTTATTTTACATTTAGGTAAATATTTTTCCTTCTCCAGTTTCCCCTATCTTTTGAACACACTGGCCTCTTCCCAGAATACTTAACTAACACCTGTAGAATTCATTATAGTATCATTTATGGCTTTGAATTCAAGCCTGCAAAGCCCAAAACCTAAAAGTAGACTCTTATTTATCAGAAATAGAAGCTTACTCATACCAAAAGCTAGCATGAGTAGCACAGTCTTGTAGGCAGATAATATACGCCAATGGTCTAAAGAAACCACAGCGACAATTTTGCGCCAGTCTTATTTTTATGACAAGTACCTGGTATTCTAGTTAAGGACTATTGGACCAATCAGGAAGGTGTTAAATGGGCTTAGTGAAGTGCCAATTAAGTGATAAAGTGCACCTGGTGGAAAAGCATGCTCCAGGCCCTCCTTCCTCCAAGGCTGACAAACCTTGATCTCAGATATTTGGATACATTATTTACTGAATGACTGAATTACCTTTTGTTTATTTATCTCCTTATGAATTTAACTCACACTTATTGTAGAAAATACAAACACAAAAAGTACTGAGTATCAATACAACAGAAAAAGATGAGTGTCTTCATCTCTAAAATAAGGGCTGTCATGGCTCATTCTTTGGATGGTAGCCCAGAAAATTCAGTGAGTTGAAACATGTACCTAGTTTTTAGTAAAAGTTCAGTAAATGCTGGGTGCCTGGGTGGCTCAATCATTAAGCGTCTGCCTTGGGGTCAGGTCATGATTCTGGGTCCTGGGATTGAGCCCCTACATCGGGCTCCCTGCTTTGGCAGGAAGCCTGCTTTTCCTTCTTCCACTCCCCTGCTTGTGTCTTGCATTCCCTCTCTTGCTATCTCTCTCTCTGTCAAATAAATAAACAAAATCTAAAAAAAAAAAAAAAAGAAAAAAAAGTTCAATAAATGCTAACTGTAATAAATATTGTCAATAGTGCTGGGATTAATAGAGTACACAGGACAGTTCCTGAATCATATAGGCATTTAAATGTCCAGTGAATTCACGGCTGGATGATGAGATGGGTTGGTCATCATTCGGCTTTTTGTCAATAAGAAAAATTCCTGACAGTGTCAGGATGGCTGTCAGCTTCGTCCAGAATTTCAAAACTTTAGCGGTCAAGTCGTAGCGACCCAGTTTCTGGTTTTTTACACTTGTGTTCCAGGATGCTTTGAGTGGTTCTCAGGTGGAAACTCAGGTGGAACTTGAATCCTGTTTGCCCACAATGCAATTGAGAATGAACAAGACTTTGTAAAGGACATACTCTGCCTGTCATTCCTGCTCTGTGACTTCATAGCCACATAGCTTCTGTGACTCCTAACTCACTTATATCTGATAAATTGTTTCTTTATCAAATATTTGAGGTAAGATAAGTATTCAAAGTGCTGAGAATATATATAGTGGATATCCATCCTTTTTAAATGCACCATATAAATTAAAAACTCATCCTTAAATGGACAGGGGGGAGGAGCAGAGAGAGACAGAATGGGCCTGTTCAGAATCACACTCTACTAAGCTCCTCAACCACGAATCAAGGGAAAATATCTAGCTTAGCCCAATCACAAGAACATTTGATTGAACCAAGCCTCTAATGCCAGGAGGGAAGTCTGCAGTACCAAGACATCAAGGTCCGCACTGCTAATGTCACAACCCATTCAACTCCACCTCAGCCTGGACATGCCCAGGAGCACCTTCATGTCGGACTTCTACTTACAGCCTAGGTTACCATCAAATGAGCACCTCTCCACCATCTCTCTTCTTCCCATACACTGCTATGTTGTGTTTCCAAAATCTGTTTGTCCGCTTCTTTTAACATTCAACTATTTCTGTTTGCTGGAGAGCATCATTCTCTTTAAATTAAACTCATCTTCATCATCAGACTTTCCCAGCATGCTGCAAGTAGAACTTGGCTCTTCTCAGATAGTTCCTGCCATAGCCTTCTTGGGTGGTGACTTCTCTCTCACACCCTAGTCCTTTGTCTCTCCACGTTCATGTACAAACTTTCTGCTCCTTGAGGTTTATAGCTGCTATTCCCTTGGATTTTTTTTTAAGATTTTACTTATTTATTTGACAGACAGAGGTTGTCTGAGTAGGCTGAGAGGCAGGCAGAGACAGGAGGAAGCAGGCTCAATGCTGAGCAGAGAGTCCAATGCGGGGCTTGATCCCAGGACCCTGGGATCACTACCCGAGCCTAAGGCAGAGGCCTCAACCCACTGAGCCACCTATAGCAATCCCATAGTGTCTACCCCACCTGCCAAGTGCAAGTTCATCACAGGGTAAATGTTGCTGCTTCTAAATCTGTTGTCTGTAGTTTACCATCACCTTGCTCCACACCTCTGTCCTGCATGCTACCATGTAACACCAGGTCTCCATGATTAATCTATATTATATAACCTATCTAATCTATATTATGGCTCCTAAATCTCCTATTACATGCTTTTTTGAGCTCCACACCCTAAAGATATTTCCATTTAAACATTCTACAGTCAGCCCACACTCAGAGATTGAGAAGTGAATGCAGGCACCCCAACCTGGTACCTTTTGTTACTTATCTCAGTGACTGGTTTCATTGCCACACAGTTGATGTAATGGAGCCAGTGAAAGTCATTCTCAAGCATCCCCTCTTTCCCCATCTTCCAAATCTGAGCAGCCACAGAGTTCTGAGAACTATATTCCTGATCCTATCCATTTCATTCAACTCTCTGATACTGCCCTAGCTCGGACTCTAGCTTCTTGTGTCCTTACATCCACCCTTGTTACTCTCAATTATAGAACTTTCAAATCTGTTCTATATAGATCTATATAGGAAGATGCTACACCACTGCCTTCCAGTCTCCTGCCTAAAATCTCTACTGTCTCTTCAGGGCACCTGGGTGGCTCAGTGGGTTAAGCCTCTGCCTTCAGCTCAGGTCATGATATCAGGGTCCTGGGATCGAGCCCCACATCGGGCTCTCTGTTCTGCAGGGAGCCTGCTTCCTCCTCTCTCTCTCTGCCTGCCTCTCTGCCTACTTGTGATCTCTCTGTCAAATAAATAAATAAAATCTGTTTTAAAATCTCTAATGTCTCTTCAAAATTTTTTAGAAAATTCCAATTTTTTTTAGCATGGATGACACAGTCCTTTACAAGATGGCCCCCTCCATTCCTCAGGAGGCTCTGACACCTCACTGATATACTTGCATCTTTGAAATATACCAAACGTTTTTTCACCTCTAGATCCTTCAACATGCTGACATGCCTCTCCCTATAGCATGTCTTCCTTCATCTCTATTGCCTAACCATCTGCGTCTCTTCCACCCAAGCCTGGTTAATTCTATTCATTGTTCAGGACCCAGGCTAAATCAGATTTTACCTCCACAGGAAACATTCCCCAAGCCTCTCTCCTCTCCTCCAGACCACGGTCCTACTTTGGGTTCGATGCCCCTCATAGCAGTTCATCTAGAACTCCGTGCTAAATTCCCACATAGCAATATAGAGTGATACTGAAATTGTCTATTTACTTATCTATGCCCCAAATTCTATTCCCTCTTCAACCTAAACTGTCAGTTCATTGAAATCAGGATTTGGGTTTACTAATCTCTGTAACTTCAGTGTAATCCCTAAAATTTGGTATATAAATAATTGATAATGAAGGGAAGAAGAGAGGAAAAAGTGAAGTACAGAGGTAGGGAGGGAGGCTGGATTTTTGGAACAACTGGGGTCTATAGATACTCCACAAAGGTCTGTGCAAACATATCAGACCTGCACAGGCTCTGATCAAGATCATCAAGAAAGCTCAGGAGCACCATATATATTTAGAACACAAAAAAGTCTGCTAGGATGGTTAATCACAGGTACCTTATATGGCAAACAACACTAGCTATCACTTTAACCAGGCTCACGATAGGATACATATTACTACAAGTTCCTTATGTGTGCTCATCGATTCAATTCTTAGAAGCATTCCAGGCAGCCATACTGTTTTCACACTCAATTTTGCTGAGGAGAAACCCGAGGCAAGGAGAAATGACATCACCTGCTCAAGAGGACACCAGAAGGGCCAGGCTTTGAACCCAGGCAGCCTGACTCAGAGCCTGCGCTCCAATCCACTACGCAGCACAAATTTTAATGACATCTATTTATGTTGACTCACTACCCATTACTGAGCTTCACAACTCTTTGTGGAAGTTCTTCTTTATTCACATGGGTTTTATAAGAGGGACCAAACAAAAATAATCAGACAAAAAAAAATCCCTACAAACTACACACACCCACACACAAACACACACACACACACACACACACACACACACACACTCAGGAAACAGTTTAGAACTGCAGTGGTGGTGAAATGGGTTTTCATACTTAGAGCAGCCAGGAATGAAGGCAAGGAGTGTCTGAGATGCATGGATCAGGTATTCAACCAGGAGCTGGGGTTAGGCCTGTAAGTTTCCTACCAGGCAGCACACTATACTGAGTGTGTTATTATTTAGCGCTACTCAAGAACAGTGCTCAAATGAATGCTCACCCCTTCTCTGCTTACGAGCCAATGTGTAAGAAATCATTCCTCTTTGAAAGCCAATGAGTATGGACAGTCTTTCCAAGCAGCTAGTCCAACCTTTAAGATGTCCACGTTAATCTATCTCTAATTAAGTCTCTTTCTGTGCTGTTACGCATGATGAAGGGGTGCCATTTCAAAGAAATGGCATTTGACCAATTTTTCCACTCCCAATATAAAAAGTCTAATCCAACTTCTTCCAGACCCATATTAAAAGGTGAATCTTGGAAGATTCTTCATTTCTACCACAGATGTGTAAAACCTGCATTGCTTTAATAAGTAGCCTTTAAATAGTCTTTCTATAGTTCGTGGAAAATGCTATATTCCTCAAATGCTTGTTGCTGTGCTACAGTTTTGTAGGCAAAGCCACTAAAAATTTCGGTGATTACAAAGCACTTCTTATAACTTCCCAGGGTCACCTTACACAGCCTAGTGGCTCCCTTAGTATATAAACTCTACCAACCACCTGACCCATTAATGATTTTAGGAGTAAAGTACATGGCGTGTTGCATAGAGTTATTTTTGAGAAAACCCTGGAAAGCCAAAAACAAATCTTGGAAAATAAATACGTAAACATTAGATACACAAACAGATTAACAACAAAACTGATTTCAACTGGAAAACGTCTATCATATGGCAAGTATTAAATGATTTTGTCAGCCTTCTCTTCAGAAAATATTTTTCTTTTTTCTCAATTACCCTTTGGTTTTCCAAAGATTTGTACTTCTCTCTCACTGCATGCACTATTAGGATCCTGCGGAGACTCGTAAAAACATTTTCTTGTATCCCAGATGGCCCTCTTCTTTTGTGTTTCATTTTTTAAAGGCAGCACTACTTAAGAGCTGATGGTTAGCAGTGCCTCTACAGAGTGGGCTGTTTTTGGTGTTTAACAGAGAATACAATTCTCTAAGGACCCATGCTTAAAGAGAAACACAATAGCTACCTACATGCCTACTTTTAAGGGCAAACTCACTCCCTATAAGCTCAAGTCTGAAGGGTACTTCATAATGAACATCCAAGAAATACTTAACTTAGAAAGTGGCATGCACACACGTACACCCTTTAACCCATGACATTAATTAAGTTTGTCAATAATTTCTTACACATGAAGGGATTAAGAAAAATGTTTACACCACGGTCTAAAACAGGGCCAGATCCCAGAAAACCCCTATCCCCAAACAGCTTGTAAGCCAGAGTCCAGGCCTGGGCACCCACAAGTCTACTTGTCTGCCTCTCTTTTTTGCATAGCAGTGTACTGGGTCTGGTTCCCAGGATTTGTATCCCAGGGCACATTATATGACACGTCTCATTAGCCTGATTCCTTTCATCGCCCATGCGCTAATCATCTGTAGATGGCAATATTGTTAAGTGCCAGGTATGAACTGAATCATGTCTCCCATTCATATGTTGAAGTCCTAATCCCCTGTACCTCAGAAAGTAATGGGATTGGAAGACTATTAAAATAAAGTTGGGGGGTGCCTGGGTGGTTCAGTGGGTTAAGCTTCTGCCTTCGGCTTAGGTCATGATCTCAGGGATCTGGTACTGAGTCCCACATCAGGCTCTCTGCCCAACAGGGAGCCTACTTCCCTTCCTCTCTCTCTGCCTGACTCTCTGCCTACTTGTGATCTGTCTCTCTCTGTCAAATAAATAAATAAAATCTTTAAAAATAAATAAATAAATAAAGTGGGATCATATGGGTGAGTCCTAATCCAGTATGACTGGTATCCTTATCAGAAGACAAGATTAGGGTACAGACACCAGACAGGCGCCATGCAAAGACCATGTGAAGACACAGGGAGGAGTTGGCCATCTTTACGTCAGGGAGAAAGAAGAAACCAACAGAAGAAACCTAAGAAGAAACCAACCCTGCCAAAACCTTGATCTCAGACCTCTGGCCTCCAGAGCCATGGGAAAAAAAAAAAAAAGAAAGAAATCTCTGTTGTATAATCTGCCCAGTGGGAATACTTTGTGATGGTAGTCCAAACAGACTACTACAGATAAAGGTCTGCTTCACTGGTACCTAGCCCAAGGCCTATCACCTGACCAGTCTCATTAACCTATTTCTTTTAGTCATCTACCCAGGTAACAGAGGGCAATAAAGTGAAGCAGCTGCAGACAGCAAGAACTGAATAAGAGAAATCAGCGAGATATTTTTGAAAACTAAGAGCTAAACTGTCTCCTCGCTGGTTAAGAGTTTCACACAGAAGGGGAAAATAATTCATCCCATATCCAGTAAGAATATTGCCAAGAGGAAAACAGGCAGCATTTTCATTTTCATCTGTGTGTTCTATTTCTGACAGATTATGTGTCCTTCAGTCCTATGTATATGGAGAACCTCACGTGGGAGAGTCTCTTATCTTACAGTGCCTTCTAGCAGCCTGTGAGTATACTGCAGTCCCATCTCTAACCAGGAAGACAATTGCTCTGATGATAATTCCGTGTTTGAAACCGAAACGTCAACACTTGAATTACTAAGAAAATATTTTCAGATTTGGAGGGAATTGTAAAAGCTGCTTTAGCACTATAAAGTCAAATCCTTCTCATTTGCTCATATATAAATGCTTAGTATAACCGACTTCCAAGATCATGAAAGGAAAGGGTGTAAGTCTGTTAACACTTGGTGTTTTGATAAGTCATGTGAAGACCCGTTCAGTGAATCATGAGAGACCCCTATTGACCTTTCTAGGTATTATGAGAAATCCATCACTAGTTAAGACAGTAGCGCATTCCCCTGTGCTGCTGAGCATTTGTGTAAATCAGGGGTGCTTGAGATCAGTGTCCAGGTCTCATTTCTCTTCGTTTCCCAGCACCTACTGGGACCCAGTAACTATTGGCAGTCCAATAATATCCATTTGGTAATACTGAATTGTATTGGCTAGATGTCAATTGCTTACAAATAAGAGGTTCCCCACTGAGAGTAGATTAAATGCAAGGGAATTTATGGAAAGGATCCTAGAACCTTACACCATTCTAAAGCAGGTCTAGACTTGGGTCTCAGATGTATCTGAGACTTGGAACCTGAATGCAGTTGGGCTCTTTGTCCATTTTTTTTTTCTTAGTCAAATCTCTTTAACTACTTCTTCTCTGTCCATTTCTCTAGTTCATACAAAAGTACACAGGGATACCAGCAGGAACAAAATTCAAAATGTTGCAGTTTTTCGCTAGATGTAGCAAGCCTGCTTTAGTTGTTTCCTAGTCCAGACTGGCTGGTAGAGTTTGGGCAAGGAAGGCAGCAACTTTTAGAAAAAAACAATGAGCAGACATTCCCATTGGAGTCTGGTCTGTAGAAGAATGAATGAACAAATAAAGAGCTAGTTGTTCTATTGTCTGGAACCAGAATACAGGAGCATATAAAAGGTTGAATTTCTATACTATTGTACTGATTCTCTATGTCAGATGGCTGTAAAAAGTTAATATATTCAATTAGTTTGGCAAATGATATAGCATCAGGGTAGTGGGAAATGTTGTTAGTAATGGGAAAAGCCAAAAATATTAAATCAATTAAAATCCCTAAAATTCATAAATACCAATTATGATGAAGCTGAATTAATTTTATAAAAATTCTTCAGGTGTGAACATTAACTTTTCCTTTTAAAAAAAGGCTGACATATTTATTTAAAATGTGGACTGGTTAGACTACAATATTGGAATACTACAAAACAGAGGAAAGACTTCTTTTTGTTGGACTTCTGGTAAGTTACACTAATTTCAGAGACATTGTCACTCCTGCTCCTACAAAACAGAGTTAGCCAGATTAGGTGTGGGCTTAATGATTTTTGCACAAGATTCATCCCTCTGTCACAAATCTCTGAGGCATTGCTAGAGGTTTTATGAAGAATTAAAACATTCCAGCACCATCCTGTCAAAATCAGGGAACTTCACGATAAAATTCTAAATGGTTATGTGGTAGATGTCTGATCTGCACTTTAGTTCAAATACGGTGTTCAGGGAAGTGTTGACTTCACAGAACTGAGGCCACCTAGGCTTGAACGCTCTAAAGCAGCTGAACGATTCCCCAGTGTCCCCGCACATCACCTAGAACTAGCAAGTGTTCAAGCCACAGAATTGTGTTAGCAGGAAATAAATCAGAGAGCAGCAAAAAATTAAATAAATACGTTCAGTTCTTCGGGGCACCTGGGTGGCTCAGTTGGTTGAGCATCCCACTTCTGGTTTTGGCTGGGGTCATGATCTCAGGGTGATGGAATCAAGCCCCATATAGGGCTCTGTGCTCAGTGGGGGTCTGCTTGGATTCTCCTGCTCTCCCTCTCCCCCTGCCCCCATCTCCATTTGCATGTGCGTGAGAGTGTTCTCTAAAATAAATAAATAATGATCCCAGAGTCCCACATCGGACTCCCTGCACAGTGGCAAGCCTGCTTCTCCCTCTGCCTCTCCCTGCCACTCTGCCTGCCTGTGTACTCTCTGACAAATAAACAAAAATAAAATCTTAAAATAAATAAATAAATAATAAAATAAAATAAAATGAATAAATAAATCTTTTTTTAAAAATAGCTCAGTTCTTTAAAATCTCCAATAACCTTATGATTTCCAAGAATTTCTAGAAAATTTAGATAGATAGATGACAGATAGATACTCTATAAGGTAATGAAAAAACCCCTGGAAAGCATCCTAAGACGAACATGCTAATTCTTTGTCATCCTAATGAAAGGAGGTGAGATGTCCACAGGGTTGACAAGAAAAATACCATTGCTGGGTCTGTGTTCCTCACTTTCCCCCTGTATTTCTATTATTAAATGTTACAAGGTGAAAATGATCTCTTCCTACTCTCTTGGAATTCTTGTTCAGCATTTCCATTTCTCCTCCTCATCTTAAATGATCCGTTTAACCAAATAATCTCTTTTTTAGCCAAATAAAATTCTGGATTATGATTTGCATTTTCTTTTGATTTTACTGAGTAATAGGATTGAGGTATTATAAATCCTACTAGTTGGTCCTGTATAGCCAAAGCATTATTAATAAGGGGCATGATTATTTATGTAAAGATAGATTTCACTCTATTTCCTTTCTCTATTTCATCTGGAAACTGGGAGTTAAATCACCCTTTGGACTAAAATTTACATGGTTCTACCAACACAATTCAAAACAAGAATTAGGTTTAAAGATCCTATATAATAAATTTTAGTTCTCAGTTTCCAAATCCCATGAACCATCCAAATAAACTTTAGATGATTTGGTAAATGTTCCCTTTTACTGTATTTATTTAAAATACACAAGAGCTAATGTGCTATGTTATACTTGATTAATGCCCAATTAAATGTTGTAAATTGCAAACCTGGCATATTTACCCAGGAGTTAATTCTCCTTATAAAGTACAGTATTTGTTCTTTATTTAACACTTTTCATGGCTTTTATATTTGAATATTATCAAATTGCACATTACTGAGAATGCCACTAAGCTGTTAAATTTCCATCATCAAATTAAAGATGAAATCACTGTTAACACTCCACCTAAACTCTGACCTTCAGTAGAAATTACTAATTACTCACTATAATTTTGCATTCTCCCAGTATGTTTCTGATTCATTCTTTTTTGAAGGGGATTTTAAACTATTTTCATTCCATTCACCATATTCATGAAATACCCACAATATTTAACTGATAATTTAACAGGTCAAGTCTTTACTTGCTTTGTTTTCCTATGTAAACATAAGAATTCAGTACAGTTAATTTATTTGATAATATATATTTAGTACCTTAATAATTTTAGCTTCTGATTTTTCACTTCATTTAGAGCTACTCTCAGATAAATTAGGTTAACATTCATGTCACATATTGGGACTCAGAAAAGGTGTTATTTAAAGAAACCAAAACTATCTTTTATCATGATAACAACAATAAAAAAGGTAAATAATATTCACAAAGGATGCAATTAAATCTTTTGAATTTAGGTTTAAATTAAAATTTTCGACAATGGGGCACTGAGATGGCTTAGCTTGTTAAGCATCTGACCATTGATCTCAGCTCAGGTCTTGATCTCAGAGTCCTGAGATCAAGCCCTCCCTTGGACTCCACGCTGGGTATGGAGCTTGCTTTAAAAAATTAATAAATAACATTTAAAAATAAAAAATAATGTTCCTATAATGCCTTGGGTTATGTATTATTGGTTTTAGATTTCTTCTAACTATTAAAATTAAAGCTAAACTCACTAGTTTATAAAGCTCACAAATTTATAAAGTCATGCAATTTAATTACTCAATTAGGAACTTTAATAATTATAATTTCTTACAAAAGTGTCTAAAATTTTATTAATGTAGATTCTTTAAAAACTATTTCTTACTGTTAAAAAAAAAAAAAAAAAAAACCTTTTACCCTTCTAATAAACACGTGCTGTCAGTTGGCTTCTGAGGTAGTTTTGTTATTTAAATCTAGCCCATTTTAGTTTTCCACAGTCCACTTACATGTTTTAATAGAACAATCTTCCCATGGGGGACTATGAGAAAAAGGCCATGGACAAAGTCCATTTATTTGGATGCAGCTGAAAACAGGAAAGAAAATGGGACCAACTGTCTTATTCTCTAATATTTCACTTCTAGACACAAGAGAAGAAATTCTCCAAATATTTGTATTGCTTTTCAGATTATAAGTGGTTGGCCTACTTTGGAATATGGAGGACTTTTCTAATACACTGAGAATTTATGGGAGTCACAGGATAATCACTATACATTTGATAGTATGAGGTTTGGGGACTTGCATTAATTTTATTTATATTTCCAAGCACAGATCTTTCCATATGAAAACTGGAAAAAGAAAGAAAGAAATGAAATAACTTCTAATAAGTGACACATGGGTAAAATAATATGGAAAAGGACACTACATCTCGGTCTAGGGGACACATGTAAAGCAGTGATCAGAGGAAAATGTATAGCCTGAACACTTTTATCAATAAAAATGAAGTAATAAAAAATAGATGAATTTATGTCACATTTTTAAAAACTAGAAAAAGAACAGAACAAAGTAAGCCAAAAGAAAATACAAAAGGAAAGACTTTTCAAAAGCTAAAACTGAGGTACACTATAGAAAACAGTATATGTGCTTTGTAAGTTAAAATCCTGTTTCTGTGAAAAAAATTTTAAACGTAGCTATCATTAGCTGAGGTGATCAATAACAAAAAAGTATAAACACAAAAGATAATATCATGAGAAAAACACTGAAACAGAAGAAAAAACATTACATCATCAGATAATATTATTCAGATATCTATGCAAATACATTTAAAAACTTAGGTAAAATGAATCAATCTCCTAGGGAAACACAGACTACCAGATTTGATCCCATTAGCATTAGAATGCTTTAAAAGACCATCTCCATAAAAGAAGTGAAATTATTAAGGAACTTATATTTGCTTTTCTGGTCTGCTGTAACAAATGATCACAAATTTGGTTTGAAACAAGAGAAATTAATTCTCACACAGTTCTGAAGGCCACAAATCTGAAATCAAAGCATCATCAGGGCCATATTCCCTCTGAAGTTTCTAGGATAGAACCTATTGTTGCCTTTTGCAGCCTCCAGTGGCTCCTGGCATTCCTTAGCTTATGGCAGTTACACCATTCTCTACTTCTGTCTTCACATGGCCTTCTCTGTGTCTGTGTGTCTTCTCCTTTTCCCTTTCTTGAAAGGGCACCCACCATTGGATTTAGAGTCCATTCTAATCTGGGGAGGATTCTCATCTTGAGATCTTTAATTTTATCTGCGAAGACCCAAAGATTCTTTTTCCAAACAAGGTCACCACCACAGGTTCTGAGGATCAGGACTAGAACACAGCATTTGACGGGCCACTATTCCACTCACTACAGCAACTAGTCTGAGAAAAGTACAAACCTCAGATGTTTTCACAGGAGAATTCTACCAAACTTCAAAGACCAGATAGACCCAATGCTCTCTAAATTATTCCAGAAAAAAGGAAGGAAATGTTCAAATCCTTTTATGACACAAATATTACACTGATTTCTGAACCTGATAAAGACAGTAAAAATACAGAAAATTAAAGACCATTATCACTAGTGTATATACATACAAAAACATTAAATTAAATCCTACCAAACAGAACCCAACACCAGATTAAGAAGATAATAATCAACAGCTGGCTTTATTTTAAAAATGCAAGTTGGTTCAATCTTAGGAAATCCATTAATAATATATACTACTTTAATAAGTTGAAGGGGAAAAAAATCATAGAATTGTTGCCATTGATAAGAAGAGAGCCTTTGACAAAACTGAAATCTATCCATGATTAAAAAAAAAAACCTCAAAAATAAGAACTGTGGAATACTTTCTTAATATTAGAAATATTATACCTTAAATATTATACCTTAGTCTAATTTAGTGGAGAAACAATGGAGACGTTTCTCTAAAAACAGGAACAACAAAAGTATCCCATTATCCCATAACTATTCTACATTGTACTAGAGGTATTAGCTGATAAAGACAAAATAAATTAAAGGCATAAGAATGGGTTGAAAAACAAGTGAAATGATTTCTACTTATAGATGACAATAACATATCCAGGAAATCTGAGAATCAATCATAAAACTACCTCAAAAATAATTCAGTAAGGTAACAGGATATGAAATTGACATAAAAAAATTAATGGCCTTAAAAAAATTAATGGCCTTTAAATATACAAACAATAACCAAGTGAAGATACATGTTAGATAAACCATCTATAATAGCAGAAGAGAAGATTAAATACTTGGGAATAAACTTAAAAAAGAAATGTGCCCAACCTATTCGATTTTATGACAAAAATCTTTAAAAGTCCTTAGAAGACACAAAAGTAAAATTTTAACAAATGGGAAAACATCATTTGTTCTTAAATAGAATAATGCAGCATAATAAAGATGTCAGTGTTCCCTAATTTATGAATGTAATACAATCCCAATAAAAACACTAACAAGTGTTTTTGTCTCAATTAAATTAGAAAATTGATGGTATAATTTATATTTAAATGTAAAAATATTCAGGGCAACACTGAAGAAGAAAAATTATGAGGTGGAATTAACCCAACCAGATATTTAAAGAGAGGAGAGTGTCTATAATTAAAATAGTTTAGTACTGGCTCATGAAGACCCATATACCAGTGAAATAAATAAAAAGCCCAAAAGTAGAATAGATCCAAATATATGGAGATACACATACATATACACACACACAGAAATTTAGCATATGATAAAGATGTCTTCTTGAATCATCAGGGAAAAGATAGTTAATAAGTTTTGCTAGAACAACATGATAGTCATTTGGGAAATGAGAAAATCACGTGCATTTTTTGTGCCATATACTGGAATAAATCGTAAATAGTTTAGAGATCTACATGTAAAATTTGAAACCATGAAAGTAGTATAGGTAAGCATGGAAGAATCCTCTTGAACTACAATCTAAGAAGTTTTTAATGTCAACTCCAAATCCAGGGACAATTTTAAAAAAGAAAAAAAAGGATAGATTTGACTACATAACAATTTAAAAAGAAAAAATATATTTTATCATAAAGAATACCATGGTTAAAGTCCAAAAGCAACTGAAAATATTTTCAACATACATTACAAAGGGCTAAAATTCCCAATATATAAACAATTCTTTAAAATGGAAGAACAGATCCAATCAGGCAGAAAAATGAGAAAATAACATATAAATAGACAATTCATAAGAAATAAATAGGACTAATCCTGAAGTTATGAAAAAAATGTCCAAACTCATTCATAAGTAAGGATATGTAAATTAAAACAACACTGAGATATTTCAGAATGTCAAAACTTTGAAAGTGTCCAAACACAACCTGTTAGCAAGACTGGGTAAACAGGCATACTCATACATTGCTGTTGGTAATACACTGCTATATTATTTTGAAAATTTTTGTAAATCTAAAAAATATTTTAAATCAAATTTGAAAGCAAGAAAATAACCAAAAAAAAAAAAACAACAACAACAAAACAAAACAAAACAAAAAGTCTAAGAACTACAGGATGCTCTAAGCTCACGTGTAAGATAGAAATAATTATTTGTGTTGTAAAGCTCAGAAAGAGGTAATGTATGTGAAACTACAATGAAAAATCATGAGGTGTTACATAAATTTCAAGTATTTGTGCAGAAAATCTGAATCAGGTCCTTAAAGCAGAGAGAGATTTTTTCAATTGTATTTCAGGACTACAAATTCAACTTTGGGAAGGATAGGAAATCTTTAACACATCCCACTTTGGAGCTACTTATTGTCTTTCAGAAACCAGTCCAACCTTCTGTGTACTATTCTGAGATGGTGGAGATGAAATTCTCCAAAGTACAGTTCCTAAGCTTCCTTGCCAGTTGGCTTCCTGTTAAGATCTGTCAATGCAGGAAAATTGCATTAGAAGAAAAATGTAGGTAATTCTTCAGTGCAGAACTGTAAGCAAGAGGAAGAAAGAAAGACCGCCTTCCTGTCTCCACCTCCTCTGGGCATTAGCTGTAGACTGTTGACCCATCCTTCCTTCCTTCAACACTCCTAGGCCCAGCTTCTCCAAGTACCCTCAAGGTACCAACAACAGCCAGCAATCCTATCTTAGTAGTTGGAGAGCCAAGCCATGTGCTTACCCACTGGGCCATGGTCTGAGACAATTCAACACCTACCTGTCTTTCCACATCAGCAATCTGAGTGCCGACTAGGCAACACTGTCTTCAGAGGTCTGACTCTCACTAGACCACACCCCCTGTTCAGAGATCCCGGTACAAATTGTAGTGTCCCTTCAGTTCCAAAGCACCAGGCCCATTGAGTCCTTCCATCAAACTCCTAGGTACCATAATCCTGTCTCTCCTGGTATTGCTCTAACATCTTACAATCATCTGACTTAGATATATACCACCTTTTTACTCATTGAGCCTTCCTACACCTGTATAACCAACTACCTAATCCACTCAGTTTGAAGTACCCTGTGAGGTTTCTATTTTCTACCCTTGAAAGCAGGAATTTAGGGGTGTGCCTACAGGGGAAGTGATTTTATTTTCACTTCATTTATTCATTAATTTAATATTATTAAGCAAATACTTGGTCACAGTCATAGATAATGATGCATGAAGATAAAAAACGACATAGCTCTTGCCTTTAGGTGTTTACAATAAATGGATGAGGTAAATATTTGAACTAGCTATCACCAGGTAAATAAGTTGTATAACACAAGAACACTCAAAGTGCTATAAGAGCCTGTGAAAAGGCACAGGAGCACAGGCAAGGGCTTTCTGGATGTGTGAGAAGAACATCCTGTCAGAGGAAAGAATATCTGTGAGGACATAACAGCTTCAAAGAAATGAACAAATCCTATGACCAGAGATAGGAGAGGTCCACAAAGTAAAGCCAAACAGGGAGAACATTCGTGGTCATGAAAGGTCTTGAATGATAAAATTAATTTCAAATTCACCGAAAAGCAATGGAGAACCACTGAAAGATTTTAGAGGTATTTCCTTTTTAATGGTACTTGTGTGGTATGTTTAAAAAAAAAAAAAGACATCCCTTAGCCTCTACACCATCTTCCAAAATTGTTTCTTACACACCCTTCTGGTAAAAAGTTGACTAATGCATTATTAATCCACGGTGAACACTAAATGGAGATCTTACAATGTATCAGATGGCATGCAAAGTAAGTTATATTATTAACCCATTCAATCCTCACAATAGGGCTATTAGGTACGCTACTTTCCTTTCCATTTTACAAAGAGGAAATTGAGGCTCAGAAAGACTCATTCACTCACTCAGAGTCATAGAACGAGTAGGTGGCAAAGTTAGGCTTTGAACCCAGAGGGAATGCTCCATGATCTATGCTATTTGCCACTACGCTCTGGGGCTTCACTCACATATGTGGGCTTGTAGGATACATGGAAAAAACATGAAGTAAATATTCTACCACAAATGACTCATCCTCTTCATTATACTCTGCACTTTGCTCTTTCAAGTAGTCATTCACCTTGAAAATGGTTCCCTATCAACACATTTTGATCCACTTTATCCTGACTACACAGTATTCCATTATGTAAACATTCCAGCCTAAAACATTTCTGTATTATTGGTAAGGTTCTTCATAGGCTTGGGTCTTAGAAATAATGTCGCAAGAGCATTAATAGCAGAGTAATTGTTCAAAGAAAATACTTATTTTTAATATTAAAAATATTGGGGCACCTGGGTGGCTCAGTGGATTAAAGCCTCTTTCTTTGGCTGGGGTCATGATCCCGGGGTCCTGGGATTGAGCCCCACATCGGGCTCTCTGCTCAGCAGGGCGCCTGCTTCCCCCTCGTTCTCTGCCTGCTTCTCTGACTACTTGTGATCTATCAAATAAATAAATAAAATCTTTAAAAATAGATAGATAGATAGATAGATAGATAGATAGTACAGCGGCCTGTCACAAACAGAGATGCTGGGTAGCCCTCTCATCAGTGTAGGGAGAATGTCTAGTATCCATATGGCTGGATTTGGATACTATGCCAATGGGAGTTATTATCAAATTTTGTTGTTTGTTTGTTTTTTTAAAGATTTTATTTATTTATTTATTTGACAGAGATCACCAGTAGGCAGAGAGGCAGGCAGAGAGAGAGGAGGAAGCAGGCTCCCTGCTGAGTAGAGAGCCCGATGCAGAGCTCGAATCCAGGTCCCTGGGATCATGACCTGAGCCGAAGGCAGAGGTTTTAACCCACTGAGCCATCTAGGCGCCCCTCAAATTTTGTTTTTTAAAATTTTCTGCCTATCTGATAGGTAAAAAGTGATTCCTACAGTATTTTATTTTTTTATATTATTTTATTTCTTTTCAGTGTTCCAGTATCAATTGTTTATGCACCACACCCAGTGCTCCAGTATTATGGAGGGCAAGTATTTTATTTTTTTAAGGATTTATTTATTTATTCGAGAGAAAGCGAGAGGGGAGGGGCAGACGGAGAGAGAGAGAATCTCAAGCAGACTCCTGCTGAGTGTGGGGCCCAACGGGGACTTAATCTCACAACCCTCTGAGATCGTGACCTGAGCTAAAAATCAAGACTCAGATGCTTATCCAACTGGCCACCCAGGCACTCCAGGCCACAGTTTTTTAAAAATAGCCTGATGCCATGAAATTTGTGTTTTAGAAAGATCATGCTGAGCTAGTATCACACCAGGACTCAAAGCAGAGAAGACAGGTAGAAAACAGGTAATAGCAGCCTGTGTGAAAAAGAATGGCTTACTCAGAGCAGTGCCTTGAATGTATTAGGAGCAAAAACTAAGTGTGTGGGGGGGGGTTGGGAGGTGGGACATATCACAAACACCAGCTGTTGACCTTTGTTCATGTTATTTAATATTGTTAAAGGTGGGCAAGAAAGAGAAAGGATGCAAGAATATTTCCCAGATTTATGAGTTAGGAAGCCAGGAGAATTATAATGAAAACAACGGTCTTAGGAAACACCAAAGAAGGCACAGGTCTAGGGGCATGCCAGAGGAAACAAGGATGATAAAAAGTTCCCCACAAATCTAAGATTCTATTATTTATTTATGGAAACCACCTTCATCTGTGGCAGGAGATATTTCAGAGTATTCATATATATTTAATGTCACCAAAGAATGAGTCATTGAATTTTGCAGCGACACGGAGGCCCTTAAATCAAATTACCCAACACATTTATGAAACCAAACACACTGTGCCAGAGTTTTCCATTAGTATTCTGCCATCTAGTGAATAACAATTATTTGTGCAACTTGACCTTTAGAAAAAAGAAACATAAATTTTTGGCCTTCTCATCATGTAGGTTTTCAGTTTCCAACTCATAGAAAAATAACCTGAAAATACCTCACGTTTTTGGCAAAATCCAATCTCCTAGTTATGAAATTTTTAAACATGGGGAAAGAATGAAAGCATAGATCCTACCAGATAAATCCCAAAATTTGACCTTGGGCTCATCCTGAAAATTGATAAAACCAAAGTCACAGGAGGGAAAGTTCTTGAGAGTTTCCTTTATGCCAGGCCACCCCCTTCCATCATTAAAAACCACAAGAACAAAAAACACACACACAAAAATCTACTCATTTCTTTGTTGTAATAAAATATCTTGAAGTAAACAGTCTTTGTCCATTCAATAAGCTGTGCTTAATATTATCAAAACTTTATCATCTGAAAAATTATCTTGCATGACACACTAGAGATTGTATTCAAAAGTTATGAAAGTATATCATGAAAAATGTGCTTTCTTTATATTTCTGTGAACCCTTCATTGATCTTCCCTGAGCTGATTACTTGTTTCATGCAGTTAATGAACTAGTGTACCTCTGCATTGCTAATGCATGGTATTACTTCTCATACCTTATAAATATACAGATTTTAATTATTAATTTGCAAGCCTGTCTCCTAAAAGACCTATGAATTTCCTGATTAAAGACACACAATGTCATATTCAGTTTTATATCTCTTGTAACTTAAGAGGTACCACACCTCTATTTTTAATAAATGTAAATGAATAAATTATTTAAAGTGATTGAATTGAATTAATGGCAAATATTTGCAATTTCATTAAAGCTAATTCAAGTTAAATTAACATATAACTTAAAATAAGCAATCACTGCACTCATCTTTCTTTATTAAGCCTAGAAGAAACAAGACTAAACATATTGCCCGAGCACCCACAGGGCCCTAAAATATAGATGTATGCTCATTAAAATTATTGAAGATAGGTAGACAAAATTCCTCCTTTGAAATTTGTCCTTATAGGTAATGGCAATATTCCCAGCCTTGTCAACTTCTTTCCCTTGGCAGATCTCTGCAGTCCATCTGTTGAACTTGAATGCTGAAATGGTCTCAAAGTGAGCAGGCCGTATGGACATCTTTATCCTGCATGATTATATGCCAGCAGAAAGCATAAACTCAAGCTCTTTCAGATTGTCAAGTGCAATTGGTCCCAAGAGAGTATTTCATTGCCTTATGGATGATTATGAACAAAAACTCAAAATCATAAAGTTTACCCTAAGAGTTCAATTGATTAGCACTATACAATAGTTGCAAAGCCTCTTAATCTACGTACAAGTCTAACCTCTTTAATTGTACTGTATCCAAGCTCATTCTAAGGAGTTCAAAGAACCTCACTGATTTTGAGGGGGTTTGCAAGTATCCTTACCAAATTATGTTCCCTTGTGCAGCTGTTTTTATTTTTGATTTAGCCTCTCTGCTTTTTTTTTTCTTTAAGATTTATTTATTGAGAGAGAAAGCGAGAGCACCCAAGCACACGAGTTGGGGGAGGGGCTGAGGGAGAGGAGAGAGAAAATCTGCACTGAGCAGAGTCTGACACAGGGCTCCATCCCATGACCTGAGCCAAAATCAAGAGGCAGACTCTTAACCAACTAAGCTGCCCCAGCACCTCTGCTTTTAAAAAACAATCCTGAGTACTTTTTTGGATCCTTAATCACATTCGTATGTTGCACAGAGCATTATCCCCATCTATCTTGTGATACTGAAAATGCAAGAAGAGGAAAAAAAAGCATTATTTATCTTAAGAAATTTAATTTTATGATTTATGTCTGGCCTCTATGATATACATTTGCTATACCTACCATCTCTTAGACATCTGTGTATCTCAGAAAACTTAGATAGAAGTAATCTTCCTGTTCAGATAGAATCCCATCAGTTTACCTTAACTAGGGAACTCAGGAGAAGGAATTAAGCATACTGTACTTTACCCCTTCCAGGGACTTCTTTCTAATTTTCTTTCATTATGGCTTTTCCTCAAGAAATACGTTTTCTCCTCCATCAAACTGTGAGTTTATAAGGGCATGCTCTGTCACCAAAGCTGAAATGGGTGGGAAATGGAACTATGGTCATCCAATTTTGGCTATGGATAGTAATTTAAATTTAGAATGAAATTAGAATAATCCATTTGGTCCCAGCTCCCAACCATAGTTCCTATTAAATCTTGTCTATAACAAGCTGATATACTGATAATACTCATAGGCATTTGCCAATGCTTCTTTGTTCTCAATAAATTCGGAATTTGGAGGTAAAGAAAATAGGGTGACTTAATATTAGCCTCCTCAGATGTCATCATATATTATTAACAATGATTTCTTTTTTTCTAACTATTGACACTGACCTGGCTTTATTTCATAATTAGCATAAGATACATGATCTGTGGAATACAGTGCTTCTGTTAATGATATTCAGTAGAAAAAGTTTGAAAAGTTGCCAAAAGAACCAATCAGCATGTAACAGAAAAAGAAGAAAACTCACAGTCTTAAAAATAGCTTAAAAATTATATTAAAAGAGTTAAAATAAATTTTAAGAATATTTGTACTCAATACTTAGGTAAAGAGTTATAATAAGGTGAAAGGAAAGGAAGGAAGAAAAAGGGGAATAAAGGAAGAAAGAAATGGAGGCAAAGGAAAGGAAGGAGAGGAAGGGAGGAAGGAAGGAGGAAGAAAGGAAACCTAGAATAAAAGAACTCTCCTAGGGGATTCCAAGAACATGGGAGAATTCACAGATTTAAGGAATCAACTAGTGCTAAGGACACGAACGTCTACCTGGCAATCCAGACTCCCAGAAGCTCGGGCACAGGGAAGACGCTGCCTCCAGGCCTTCTGGATGAGACCAGGGAGCAGTACAGCCATTTCCTGTGGAATCCAGGTTTCTCCAAAGAGAAGACCTCTGCGTGCCGTGGAGTCACACTTCATAACTGATTCAGTAAGTGAGCCCACACAAGACCCTTTCCTCTTTCAAGCCTCATATCGTGGAGTAAATAGAGAAAATGCTAGATGCCAGAGTGGCTGGGAATCCGAACCTGGGAGTATAAGGAGCTCATCTCTAAGTCTGCTGAAGAGGCCCCACTCTGGGATGTTGTTGAAGCCTTAAGCCCCGCCTGGTTTTTCAATTACCATACTTTTTCCGTGGAAGGAGGTATCTCATTGGCCACAGCTGAGCCTGTGAGAGAAAGCTGTGTGACACTCAGTTAAGACTATAAAGCCAACACAAAGGATGTCAGGACATCAGACCTGTACCATAGAGAAGGGCAAAACAGTTTTCCACTAGGCCAACAGGTTAAACACAAAAGTAAACTTCTGAATGGAAAATGCTTGAAGAGGATAATGTCAAGGTTAAAGATGCCGGTCCTTTAACTTCAGATCAGAGACATCAGTGCCAAGTCATCTAAGTCACCCAGGAACTAAGTATTGCGAAAGGTTTGGCCCTAAACAAAGATACCCCTACAGACGCTGAGCTGGAGTTCCAGACAAACAGGACCCAAGCCCAGAGCCTCTGATTGTGCCTTTTTTTTTTTTTTTAAGATTTTATTTATTTGAGAGAGAGAGAGAGAGATCATAAGTAGGCAGAGAGGCAGGCAGAGAGAGAGGGGGGAGGAAGCAGGCTCCCTGCAGAGCAGAGAGCCGGATGCGGGGCTCGATCCCAGGATGCTGGGATCATGACCGGAGCCGAAGGCAGAGGCTTTAACCCACTGAGCCGCCCAGGCGCCCCCTGATTGTGCCTTTTTTCCAGAAGTCGTCAGCTGCCCATAGAGATCAACACCAGCTGATCAGATTTTCGTGAAGAATCCTGAGAGTCAAAAACATCTGCTCTGGGAAAAGGAATTGGAATATTCAAGGAAGGTCAGGAACCTCTCTTATTTATCTCTGCGTTGTAATGAGCTTTTAGATACAGCTTTACATAGACAACATCAGATTTTAAAACTTAGGAAATGGAGAGCATTGATAAAAATTTAAAATTAAGTGAAAAATACTTTTTTAATTTTTTCTTTTTAACAGAATCCTTACATTAGCACAGATCCATGGAAAGCAGTGTCAGTAACACCTGGGAAAAGTCAGAAATGCAGAATCTTCTGCTCCATCCCAGATCTAGTGGATAAGTCTCTCTAGGGTGGGGCCCAGCAGTCTTGGGCACAACAAGCTCTCCAGGTGATTCTGATAAATGCTGAAGATTGAAAACCACTGGTGAAGACTATAAAGAAATGAAATAAAAATTGGAAATTTAAAGTAAAAGAAAAAACTCTTGCATGGTCACATGGTAATGCTGATACCTTTGATATTAATTAAAGATGTGAGTTGAAAGGTGAAAAACCAACAAGGGATTTTTATGACACTGGAATTTTTTTAAAAAATTTTTAATGTGTTCTAACTAGGAAATAATAGAACCTATTATATTGTGCTACATTATAATGCATTATTTTTCCTTTCTTTTTATCTACTCTTATAAGAAAGTTCATAAAATTTTCAAAAGTAGCAAGTTCCCCTTACGAAACTAAACTATATGAGACAATTAAATACAAAACTCTTGTTTGATAAGAAAATATCAGGCTTAGGAAGCATATAGAACAGGAAGCAGACAGCTGGACTGAGCAACACACTGAGTTCAGTGAACCAACCAAATTAAATCAGAAATCTCAGACATCTTACCTCTAGCTTAGAAAATGAATGAAATTAAAGTGTGAATAATTGCACGTTACTGATGACAGGGCTTGCTACTGCCTTGAATCTAAGGTCATATCTAATAAGAAAGGAGATGACTGGAGATGGAATAAATTCAGCCAACTAGCAGACCACTGGTGTGAGAAAATTGAAAATGATGGCTGTCTCACAGATACCAACTGTAGTAACCAGAGTGGAAGACAGAGGCTGTTGACAACCCAGGCTGAATCACGAGCTGTCATTTAGAGAGGACCTGAAAAACAGAAAAATCTATTGGCAAATGATAATTTTCTCCTTTTGGTGAAAAAAGAAAAGCAAAACCTTGCTACAAGAAGTGGGGGTTCTTAAGGAAATCCATGAGCAAACAGGCATGACTCTGAAATAACCTGAATCGAGAAGGGCATACATAGGGCCAGGAGGTGGGGAAGCGCTAAGACATTGAGTCAAGCAGAGGTAATGGCAGAGAATTTGAGAAACAGAGAATGAATTTCAGAAGACAAAGAGATTCTACTGAAACCCTGTGGCTCATCCTCTGCGGACAATCTGTGCCAATGGCTCACTGCTTTTCATATCTCTAGAACTATATAGCACAGAAGACTGGACTCTTTTCATTCCAGCTCATATAACTTGATTAATTGACACATGATATAAAGGCAAGTGCTTATGAAAATACAATGCTTTTTAATACATTTTAAACAAAATGAAAAGAATTATCCCCATACATTTTTTCACCTACATGCTATTAGCCTATTACTAAGGACACCAATTTAGGGGGTGAGCCTGTGGATAAATTTGATATATTTTAAAATCAATATTTGATGATAATGATAAAAAAAGGGGGGACCTAAAGAAAGGAAAGGAGTAAGTAAACGGCAGAGAAAGAGAGAGGCAAATATATTTAGATATAGTGAAAGGAAGAAAACATCTGTACCAAGGAACAACAGGAGACCTGGAAGTAGCTCTTCCTTTTATCACCAAATCTAAAGGACCCGGACCAGGACAGGACAACCAGACCTTCCCTTCCCACCAAGGGGGACCGCCGTAAAACACAGACTACTATTTGGACCGAGACTTCAAAAATTTCATACAAAGGTTGAAAAAACCTAAAGATAAATAAGGAACTATAAAAAAATTTTAAATCACATATAGCCTTATTTGGCAAGGTACTACTTTTGTGCATTTTGCTATCTTTTATCCCAGTATTTTTCTAAGCATAACCACACAGTGGAACAACGCTATACTTCCATGTGTGGAGTAGCAGTGACATACCTGGAAAATTCTCCCAGATGGTGGTTGTTTCTTCTTGAGGCCATCTTACTGGCCAGCTCTTTTTCGGCTGACCTGGAACCAGATTGTTTTGCTGCAATGAGGATGGTAAGTAGTCAAGTGATGATGGAAGCTGTTTTGATTCTTTTAATTAACTCACCTCATCTGAAAACAGATAGCATGAGTAATTTGTGAGCTCTTTGTTCATTTCCCTTTATCCATCTTATTTTCAGATTCTAGTAAAATAGTTTTAGCGTCTGCCAAATTATAAAATATTTTAATACCTAAAAATATTAATACCTAATAAAATATTTTAATACCTAATTTTAATAAAATATTTTAATACTCATGTACTTTTATTATCCATTCTTTTAGAAATGGCCCTGTGTATTTTTGCATGCTAATTTATTTTCAGATAAATTTTAGTATCACTTTATCTCCAAATAAAAGTGATCTCTTTTCATGTTATTTGTTATTGCATTATGGAGATTAAGAGAGCTATAAAGACTGAATATTCTTTTCTAGGAACAAGGCATGTTTTTGTCTTTGCTTTCATCTGAGTGTCTTGTATTCCCTTCATTGGGGTTTTACAGATATCCCTATCTTGGCAGGTCCTAATTACTGCTAAATGTATTTGGAGGTAAGTTATTTTTGTTTTTATTGTGACAATTTTTCATTCAATTTTTTTCTTTACAGTTACTTATTTACATAAAGAATGCTATTTTGAGGTGGGGGAGGCAACCAGGTGACTCAGTCAATTGAGCATCTGGCTCTTGTTTTTGGCTCAGGTCATGATCTGGGGGGTCCTGGAATCAAACCCCTCGCTTTGCTCTCCACGAGCAGGGAGTCCGTTCTTCCCCCTCTCACTCTGCCCCTGCCCCCACTCATGTTTTTTTCTCTCTTACATAAATAAATCTTTTTTTAAAAGAATGCTATTTTTTTGCAAATAACTTCTCAATTCTGGAATCCTTTTACTATTTCTACATTTCAGAAACATGCTCCTACATTTTTCAGGTGTGCAATGGTAATATCTGCAAAAACTGATGATTTGCATTCCTGCCTTGCATTTTGTGCACCTTTCTAAATGCGTGAGCAAATAATTTGGCAACAGCCCTGACTAATAATGGTGATAACAGCAGCTCTCCATTCAGTAAAATTGAAGGCAGTCATGCTGACCGACCTTTCATTTGAAACATCCATTTTACTACCACATTTAAAGTGACTACCTATTCCTATGTTGTTAGGATTGTTGGATTTTATTAAGAATTCCATGTGGTTTTCCTCCTTTGTGGTTCTCAAGAGTCTCACCAAAATTAGATTGCAGACTTCAACTTAGGAACTATTTGAGGCCAGATGCGGACCAGTTCATACCCGTTGGTCTTCCTCCAGTTCTGAATCAAAACTTCTGAACAGCACCCAAAAAACCCTCCTGATTTCTCTGAGTTTCACTGTGCCAATGAAGAGTCAACTCTGCATCCTTAATGAGAAGGGAACCGAGCTCTGAAGTAACCAGGTGATATCTTTTGCACTGATATGTTGCAAAGGAATCCATGGCTTGGCCTGCGTAATGATAGATATATATTTGTTAACAAAATGACTTGATTTATAGATTTATTACATAACTCTCACCAAGCCCATTAATCACACCTGATCTGCACCCAGAAGCAACAGGTCTCAAAGTTTTACCAATGACAGGGTGACAAAAGCACAACCAGTCAGAAGACAAAACTTTGGAGGAACCCCATTAGTAATTGTCACTAATTTCAGTTTCACAGATTCTTCAATCCATTTAGATTAGAAAACAAATATGTTTAAGGCAGAAATCTCCCACAATGGAAAACTTAAGCATTCCTTTTGCTAACACCAGCAAATGAGGTAAATGTCACACAAATGCCTGTTGTGACAAGGCCCTGTATGTAAGTCTAGCTCTAACCATACCCAGGAATTGCATCTGTGGGAAGAGCTATCCATTCCAGGAAGCTTTTTCAATAAGCAAAACTCAACAGTCCTGGGGTGCCTGGGTGGCTCAGTGGGTTAAGCCTCTGCCTTCGGCTCAGGTCATGATCCCAGGGTCCGGGGATTGAGCCCTCCGTCAGGCTCTCTGCTCAGCAGGGAGCCTGCTTCCCCCCTCTCTGTCTGTTGCTCTGCCTACTTGTGGTCTCTCTCTGTCAAATGAATAAATAAAATATTAAAAAAAAAAACCTCAACAGTCCTATTCTAAGGCTGAGTAATGTCAAACGAAGTAAACAGAGAAATTTTTTTTCTTTTTTCTTGTATTATTTTTAATTATTTACCCCAAAGATAAAGATAGAGTGAAAAAAAGGGCTATAGACAGCCCAATGTTCATAACAGCGATGTCCGCAATCACCAAACTGCAGAAAGAGCTAAGATGCCCTTCAACAGACAAATGGATAAAGAAGATGTGGTCCGTATATACAATGGAGTATTACTCATCAGAGTAATACAATATTGGCTCATCAGAATATTACTCATCAGAAAAGATGAATACCCACCATTTGCATAGACATGGATGGAACTGGAGGAACTTATTTCACTTATGCTAAGTGAAATAAGTCAAGCAGAGCATTTTTTTTCAAAGCACATTTCATCCAGGGATTCCACATACTCAAAGAGTTTTGCATTTTTTTTTGTTTTGTTTTAAGATTTTTTTTATTTGACAGACAAGCGATCACAAGTAGGCAGAGAGGCAAGCAGAGAGAGGGGAAGCAGGCTCCCTGCTGAGCAGAGACACCCCCCCATGTGGGACTCGATCCCAGGACCCTGGGATCATGACCTGTGCAAAAGGCAGAGGCCTAACCCACTGAGCAACCCAGGTGCCCCTTAAAGAGTTTTTAAACTTTCATCCTAAGGGGGAAAAAAGCCAAAAAGGTTAAGTGACTTTTCTTGTTGGCTGTGTGTTGCTAAAAAGTAGATGTCAAGTCACCAAGTTTAGATTTACAGCATCATTGTTAAAACCTTATTTGATGGAAGATAAAAAGGAGAATAAGAAAACAAAAAAGGTACATACAAATTTATAATAATAAAATGATCAATTTTTTACTATAATATATAAAACAGGTTATTGTTATCCCTCTGTGATTCATAGTTTTGCAAGTTTTATTATATAACTTCTTACAGGTTGCCATATATCCATTGTAGAAAGGGCTGAAATATATTAACATGCAGAATTGTTTTTGACTCATTAAAACCATGAAACTGATAGAAGATAATAACTAGACTTTGGTATTCAGGATGTTTCGCACACTATACATGCTATGGTTTACTCTTCAATATTTTCAAGTTTTTATTTTTGAAGATCATGAACCTTCATAATAATCATGAGTAATAAAAAATAAGCTTAGTAAAATTTTCCAATAATAGGAAAATTAATCACTGATAGCAAGCTATTATGTGGCAAATTAAATCAGACTTTCTAGGAAAAAGAATCTGAAGTGTCACTCTTTTAGCAAGAGGCTAATGAAAATATATATTTTATGCATACTTATCTAAGGACATTTTCAGAATAATTTTACGTAGTAATTAACAGGTTGCATTTAGCACTCACAACTCCTTTCGTTTTTGTTGTTTTTTAAGATTTTATTTATTTTACAGAGAGAGAGGAGAGAGAGAGTGAGAGAGAGATCACAAGCAGGAGGAGAGGAAGAAGCAGGCTCCCTGCTGAGCAGGGAGCCCGACTCCGGGTTTGATCCCAGGACCCTGGGATCCTCACCTGAGCCGAAGGCAGCGGCTTAAGGACTGAGACACCCAGGCACCCCTCCTTTTGAAACAGCTTACTCAAATCAATATCCTTTCTTAACTATAATTAGCACAGCATCAGAGACATAATAGTCACTTGATCTATTTTAATTAGATTTTAAAGCTGGTTTTCAAATGCCCTTGTGTTTTGTAATTTTGTTTTATAACTACATGGCTCGACAGCAGAATGGCCTTCAATTAATATTTTAATTGAGTTCATTGAGTTCACTATCATTCTGATCATATCTGAGTAAAATGATAAAATTTAAATTTTAAGCTACCCAGGCCTAGAAGTAGATCCTATGACAAACTCATCAGTAGATATCCAGCCCTTGAAGTCCTGCCCCACACAGCAGGCTGAACATATTCACTTCTTCAGCAAAACAATAAAGTCCTATATACTTTCACTGGGGGCTTTCCACACTCTTTGAAGAAGTAACAGAATTGATAGGAGCACTTTTTCCCTTGTTGGCCTTCCTTCCTTCCTTCCTCTTTCATCTTTCTTTCTTCCCTTCTTTTCGTCCTTCCTTCTCTCTGAACAACAAACATATTAAAACAAGTGAAGATAAAAAAAGAAAGCGAAGATAATGGAGACCATGTTCTAGTTCAAGCTGAAAAAAATGAGCAGCAAGTAAGAAAAACAAATAAAGAAAAGGCACCATGAGCCTTCCTCACTGTTCCAATGGATACTTTTTTTAAAAATTCCATTTATTTATTTGACATAGAGAGATCACAATAGGCAGAGAGAGAGGAGGAAGCAGGCTCCCCGCTGAGCAGAGAGCCCGATGCGGGGCTCGATCCCAGGACCCTGAGATCATGACCTGAGCCGAAGGCAGCGGCTTAACCCACTGAGCCACCCAGGCGCCCTTCCAATGGATACTTAAAACAAAACCCTCAGGTCAAAGTGGAGAGTCTTAAGGACAACTTTCAGTCAACAAGTAATTCTGCAACAGAAATTTACTCATGAAAATTGTGACCTGGAAGGAAATAAGCAGAAGTCGATGAATATAGACATGTAAGCTAACACAACTTTCAAGAAGTAAACTGTAAACTTCAGAATAGAAGGAAACCATAAGATACTTAATTATTGTTAATCAGAAAGTCCACATCAAGTGGCTCAATATTTCTGCTGAAGAAAGGTTTTGACAGAATACACAAACTACCTTCATGAAACCAAAAAGAATACGATGCTTTCAAGATTAATAAATATAAAGCTAATTCTAAAAATATCTAGTCACCAGACACTTCCATAGAAAGATGCACAAAAGATCACTTGGCTTCGTTGCCCAAAACTGTTGGATTATATTACCTAGGCCTGACAATTAAGCCAACAACTTTCTCTTCTAAACTTGACAAAGGAAGTACCTAAAACAAACTTGTGCCTCTGGATAATCACCCGTTTGCTTCTAGTACAGCAGCTGAGTTTTCTGGAAGTACATCTGTGTTTGATCTGAGCTCCGGTATAAATCAATATAATGTGATCAAGATGACCCTTCTTTTTGGCCCTTTTCCTGCGAATGGTGCAATACATAATTGCCTCTTGATCAAAGAGATGTGGCAACAAGTTGTCTTGTCTGAAGAGTTCAGACGTGCCGCCTCTGGTACTATGGGACTGAGAGATAAAGAATAATGTATCTCCTATCTGGATACTAGAGCCACTTCACTGATGCATAGTGGCTAAAACATTTCTTTACTCACTCTGTGTGAGTGACAAATGTCTAATCTCCTACTGAAAAAGAAGCAGAGAGACCAACTGCCCCGATTTTTCTGGGACTACCGAACATTTAGCACTGAAAGTCCCACATCTCGGGAAACCCCCTGACAAGCCAATCAAATGGTCAACATCTCTCACTATCCAAGATAGGTATCTCTTCTCTGCCTGTAAAGGCATGCCTCAACACCAACATGAGACTTTAAATGGAGTTCCACGTAGGTGCAGGTGAGTACCAGCATGGATAGGATAAATTTCTGGACACAAATCCAGATTCCCTCATCCTGAGAACTCCAAAAGTACAAAACTTTGCCCTCCACCCCAGGAAATAACATATCACTTTAGTAATTCTATTTTTCGTCCAAATCTAAGAAGTCTGCCCTTATATAATGATGAGAATACTCCTGATCTGTCTATTTATTTGGACCAACACGTACATCTTATCTAGACCCTGACATACCTCTCTGCTGCACCCTTAGAATGAAATTTACTCAGGAATTAATTTTTCCCTGATTATTATGCTTCTGCTCCTCAATAGAATGTATTTCTCAATGCTCCGGCATGGACATTTCTAAAGCAAACAATTAAACTCTGATCATATATTTTTAACTAATGAAGACCACCATTTAAGTAACTGCCTACAGTACTTGGAACACAAAAACACTTTTAGTTTATCTCAGTTAATGAAATTCAGGTAAGTGACCAATTACTTAAATGTCATTAAAGCAACTTTATTTAAAAATCTATACCATAAAAGTAAGATCTTCCCTTCAATTAATTGATTTCTTATTCTTGAAACCCATAGATTATACAAGACTCTGGATTAATATGATTCTTTAAAAAGGGGTAGTGAAAGATCGAAGTAATGTTAATTCTAAAATGTTTTCCAATAAAAATTACAAACCAAACAAAGCACAAAGGCAGGTTTGGAGACTTTGGAAAACTTCTCTGCAAATAACTAAAAATGGGAAACCTAATTTAGTTCTTCTTCATAGTATCACAACAGAAAGACAGGGTTCAGAATGTACATTTATACCCTGAGCTTTCCCAGCCCAGAGGGAAGATGCAGTTTGTATGCTTGAACTGTATTTAATTTTTAATAACACATTTTTCTGGGTTTTTAAAGCACTAAATATTATCAGAAATTTATGGAAAAAACTTAGGTTTTTAAAAGGAAACTATTAAAACCACCTACAATCTGTGTCATCATTGTTTTATTTCTGTCCAGCATTTTAGCAATACGTTTTATGTCATATTATGAAATACATATTTAAAAGAAAAACAAAGCAGAATTAAATCTATATTGCTCTTTCTTGGGGAGTAGAGGACTCTGGGCATAGTTTTACGAGAGCCCTGTTCTCTGGAGTAGATCAGAGTGAATCGTGCTCCAGGAATGAAGATGGCCAGTAGTGCCAGGCTGGCTACAGTCTACTCTGCCTTCTATCTCAGAATTGTTCACAAAGCCACTTCTGTTTTGAAACCCTCACCAGGGAAGGGTATTCTATCTTTCTCTGAATAGAGGTCACTGTTTTTCAATTTCAGTGTTTGATTAGACTCCATGGAACTTTTCTTTGCTGCCTGGCTTTTCTTTTGTTGTCCCATGTGAATAATTCTTTTTCTTGAGACAGAAAGAGTGGAAAGGAAAAGTAGAAAATAAAGAAAAAAATATGTAAATAAATATACATGCTGAGAGAAAAAGGAAAAATGCACATCTAAAGACGTATTCTGTAGGGAGGAAAATATTCAGATAAAATCTAGCTAGATCCATTAGAGCTTAAACACTGGGTTGAAATACCTGAACTCATGAGGAAGATACATTTTCTAAAATATCATCCTAGGAATGTGTACTAAATTTATCTTTTCTTTCTTTTGGTGAGGAGGGTACCATTATTTGGATACTAGAAATGAATATTCAATAACACCTCCAAAAAGGAGGAGGAAAAGAGGAGAGAGTCCCTTAATGAAGGGATCACGGTGATGAAGAACAAAGTGAGTTATAACGAGCACGGGGTATTATGTAAGAATGATGAATCACAGACCTGTACCCCTGAAACAAACACCACATTATATGCTAGTAATTGAATTTAAATATTTTTTTTAAAAAAGAAGAATGTGGGTTTTAAACAAGGGCCTTCTATAACCAATCTCTTTTGATGGCACACATAATTATTCTAAAAATAAAAATGTAACTTCTTAATAATGGCTACAAATCTGTATGTATAAAATGTAACTTCATGATGCAAAATACACTATTTACTGCTATTTCATGAAAATATTACACCCCTATTTGTTTCTGGTTTTATTGTTTGTTACAACCAAGCATTAACAAAATGAAAATCACTGTTGAATTCCACAGTTCCCTGTGTTCTATTATTTCAACATGCAGAACCTCTTTGTGTGTGTGTGTTCTTCTCGATCTTGTACTTCTTTGTCTACTTAGTAACATACAGAGTTCATATTTCCTATTTTTTTTAATTAGGATTTTGAAATTAAAATTAAACTTTCCTAATTTTCCTAAACTTTCCTAATTTTTAAAAAAGATTTTACTTATTTATTTAACAAAGAGGGAGAGAGAGAGAGAACACAAGCAGGAGAAACAGCAGACAATTTTTTTCTAAATTTTTCTAAAATTGATTATCGTGTTAAAATGTGGGTGTGTATTGGTTTAGATTGTACGGATGAATGAAAACTGAAGAGCTATCTTTAATTAATTACCAAAACTATACTGTAGTCCCTTTTTCAGGGTAATTATATTTTCTAAATCATTTTGCTAAACAAAAAAATAACTGAATATATGTTAACAATTGCCTGGAAAAATGGGTATTTATTATCGATTCACGTAAGTCATAATATGCTTATTATATAATCATAAGCCATAAACATGGTTGATTTCCTTCTATAGCCTTTAGACCCCTGAAATTCAGATAAGAATGTTGACCTGAAGAAATTCTGGCTTAAAATATGCCACTTTGATTTAGAATGAGTTCACCGAAAATTAGATAATATCTAAGCTATATAAACGGCTGAAGTAGTTACCACATTGGATATAAGGCCAATAAACATCACTTTTAAAATAGAAAGTCATTAAAATGGATAGCTTCTGTAAGTGCTTGACCCAAGTATTTATATTCCAAGAAATTGTACAAATTATGGCTAAGCATATGTTATTAATATCTTCTCTGTCTTAGATAGATGGGTTTTGAATTTATCAGTATGTACATCACCCTTTATTTTCAGTTTTCTGATGACATTTTTATTGATGAACTTTCTCCTGATTTTAAATTGTAGTATTTTAAACATTTGTTGTTCTAGAAGGAAGAACAAATTCCACTCTGATCAAGAAATAGCTCTTTAATAATGAAACGGATACATAAACTAGATCCTTTGGTCTCTGGCTATGAAAATGACTGATGAACCAAAGGCCTAAAGAAAGCTTTGCTAGCAGTCAGAGAGACTGTTCCAATGAAGGTAGAGAAGAATGGGGAGTGAAGGATAAAGTCGATACCTTTATTCTTTTTCTTGTTAAACAGTGTGGTGGTGGGGCAATCACATGAGGAAATACACTAGAGTTCAAGTTTTATGCCTTTAGGACAAGCAGTTGCTCACTTTTAGCAGTTTATTAATTTATCTAAATTTAATCTTTAAAAAATACTTTAATTTTAGTAGGTCCTTATTTTAATTTTAGTCACTTTTTAAATTGCACCTCTTAGTTTTGGATGTAGTAAAAGTTGATTGCAGTTCTGGGGCAATAACAAGAACAATTTTTACGTGATCCACGTTTTTCCTAATTTACTGTGGTGGTGGAAAATGTTGTTCGTAATAGCAAGAAAGACTTGCTTTATGTGATTGTTTCCTGTAGACACAACTCTCCAAGCACCAAACCAAAATCTGAGTTAGAACACACACAAAATTTGTATGGGGCAGCAGTAGAGTGAGAAGAGACAAAAGGGCATGGAGAGAAAAAACCAACTCGGAGTCAAGACAGGACGAGAATCAAATCCGGGATCTTCCACCCGCTATCCTGGTTTCAATCTGACTTTGGGCAAGACATGTCACATCTGTGAGCCTCACATTCGAGAGCCTGAAGATGGAATCTTCCCTACCAACAGGATTGTTGTAAGGGCTAAGCACTTAACATACCTGGGACTTACAAAGGATTTCATACGTATTAGAATACTCCTTCCTCCTTCTCTTTCCAAAATATTTTTTAGTAATAAGGACATTTTCAGTAAACTACTGATGTCAACAAAGACAAAAAATAAGGTATAGAGAATTATAATACTCTTTCTAATTTATTTTAAAGTAAGAAGTAAATACCTATTACATCCAAACCAAAGTCAGTTTTTGCTGAGTGTTTTTTTTTTCCCATCTGAGAAAACATATCTCATAACACTTTACTTCATTAGCCAACTTTACAGTGTATCGCTTCCCTAATCCTCCTGTGAACTGTGATTATTAAAATTCTTGGCAGCTTGATGTGCTGGAGATGAGAACATATTAACTCAATTATAGCCAGTGAGGCATGCTTTATTAGAATACTACCTTGCCTCTTATGACTTGGGTTTAGCTTGTCAAAAGTAACAAATGAAAGACTTAACTTTCCATAACTTTTTCTTCCCACTCCATCCATTATACCTTTCAATATCTTCCAAAGTGCTCTTTATACTCCAAAGAAACCTGGACTTAGATATTCTTTGAATTCGAATGTGGGAATGTCCATAATATATTAATTTTGTCAGACAAGGCTTGAGTTAAAAAGTTAATCTTTTGTTAGCTCTCTATCAGAAGCAAGTTCTGCTCAATAATTTTTAATTTTTTTTATAAAGATTTTCCATGAGCAAGATTTGACTCTTTCCCACCAACTGGGGAGACACAAAGTCAACTCTAATGTCTAACTAACTGCCTCAGTGCTCCTTCTTCTTAAAATCTCAAATATTAAATAGTTTCTTTGGGTCTGATTTATTTAGAGTGATTTCTAAGTTTCCATACAGAATTCTAAAATTCTGTATAACTCTGAGTTGTGTAAGTACTTACTAGGCACCCTCATGGGTTTGCCCTATTAAGTGCAAAATACACACAAAATAAAATCACATTACTTTTTGAGGAGCTTAAAATCTAAGTCTCCCTTTAATCTTGGTCCTTAACTAGTAATAAATGGGTCCACTTGCTCAAAGAAACAAGGCAAGTGAATTCTCTTGGGATTTTTAGTTAATATGTACATTATGCACTAGAAACTAAGGTAGTAAGATAAACAGAATACCATGGTCTCTATTGTGTCTGAATTTAAAGTTTAGTGTGGGTGTCTTATTCTGTTCAGGCTGCTATAACAGTACACCACAGACAGAGTAGCTTGTAAACACTAGAAATGTTTTCTCACAGATATGGCGGCAATGGTGCCAGCATTGTCTGTGGAGAATCCTTTTCTGGGCTGCCATTTTCTCATTATAGCCTCACTTGAGGAGGAGGAGGAGAGAGCTGTGTAGGGTCTCTTTTGTAAGAGCACCAACCTCAGCCATGAGGGCTCCACTTTCATTAATCATCTCCTTCCAAAGACCCCAGCTCCTAATACTATCATACTGGGGGTTAGTGTTTCTAATTATGAATTCTGGAGGGACATAAACATTTGTCCATAGTAGACATAGGCAGATAATTAAAGACAGCATATGGTCTTTGATGGGGCAAGCATTTAAATGCTTCTGGCTTCTGGCTTGAACAAGTACTGAAGTGCTGTCAGACTTTAGAGAGAGCACACTGTACTTCACGAGATTAGAAGAAAAATAATTATTTCAGTTTGAGATACTCAGTCTGTGACACTTAATTGAGTTTTAAATGTGTTTTGACAGCAAAAGCTTTCAAAAATATATACTTTCTCCAATTCTAATATTGTTGATAAACGAAAACCATTTCACCCAGAAGCAAAAACAACTGGAACTTCCTATGAGTATTCTTTTCAGATTTCAATAAATCTTCAGCCTTATAAGAAAGATGGTGACCATGTTCTCCTGCTAGCCAAGAAAGAAAAGTCCCAACAGTCAAGTTCTTTTTGATAAGACATGGAACATAGAATGTAATTACAATTACAAAGATGAAGTGGAGGCTTAAGACATATGTTTCACTCTTTTAAGGAATAAAGTTGGGAATTACTTCTTATGATTGGAAAGAATTTAACCATAGAATTTTTTTAAGTTTACATAATTAAATAATGTCTATCTCCAATATACGGCTCGAACCCATAGTCACGAGTTCAAGAGTCTCATGTTCTTGGACTGAGTCAGCCAGGCACCCCCAGTCATAGAACTTTTAAGCTCAATTTTCTGTGGACTTGTCTCTTCATTTCTTCTTTAGTCTTATGGATTGAAATACTTGGTTTGTAGGCTGTAATGTAGATTCTCAGCAGTGCTGGGAGAGCAAATTTAAGAGATTTTTTTTTAATTAGGTTTGAAATAAAGGCTCTCAAAAGGAGAGTAAAAAAAATAGACATTGCTGAGCGAAATGAGCCCAAAGCTCAGAGAAGGGCTTTTGGTGACCACCTAAAATTCGAGTTGACTTAACACAGTAAAAATTGAAGACACTATTTTTCATTGATCCTAAGTTCAAATTTCTTCTAAAATGACAACTGACCTCTGAAATCAGTACTTTAATCAATCATCTTAAAGCTTCATCATTCTGGTGACATTAGTAATTAAATTATGCCTAAGCATGCACAAACTAGGAGGTATGTATTTTTGTTGTCATAGGTTTAATAATTCTATGCACTTGGAGTACGCATGTTGCATTTAACTACAATAGAATGTCCTCAAAAGATTGTTATGATTCAGCCCTGAATAAAAAGTTACCATACATCCAGAAAAGCATGGAAACAGAGCAGTGTAATATAATACAAAATCTGTATCTAGCAATTACAAATGACCTTTTTCAATGGTTATAAAAATAATTATTTGGGGGTGAGAAATTTAAGTTCCACTCGCAGCAAATTTCAATTATGTAATGCCATGTTATTAACTATAGTCACCAGGTTATTTATTAGATCCAAACAAAAAAATGAATAAGATAATTATATGGAAACAAGGAAATCCTGTCACAATGTATATATATATCAAATCATTACAATGTACTCTTTATATATCTTTCAATTTTCTTTGTCAATTACACCTCAACAAAGCTGAAAACTATTCTAAATGATAAGAAAGCATTATGTTAATGTTTAATTGGCAATATCTTTTCCTTCTTAGTTGTATAAAAAAGAATGGTGCCAGTTAAAATCAAAGACATCTTGGGATCAATAAAATGTGGCAAATGAGCAAATCCCAAAGTTTTCCGTTGTCTTTTCAAATATCTTTAATTAGACATCTGTTTAGCATTATTTAAGCTTAGTTGATAATTTAAAGTTATTTTGAAAACTAGACTCTGGATCTCAAAGAAGACTTTTTTTTTTTTCTTTTTAAGGTATTATATTTGTTAGTACTACCTGATGGCAGGAAATCCTAATTATTGGGAAAGTATTTAAAAGGGAAAACAATTTCTAAAGTGCTGAAACTTTACATTTTAAAGTAATACATTCTGGCAAATGTCCCAGACACTTTTATGGACCCGGAAGAATAGTTGCACTGGACTGTATAAAGGAAGTGACATGGTAGATTTAGATTCTGATTAACTTTTCCCAGGGATTTCAGAGAAACATTCTCCAAGTCAAAGTTGTGCAGTGGGGGTGGGGGGAATGTAAATTTCAGAAGTTTAAGTTTCCTGGGCTGGTAGCAGATCATTTATGCATGCCGTAAATGCTGAGCACCTGTTTGTGTAAGGAACTACACAGGATTCTATGGTGAATGCAAGAGTAAATAGAGTCCTGTCTTCAAGAACCTTATAGTCTCCACAAGGAGCTAAAATACGTATACAAATTATTATAATTCAGAATGATAAAGAGCTTCCAGGGAGATGCAGGCTGAGGACACTGGCAACAAGAAGTTCACACCCCCCTATTTTGAGTGAAGGTGGGAGGGAGTCTGAAGATCGAACAATTAAATAGAGTTGTGTGATGTCAGCTGCTTTAATGAGCCATGCTTGAAAATGTAAAGTTGCATCTAATATTCTTCAAATTCAGCTTAAGGATTTGTTCACTTTAAGATGGTTGTTCTAAATTCTGGAAGGATAAAAAGGAAAATAAAAAGTATTCACACTGTTTTTCCTTATGATGACACAGTTATTGGATTTTAAAACTATCATTTGAATTTGTGTCATTTTTTAATGATATCTTCTTTTTTAAAAACAGCACTTCAAGATTCAAGTAGAAGTGGTTCAGTTTTATAATTTTCATTAATGATTTCAAGGCTCTTGTTTCAATAAAAAAACCCTTGTATTAATGGGTTAATAAAGCGAATTAGTGCTTTCCCTTTTTATGTACCTGGATTAAATACATTCTTGTCTCTAGGTCTTTTTTTATTATTATTTTTTTGCTACTACTTTTGTGGGGACTTCTTTATTTCACTTTCCACCATAACCACTTACTTATAAGATTGTCTTTTTAGAAAGACCATGAATATTTGAAGGCAGAGTCTATATCCTACTCACTATCCCTCCCCCATCACCTAGTAGAGTGCCAGGAAATTAGCAACAATTCAATAAATATATCACGAGTGAATGTATGCATGAAAAATGTCTATAATGATGAAAATAAATTTTAAAATATAAAGACAACATATTAAAAATATCTTGGTTCTCATGCTATATATGCCACATTTCAATTCCAGAAGACTATTTTAACTTATATCAAATATTTTTAATTTTATAAAATACCTCTTTAAATGGAACAGCTTGTTGTTATGTAGAAGACCACTAAGGAGACAGGATGGTATATGTGACTTTGGAGCAACATGGATTTGAACAGCTCAGGTCCACTTATACACACATTTTTTTTTTTAAGATTTTATTTATTTATTTGACAGAGAGAGATCACAAGTAGGCAGAGAGGCAGGCAGAGAGAGAGAGAGGAGGAAGCAGTCCCCCCGCTGAGCAGAGAGCCCGATGCGGGACTCGATCCCGGGACCCTGAGACCATGACCTGAGCTGAAGGCAGTGGCCTAACCCACTGAGCCACCCAGGCGCCCCCATTTTTTTTGATACAATACTGCAAATGTCCTTTCCCTTCCTTATGATTTTCTTAATAACATTTTCTTTCCTCTAGCATACTTTATTGTAGGGGTATAATATATAATACATATAACTTACACAATTTGTGTTAGTTGATTGTTTATGTTATCTGTAACTCTCCTGTCCACAACAAGCTATTAGTAGTTAAGTCTTAGGGGAGTCAAAAGTTATATGAGAATTTTTGACTGCTCGAGGGTTAGTGCCCCTAACTCCCCAAACCCCCATTGTTTGAAGGCCAACTGTATTTGCCATTTCTCTGACTGAAGCAAACTTGGAACTGCAAACCGCAATTTAATTATTTCACCAGTGATCTAGTGAAAAAAAAACCATGAATGATACCTAAGTACTGTTTGACGTGCTTACTGCAAATTAAACTTAAATGAAATAAAGTTCATTCTTTTCTATGACTCCAGAATTCTTGCTGTTGCTATCAAAAACTGATTATTGGTTGGTTATACAGATAAATACCCAGATAAATAACTATTATTCAGATAAAGAACTCATAATTTATCCTAAAAATGGTCAAGTAATTGGAATATTAACAGACTAGGAAATACCGTAAAGCAATCTAGAGGTAAGTTCAGTGTGCTGGGTTTTTGTTTCGTATAGGCACAAGAAACATCCAAGAAACCATTGTAGTTGCTAATCTCATATACAAAAAGAAAATTTATTTAAGGTTTTAAGGTTTTAAGGTTTATCTTACTTAATATCATAAAGAAAAATTATTTTGAATTGCGATATGTAAAAAAGATATCACTTTCCCTCTTGCTACCAAACAACAATAATGATCAGAAATAGTGATATTAAAAAAAAAAAAAAAGGAACACTGTTCAGATTATAAATAGGTCTTTGTTTTTAGAGTTGCGCATGAACTAGATGCAGGTCTTTAAAATCATGGGCTATTTTTTTCATCTCCAGGACCTCTTCTGTTTGTCACTTAATTGATGAATGAACAGATCTATTACTAACAAGAGCTGCAATCATGATACATTATAGTAATTCATAATTTAATAATTTATTTATAATGGACTCATTTGTAATTTAAAAACACAGTAAGTCAGTTTGTGTATTACAACCTATTTACATGAATCAGAACCGAATAAAGTAGGTTATGAATATTGCCTCCCAATCTTTCGTCCTTCATTCCCAGCGGAAAACCAGTAACAGTTTAGTGAATATGTGTGACCCTATATTTTCTATGCTTATTTAAATACATATGCACATATTGAAACAAAATAGGTACAAATACTTAAACGCAATGATATATATGTGCTCTTAAAACAAAACTTGAGTCCTACTATACAGAATGTTTTTTAACAATCTAATTGGGAGAAAATTTACTACCGCGACACAATATGTGGTCTTCTGTGTCTGACTTCTTTCATTCTGGATAAGGTTGTGGAAGTTTATCCACATTGTTACATATATTTGAACTCTTTTTGTTGACCGATGTCTACTGTATGGATTTAACATATTTTGTTTATCAGTGGATGGACATTTGGGTTGATACCACTTTTCGGCTCTGATGAATAATGTTAACATGAACATTCATGTGCACGTCTTCAGTAGACATATGGTTTAGTTTTTCTTGGGTAGACATCTAGAAGCAGAATTGTTGGGCCCTGTTGTAATTCTACATTGAACATTTTGATAAACTGCCTAAGTATTTTCCAGAGTGCGCGTATCCTTTTACATTCCCACCAGCAATATATGAGCGTTCTAACAATTCCTTATTCTCTTCGATTCTTGCTATTGCTTTTTGACTATAGCCTAGTAGTTATGAAGCAGTATTTCATTGTGGTTTTAATATACATTTCCTTGATAACTCATGACATGCTTCATCCCTGTGTGTGTCCATCATTCTTATACCATCTTTGAAGAAATTTCTATTCAAATCCTTTGACGATTTTTAATTGGGTTATTTATTTTCTTGTTACAAGAATTCTTTATACATTCTGGATATGAGTCTCTATTTAGGTATATGATTTGCAGATATTTCTCTCCATCTGTAGGTTGTCTTTTCACTTTGTAGATGGTGCTGTTTGAAGCAGAAGTTTTTAATTCTGATGAAGTCCAACTTATTTTTTCTTTTCTGGCTTGTGATTTTGGTTTCATATCTAAGACATCATCCACTAACACAAGATCATCAAGATTTGCTTTTATATTTTCTTCTAAGAGTCGTATGTTTTAGCTCTTGCATTTTGCTCATTGATTCATCTTGAGTTTACATTTTGCATATGGTGTGAGAATAGGATCCAAATTCATTCTTCTGAATGGGGATATCTAATTGCACAACACCATTTATGGAAAAAGGGTATTGTCCCCCATTGAACCATGTTGGTACCTTGTTGAAAATCAATGGACTATTAATGCAAGGGAATTTGCATTATTTCTCAAATGCAACAATTTGAGAAATAACTGCTGTTTTAACAATATTGAGTCTTCCAATCTGTGAACATGGATGCTTTTCCATTTATTTAGGTATTCTTTCACTTTTTTCACCTATATATTGTAGTTTTTAGGGTACTGGCCTTGAAATTTTTTTAAAATATATTTTAAAATATATTTCCAAGTTTTTTTATTCTTTTTGATTCTGTTGTAGTGGGGTTGCTTTCTATATTCGTTTTCAGATTAATTATTGATAATGTATAGAAATGCAGTTGATTTTTGTATACTGATCTTGCACATATCCTGCAATCTTGCTAAACTCATTTATTAGGTCTAGAAGTTTTTTAAGAGGATACAAATAATTTTTAAAATCCCTTTCTCACTTCACAACCTATCCATATGGATAGCTTTTCAAGTCAGATATATATATATATATATATATATATATATATATATATATCCCTGTAATTCCCATTTTAAGAGAACTTGTATTCCACATTATGATATAACAAAATATGCTTACCCATAGCCCTCTCCATTGCATTTATATTAGTTTCTCTTATTTTGCTATCACAAAAATACTAAAATAAAAATCCTTGATCATGTGTAACTACTCGCACATGTTCATATTTTTATATGTCAGAATCCTAAAAACAGAATTGACCAGTCATAATAAATATTTATCTAAAATTCTAGCAAATAAGGAAAAATTGTCCATCAAAGAGGTTCCAAATGTTTCCATCATTAAAAGAAAAAGATAGATTTATTAAGGATGACTATCAAAACAATTAACAGTTCCCGGTCATAGTCTTCTGACTTGGGTAGAAAGAATTCCTTGCCAATAAAGCAGCAAGATTCTTCCTGTGATAGTCAATTTTAACCAGAAAAAAAAAAAAACCCAGAGAGGAACTAAGAGGATTTACTGTAGGTCAGTCAATCAGTCATAGATGCTGTGAAGCTTTCTGACGTTTTTGCTTCCTGATTCCCAGAAGAACATGGTTCACTAGGTCTCAGAATAGGGAGCACATGTTCAGAAAGCAGAAACACATGCAGGCTGGGTAGAGCTATTTATTCAACAAGCACTTCCCCAAATAAGTGATTCCTCTTGTTTGTATACACCTATGCACTGATGCACAGATATACACATGTCCTCAGAATACATTTTGGCATGAAATCGTTAATCAGGAGCCCCCTTGCCACTGTCTTAGGAGTATATTATAATCATATTCCAAAGGAAGGGTGATGGTGGTGCTCCCTACCAGGAGATCCTTCTTAGGTTATATCCCAACTTCTCAAGAGAGTTTTAAAGGATTCCCCTGTTGCCTCTGAATGTAAGGGCCGTTGACTATAAATCAAAGTTTAAGGAACAGAGTCCTCCCATTCCTTGGACCATCACAGCTTCATTCTCTCTATATTATAAAACTATCAACCAGTATTTGTGCAGAGAAAACAGAATGGAAGCAAAACCTTCAATAGCAATGGCTTAGCCAAACAGCTCTTTAAGTAAGTATATTGGCAAAGACTAAACTATTTCTGCCTCATGAACATGTGCTCAGAAGCAAGACATTGATTGAAAATGTGAACTCTTTGTAAGATGACCAGCAGAACCTGGGAAAAGAAAACTACAGGCTATCTCAGGTCATAAGTTATAAACTTACCCACAAGATTCATGTTTATTAAGGGTTTTTTTTTAAAAATTATTATGTTCAATTAGCCAACATACAGTACACCATGAGTTTTTAATGTAGGTGTTCAACAATTCATTAGTTGAATATAAACACCCAGTGCTCATCACAATGATTTTTTTGGGGGGGGTTGTTTTTTGTGTTTTGTTGTTGTTGTTGTTTTTCTTTTGTTTTTTACAGAGAAAGAGCTCATTGATAGCAGAATCCAGGGTATAGGGTTTCTGGTTGATGGGATGTGTTTAGAGCGAAGTTAACTCCAGAATAAAATCTAAATTGTTATTTGTCAAGATTCCTTTGTTCTTCAATCAAAATGTTTTAGCTCAGATTTTGTCTCACCCCCAAAGCACATATCTACCAAGAAATTCCTATGTGAAAACTCTGGGTAAGGTAATGACAATTGTTAATTCCTTAAAGGGGAGAAAGAGGCATCCATATATGTAATCATAACACAAAATCCTATGAAAGTCTACTGACCATGGTTTGCAGAGACTCTTCATGCTTTATAAGTTTAATAGTACCAATATTCTACAAAAAACATAGGTGTCATCAACCCTATAGAGCTATTTGCCAAAGTAAGTTTAAGTATTTAGATTGCCTTTTTTTCTAATTTTTAAAGTAATAAAGGAAGTTTTGACCCTTCAAAGGCAGGAGCTGTGTTTGTCTTGTTCACTGTATCCCCAGAATTTATCACAGTGCTTAATATACAGTAGACATTCAATAAGGATTTGTTGAAATAATAAAGCAATTCAGATTAATGCACAAAAATATTAAAAAAAACAATTTGGCCAATTTTTTAAACTCCACAGAAATATGTATTTTTGTTCAGTTCTGTGACTGTCTTCTTACAAAACTGCTATAATAACAATTGTTGTGTTTAAAGTATGTTCACATTCTACATTATAATGCACAATGACTGCAATCCTCCACAACGTTTACATCATTTTCTACTTCATCACTATGAGATGAGTTCCCATTTCCAAAACATGTCTCAGCACTTTGTCAATTCCTCCTCCTTGGTCATTCTGGTATGTGACAAATAATCTTGCAGTGCTGTATTCATTGGTATTTTTAAAGATTTTATTTATTTATTTGACATAGAGAGAGAGAGCACAAGCTGGGGGAGCGGGAGGCAGAGGGTAAGGGAGAAGAAGTTTCCCTGCTGAGCAAGGAGCCCCTTGTGAGGCTAAATTCCCCAGGACCTAGGGATCATGACCTGAGCCAAAGGCGGATGCTTAACTGACTGAACTACCAAGGCATCTCTATTGGTATTCTTTTAATTACAAAATAGAAAGAACATTTCTTGTTCCTTCACTTTTAATCTTTCTTTATGATTTTCCAACTTTTTATGAATGTGGGAGTTCTTTATATAGCACTGTTATATAGCAGCTTTTTCTACCATATGTTGCCTTTTTTCTGCTTTTATGTTTGTTTGTTAACGCCATCTATTCTGAATCCTACAAAAATTTTCCTTTTGATTTCTGACTTTGGTGTCACACCAAAGGTCATCAGCAAAACTAAGATTGTGTAATTATTTATCCGTACGTTTTCTAGTTGCGTTTTTTCATTGAAATTTCAATATATCAAGAAAGTGCTCTCATCTAAGCTGTGAGGTGTAAGTTTAAATTTGCTTTTCCAATGAGCTAGTTATTCTAATATCATGATATGTAGACTTACAGACTTGAAATGTGACATTTGTGAAACCAAAAAAAATTATGATTATATCTAGATTTTTTGGTTCTGTGTCATTTGTCTATTTTAGTGATAGTACTACTTTTTTAGAACTATAGTATCTTTATAACACCTTTTGTGCTATAATATTTTTGTATTTGTATTTTATCAAGAAATTCCCCTTTTTAGGCAGAATATTCCAGTTTCTGGACCATTATTTAACGTTTATTTTTCTGATAAATTTTAAAATCCTTTAATCAGATTTTTTATCCAAAAATCTCACTGGAATTGGTTCTGGGATTCACAGAATATTGTTTAAAACTCTCCAGAAGGTATGTTTTTTTTTTCCTTATAATTTTCACATAACTTCAAACATGATAGATTTTTTTAAAGAAAACAGTAATAAAAAATAAATAAAAGTGATGGTTACCAGAATAGTGGTGGGTAGGGGAATGGGTATAAACAAGTGATGGGGATGAAGGAGTGCCCCTGTGATGAGCCCCAGGGGTTGTACGGAAGTGTTGAGTGACTATATTGTACATCTGAAACTAATACTACACTGTATTTAACTAACTTGAATTTAAATAAAAATCTAAATAAATAAATAAGTCTTAATGAGAAAATTAAGAATATCAAAAATCTCATCATAAAGAAAAGACCCATCGGGCTTTTCAGGGAACCTAGAGTAAACTGGGCGGGGGGCTGGGGAGGGGAGGAGCAAGCTATACTTTCGCCACTAGAGGGCAGTGCGCTCTAAATAATGGACCCCATGGCCTTAAGAGGAAGCCCAGTTTCACTTGAAAATCAAGTTACCTAAGAATAACAATAGACTACAAATTTACTTTAAACTCGATAATAATTACGAAATTTTATTCTGATATTAGCAACATAACATTTATTTAGAATAGTCATAGAAATATAGTCAACACTGAATGATCCATGTTAATATGTCAGTTGCTGCCTGCACAGCCACATTGGGAAGACCTGCATGAAAACAGATGATACCTTGTATGAATGAGAACTCCCTGAAAACAGAAACTGTGTCTTGTTCACCAGTTGATTCTTCGATACATGCATAGAGTCTAGTTTATAGCAACAGATCAAATATTTCATATTTCAAGAAATAAATATTTCTTGAAAGATAAAATTTATTGAAAAAATATTTCAAGAAATATTTCAAGAAAAAAAAATGGTCTAGAGTCTCAGCCCTGCCCAAATCTGAATTAATTCACATGAAACTTGGTACTACGCTAGGAACTAGTACTGTTCTTAAGCAAGAGCTTCTCCTGTCCTAAGCCCTGCACTTCTGCAGGCCCCACTGGTCTCCTGTAGCTGCACTATCAGGCTAGAACTACCCCCTCTTCCTTCCATGGTCAACACAGCACGACCACCTGAAATCTATGATCACCCTTTCACATCATGCTCCGGGTACCTGAGTCACAGAATTAACTGGAATCCATATTCAGAGACTGTGTAGTCTGTTTCTCTGAGCCCATCTTACCTGAGCTTATCATGCTGTGAGTGTGGATACCACCCAAAAGCTAGCCAAAGGGAAGCTATTTCTTTGGAATGTACACAGAGTTTCAGTGTGCAGGCTGAGATTTATGGACAAGAGAAATGGAAGGAGGATTTTATCTTTGTATTCCTTATATTTCCGAAGTGCATCATTTTTAATAACTAATATGTATTTATTGTACAATTTTTTTAAAAATACGGAAGAAAAGATACAGAAAGTAGAATCCACATGATATGGTGACAGATTGGATGCAGAAAGTGAAAGGGAATGAGTGGTCTGTCCCTATATTTCAGGCTGGGGAACTGGTTGTATAATAGTATCAGCAAATGAAATGAGGAATTCAAGAAGGGGAATAGGTTTAGGGATGTGGTATAAAGTGATAAATTCTATGAAGAAAAGTTGTATAGACAACCTATGCTATATTGAGGTACAAATATCTCAAAAGCAGTCAGAAATTCCAGTGAACATCTCAGGAGGAACATTCAGACTGGACCATGCAATTCAGAGGCATCTATGTATGGTTGACAATACAAGCAAAGAGGCCATCCAGGAAAAGTATACAGAGTACAAAAAGAATAAGGCCAAAGTCCCTACCTTGGGAAACAACAACATTTTTTTTTAAATTTTATTTATTTATTTGACAGACAGAGATCACAAGTAGGCAGAGAGGCAGGCAGAGAGAGAGGAGGAAGAAGGCTCCCTGCAGAGCAAGGAGCCCGATCCCAAGACCCTGGGATCATGACCTGAGCTGAAGGCAGAGGCTTTAACCCACTGAGCCACCCAGGCACCCCGAAACAACATTTTAACATAAAAGGAAAGAAGGTGACTGAGAAAGAGTGATCAAAGAAGTGGGAGAAGAATACAGAGTAGAAACCAAGGAAGACTTTGAATAAGCACAGAGCTCATGATTATGAACCAAAGCTGAAAAGAATGCAATATATTCTTATAAGCACTGTCTGGATTTGATCTTCAAGAAGTCATATGTGACTTCAGAGACAGTCCTGTCAGTCAGTGGTCCAGGTGACAGCAGAGTGCTGCAGGCTGAACAGTGATGGGAGCTTGGGGAGTAGAGTTTGTGGTGGTGTCCACATGTTCACCTTCTTTTGAGAAGATAAGGAGAAAAAGAGTGAAATACTTTTAGGTTTGGTGGGAGAGGCTAATCCCAAGAGAAGCTGTGGGTTAATAATAAGAAAAATCTGAAAATTTGTCCTTTGGGAGGCTACCCCCAATTGGAAACCCAAACGTGACCTCTAGCTCTTGTCTTGTTCCTTCTTGACTTCCACCTGACAGTATCCATCCTTGAGTGGTGTCAGATAGAAGCCAAACACTAAAAAAAGGACAATTTTCCACCCATTGGTGTGGAAGATTCTCTTCTACGAAGATTAATGTTAAGTACTGTTTTTATTAATCTCTTCTACGAAGATTAATGTTAAGTACTGTTTTTATTAATCAACACCAACCATTTTCTTAGAATGTTTATCAAGTAGATAAAGTCTCAATTTAGACAACTTCATCTACTAAGCAGTAAGTACTACACTGATAGGCAAATTTGGTAATGAAGAGTGAAAGGCTAATAAAAGAATCTTTTTAGAAGCGAAAAAAAAAATGTAGGCTACCCAAAGTTACTTTGTTTCACTTGGCTTGCTCTTTTTGGCTTTAATTTCTATTCTTATGATTAGAATTATAAATAATAAAGGTTTAGTATTAATTTATGCCAATTTGGACTTGAATAGATTCATTATTGGTCTAGTCCAAACATCACTTCCCACTCTTCACAGAGTTACCATCTGTGGGCACCTACTGCAAGCTCCCCTGTCTTGCTATTCTTTGTTCTCTTCTTTTCATACCCATCTCCAGCCAAGAGCCATTGTTGGTTGAGCTCTTTCTATCCTGTCACCGCCCCCCACCTCCGCTGCAAAGTCCCATGAGTAGGCACCGCTGTCTTTATGTGGGACCCAAAGGAAACAAGATGGCAAACTACATATACTTTTATAGTCCCAGGGGAGAATTCTAAAAAACTAAGCCCTACTCTCTTCCTCATTTTTTTGGTGTACTCTCCAAAAGAACTCCTTCTTGGATCCCCTATGAGATTCTCCATCATATTTTTCAGAACACCCAATTTCCTATTCACAATATCTTACCACTCTCCCTACCCATTCTCAACCTAGTAGCACAGGGCCCTAAGTCTGATTCATTCTATCTGTGTAATACTCAAGGAAGGACAGGAATATGGCTAGTGAGAAGCATGGCTCTTCTTTCCCAAACATGGTGCTTATGTGAGTTGGAGCCAAAAGCCAGGTGGTACCCCAAGTCCCACAGGGCCCTTATGTCCCACGCGGACTGTTGGAAAAAGGACAATCCTCCCCAGTGCAAAGACAAATTCTCGGACTTTTTTTCAGATAGCTTGAATTCATAAAGTAGGTACAAAAGTTCCCCAACTACCTCCTAGCTGCTTTATCATTTGCGTGGTACTTCTGCCCCTTCTGATAGTGACATTATCAAATTATCATATAGAGCATATCACATTATTAAATAGAGCAGTAGCTTCTTTGCCAATAACCCTTGTTCTCAACTTCCATTTAGGGGAAAGGAAGGGGGTGGTTTATTCTTCAGTTACTTCTGCTTATTTCATTTTGGAAGAAGACTAAAATCCATTGTAATACAACCCCAGGATACCAACCAACCCATTCATTAGCCTTATGGAACTATCTATCTTTATAACCAAAATTGTCTCATCACAGCATCTCACGGTGAGCAAGAATAAGTTTTTCGAAGTTATTCTTGTGTATTTCTGTAGCACTGTGATTCAAGGTTTCCTAAAAGAATTAGCAACATCCATTCAGGTATTCATTCAGCAAAGCTATTCTAGTGTCTTGTGGCAGGTGCAGGCATTGGGACTGACAATGGGAATGGAAATGGGAACAAGATGAGTCCCTGCCCTTAAGGAGCTTACAGACCATAAGTTGTCAGCCCCAGTAGAATGTGACTAGTATTATTATCCAAGAAGCACAAGCTGCTATGAGGGACGTGGAAACCCATTCCAGTCTGAGGAAATCACAGATGGCTTCCTGGAGGAAGTATCACAAAAAGCCGAGCCTTGAAAGATGCGTAGGGTTATTGTGGCCCAGAAAGGACAAAAATGTGTTGAGGTAGAGGGATGGCCTGAGGATAGTAAGAGCCTAAGATAGCCTGGCACAGTGAGAGAAACTGAAAACAGTTTACCATGACTGTGCTAGAATACAAGGTTTATTTATTTTTTTTAAAGATTTTATCTGTTTGACAGACAGAGATCACAAGTAGGCAGATAGACAGGCAGTTGGTGGGGGTGGGGAAGCAGGCTCCCTGCTGAGCAGAGAGCCTGACGCGGGACTTGATTCCAGGACCTCGGGATCCTGACCTGACCCGAAAACAGAGGCTTAACCCACTGAGCCACCCAGGCACCCTAGAATACACGGTTTAAAGTACGGAATTTTACTTGAATAAGTCAAAATGTGTAGCAAAGGTTTTAGTTTGTTCACATCCTCACATGAATATAATACATTTGTTAAAATTAACGAACAAATACCGATACATTATTATCCAAAGTCTATATACTTTATTCAGATTTCCTCAGTTTTTACCTTAATGTCCTTTTTCTGTCCCAGGATCCCAACCAGGATACCATTTTACAGTTCTCTGTTATATCCCCTTAAGCTCCTCTTGGCTCTGACAGTTTCTGAGACTTCCTTCATTTTTGAAGACCTGTGAGCAGAGCAGCACAGCTGTGATGGGTAATGGTCGGTGAACAGTACTTCTCAGTGATTTTTAGAATGTCACTCAATTTGGTTTTTTGTTTTTTTTGTTTTTTTTTTTTGCAGTTGTGATCATCGATGTTTTATTTTTTTTTCCATTTTATTTATTTTCAGAAAAACAGTATTCATTATTTTTTCACCACACCCAGTGCTCCATGCAGGCCATGCCCTCTATAATATCCACCACCTGGTACCCCAACCGCCCACCCCCCCGCCACTTCAAACCCCTCAGATTGTTTTTCAGAGTACATAGTCTCTTATGGTTCACCTCCCCTTCCAATTTACCCAAAAGCACATACCCTCCCCAATGTCCATAACCCTACCTCCCTTCTCCCAACCCCCTCCCCCCAGCAACCCACAGTTTGTTTCGTGAGATTAAGAGTCACTTATGGTTTGTCTCCCTCCCTATCCCATCTTGTTTCATGGATTCTTCTTCAATTTGGTTTTATTTTGTATTTTTCTCACGATTAGACTGAGGCTATGTGTCTGGGGAGGATGTATAAATTTTGTAATAGAAAATCTAGTGGATATAAGGTCAAGGCTGACCTCAAATAAAATTGAAAAGTTTTGATCCATTTCCCCACTACATGTACACACGTTTCTGCCCTGCATCCCCAGATTGAACAATCAGTGGGATCTCTCCTCCACTCCTCCAGCCTCCTAGGTTCTTCCTGAACGGAAGCTCCCTCTTCCTCCCTCTCCCTGTCTGCTCACATTGCCGTCATAGCTTGCATCTCTCTCACTTCCCAAAGACACTGCCCATGTTATTCTCTGCCCGGAAACTTCTCCACACTCTCCGCAGCCCTTGATGCCCAGCTCACCCCCATTCAACACCGCATCCACCTAATACCTCCCATTTATACATCTCAGGCAGCTTCCTCAGCAAAGCCATCTGCCAACCTTGGCCATACCTGGCCTCTCGGAAGATTAAATTCTTTCATTCTGAGAGCAGCCTGAGCTGTTCCCTCCCAGCATGGGTCTCTCTGATTGTAGCCAGCGGTTCATGTGCTTCTGTGATAAACACCCACTTCCCCCTATCTGGAAGCTACCTGAGGGCAGAAAATAATTCTGTGTCTTCTCATCCAATATTGTCAGTGCCTGGCACGAGCCCTGAAGGCTGGTAGATACAGAAGAAGTCTCCAGATGAACATCCTCTCCATATCTTAAGCTATTTCAAGCACTGTTACTTACCTAACCAGGTTCATGGCAACCAAAATATATTAAAGATGCCTATTATGATAATAACATTTTCTGATTATCAGAAGCCATTATATACAACTCTCAGCTCCGCCTCTAAGCAATAAATTCCCAATTGATGTTCCACCAGAAATTGTAAACTTGAACTCACGCACACGTACAGATGTGTGGGGATGGAGGGGGCTATCTCCGAGGGAAATGATAGCAGCAGGAACCAGCATTAAAGCCTCTTTTAAAATCAAGAAGGATATAAGTAAACAATTAAATAGTAGGGACTAGAATTCAGTTTTAATATTAAACTGTTAACAACCAATAGGACATTAACAAGATTGCCCAGGAAAGGAGTGAATAGCACCTAAATGAATAGTGTGTTTTAGATGAAACCCTACAACCATATATTCTATTATGGCTGCTTTCTAGAATATGTGCCAATGCAAGGACTGCATCATTCTTTTCATGTTTTTCTGTTTTGGGAACAAAATGCCTGAGCTGACCAACAACTCACACCCTCAAAATCATGCATTTTTTCCTTACACGTGTACACCTTCCTAACTGCTGATTGACAAAGGACGTTTTCTGGAACTGAATCACTTAGCGATTGTTTGTTCGCTCACAACTGATACAAACTTGGAAAATGTGACTGCCCCACAGAAGGGAAGATTATTCATTAGCCATAAAGTAGCAACTTAGATCATTTCATGCATGTCATGAAAAATCTAGCAGGCAAGCCTCTTATATACTTTTTTTTTAAGTCCTATTTTCTCTCCCTTTTCTCCTCCCAACTGCAGCAGAATGGTTCTCAAATAGGTCAACTGACATAATTTTATCCTTCATTTCTCAGACAACAAACTTTTGTTGAAAGCTTGTTAGGTCCTTCTCCCTGTACTAGCAACAAAGAGACAGATGAATACAGACACAATTCCTGCTCTCAGGGAGCTTACACTTTAGAGGCAGAAGACAGACTAAGAGAATATAAATACACAAATATACACCATTACAATTTCAAATCGGAAGAGCCTCTTTAAGCTGGAAGTGATCTTCAATAATATGAAAAATCCAGCCCTGAAATAGCCTAAGGTAAACATATTCAAAGGGAGAGAAGAGAAAGGACATGAGGCCCTAAGGCAGCACCAAGTGAAACTCGTTCAAGAAATGAACCGAAAGCTAGTGTAGCTGGAGCATCCTGAGTGGAGGGAAGAATTATAGAAGATAAAGTTAAGAGGAAGTCAGGGCCCAGATCTCCCAGTGATTTCCAGGCAGCAAAAGGAAATCAGATTTTTATTCTAAGCAAAGTGAAAGGCTACTGGAAATATTTAGGCGAAAAAGTAGAACCAACAACAATAGCCAAACTATAGAAAGAGCCCAGATGTCCACTGACAGATGAATAGATAAAGAAGATGTGGTATATATATGCAATGGAATATTACACAGCTATCAAAAATTGAAATCTTGCCATTTGCAAGGATGTAGATAGAACTAGAGGGTATTATGCTAAGCGAAATAAGTCAATCAGAGAAAGACTATTATCATATGATCTCCCTGATATGTGGCATTTAAGAAACAAAATGGAGGATAGAGGGAAAGAAAGAAAAAAATAAACCAGAGAGGGAGACAAACCATAACAGACTCTTAATCATAGGAAGCAAACTGAGAGTTGCTAGAGGCGAGGGGAGTCGGGAGTTGGGGTAACAGGGTGATGGACGTTGGGGAGAGTATGTGTTGTATTAAGCACTGGGTATTATATAAGACTGATGAGTCACAGACCTGTACCCCTGAAATGAATAATAAATTACATCTTAATTGAATTTAAATTTCAAAAGTTTAAAAAAATAATAAAAACAAAAAAAGTGGAACCAAGCTATGATTGGCATTTTAAAAATATGATTCTATAAGTGAGTCAACACTCTTTTTTTTTTTTTAGATTATTTATTTATTTATTTATTTGGCAGACAGAGATCACAAGTAGGAGAGAGGCAGGCAGAGAGAGAGAGAGGAGGAAGCAGGCTCCCTGCCGAAGCACAGAGCCCGATGTGGGACTTGACCCCAGGATCCCGGGATCATGATCTGAGCTGAAAGCAGAGGCTTTAACCCACTGATCAACCTCAGGTGCACCTTAAAATATGATTATAATCCAATGTGGTGAATGGATTATAAGGGTAAAATTAGAATCAGAGAGGATAATTAGGAAGCTGTTGCAGTAATCCAAGTAAGAGGTGAGGATCCCATGAACTGGGATTCTAATAGTGGAAACAAAGAGAAATTGATAAACCAGAGGTATCATTGGGACAGTCAGCTGGGGGGACATGGTGAGGCCCAGATGTGGAAGATGAGGAAGGCAGGAATGAGTGCATGACTGGGTTTCCAGAAGCTTGAAGGTGACACTGTTCCCTAAAAAGAGGCAATGACTGGAAGAACAGGGAGGAGAAGGGAGAAGGAATCGAGTGTTCCTTGCGAAGCATGTTAAGTATGGAATGCCTCATCAAGTGATAAGTTACAGACAAGGAACCCAAAGCCAATGTTTAAGTAACTTGCCCAAGATCACACAAGATACACAGCTGGTCCATGTCCATTTGAAGTTCAGTCCTTCTTATTCCAAAGTGAGTTCAGATTTGGAGGGGACCTCCAAAATTGTGTTATTCATCTTGTACCCACATACAGACTCAACCTGCTGACAAGCCAAATACAGAGTCCATCTTCTCTGTGTCATTCTGGATACTTGCCGAGTGGTATTCCAGGCAGTAAACACAAAATAATGAAAGCATTATAATAGGAAGTTCTTTCTCAAATCTGCTTAATGTTAAAAATCACTTAACACTTTGCTTGTTTGACTGACTTAGGCAAGTGAAATTTGATTGCAAGAATTTGCAGATCTTCAGAGAGAAATTCACTAACAAGGATAAATGGTCTAAATATAACTTTGATTGGATCCTGGAACAGAAAAACAACATTAATGGAAAAACTGTTGAAACCCAAAAAGAGTCTGTAATTTAGTTATTAGTACTGTACCAATGTTTATTTCTGAGTTCTGACAAGGGAGCATAGTTTTGTGAGATGTACATGTGAGGGAAAGAAGGCTGAAGGGCATACAGGAACTCTCTGTATTATCTTTGCAACTTTTGGGCAAACTGAAAATCATACCAAAGTAAAAGATTAAAACAAACAAACAGACAAAAGGAGATGATGTATCTTATTGATTCCATCCATATTGATGGAATCTGAGTGTTTGGAATGCCACACAAGATATTAAAACCGTAAAAGAAGAATTAAATAGTGCTGATGACTGGGTGCCTGGCTGGCTCAGTGGGTTAAGCCTCTGCCTTTGGCTCAGGTCATGATCTCAAGGTCCTGGAATCAAGCCCCACATCCAGCTCCCTGCTCAGCAGGGAGCCTGCTTCTCTTCCTTCCCCAATTGTCTCTGCCTACTTGTGGTCTCTGTCTGTCAAATAAATAAAATCTTTAAATAAATAAATAAACAGTGCTAATGATCATAAGCAAAATGTTCAACTTCACTAGCAGTTGAAGAAACACAAATCAACAGGAGACATAATGTGCTTCCACTGAAATCAGTGGAATTAATAATTAATAATGACAACCAATGTTGAATGGATTTGGGGAAAATTACCCCCTTATATACCATGAGGAATATTCATTGTATCAGGATCTTAATATTACTATAGCTAATAGAAAACTTACCTCATAATGGAATAGGAGAGAATTTGTCAGCTCACAGTAGGCCCAGCTTCAAGTAAGAACTAGACCCATTGTACAAAAATCAGATTCATTCTGACTTGTCTTTGCTTTCTGTGCTGTTAGCTTTACCTTAAAGCCGACTCCCCATACACAATTCCCATAGCTACATTCTTCCTCTTTCCATCGGGAAGCCAAGAAATGATTTTCTCAATAGTCCTGAAAATGTAAATATTTCTCACCTCAATGGCCTGAATTAAGCTATAAGTCCATTCCTAGGTCATTCACTGTGGCCCAGAAGAAGCACTTCACAGATGGGGCCAATCCCTCCAACACCTTCTGGATGAGAATATCAGAGGGAAGGTCCACTAAAGGAAATGAAAAATACTACTTCCATGATGAAGGGGTATGAGTCAAGAAGATTTTTAAAATAGAGAATTTTAAGGTGCCTGGTTACTTCAGTTATTGGGCATCTGCCTTCAGCTCTGGGTGTGACCTGGGAGTCCTGGGATCAAGTCTCATTTTGGGCTCCCTGCTCAGCAGGGAGTCCGTATCTCCCTCTGCTCCTGCCCCTGCTCGTGTTCTCTCTCTCTCAAATAGATAAATAAAATCCTTAAAAATAAAAAAAAAATAAAATAGAGAATTCCAAATAATTCAGTCAAAAAAAAAATTATTTCAAATAATACAAGAAAAGGAGTCATGAACAAAAGGTGTTCTGGCAATTTTATGCAACAAAAATTTGAAAAAAATCTGAGTTCCCAGCAACAGTATGCTTGCTACAGTTACAATACACTGTCACACTGCCTTAAATATGATATTTTCAAAGAGTATTTACTTTGAATAAAAAAAGAATATTTACATGAATGAAAGTCATACCATACCAGTGAGTTCAACAAATAATTGTTGATGGCTACTATCTGTCAGGCACTGGAATATGTCAGGGAGCAAAACAAAGATACCTGATCTCCTGGAATTAAGCAAAATAATAATAATAATAATAATATTACAAAAATAATATAGGTCAATTTTTAAAAGAGCAACAGTCTCAAATGCATACACACACAAGTATCTCCAAAGTACCAACATTTCCATATATACACATTATACACATTATATACATTATACACACAAATATCTGAAAAGTGATACATCAGTATGTTAATAGAAGTTTTCTCTGGCTGGTGGGTTAAATGAGATATTTTATACCCTTCAGTTGTCTAACATAAACAAATTGTCTATCACAAATATGTGCTTCTTGTTAAACCAGAAAAGAAGTAACAAATTTGTTATTTTTTAAAAGAGTGGATACTGGCTTCTGTTGATATCTTGGCATTTGCAGAACAATTTACTAAATGTTTTGGGTAATGAGAAAGGAAGAAAAAGGAGAATGTTGAACTTATTTTTCTACAAGATCTAATTCTATCTAATTGGTTTAAATTAAACCCTTCTTGTAGCAAACCTCAAACATTTTAGTAAATGTTGATGCTGAATTTATTTTTCCCAAGACAGAATTGCTATTTTTAGACTTGTGAAAAATAAAGATTGGATACAAGGAATGGACTTTACCTATTTTTATTATCTAAGATATGATTACAGAGAGAATTATTATTTCCCATTTAAGAATTCCCACAGCATGACTTCTGTCATGTGTTAAAAATAATTCTAATACTGTCCAAGACATTCTGTATTACCCTGGTGCGTGAATTCCTAAGCCATTCCCAGAACAGAGATGTTTTTAAAGAAATTTCCCATGAGAAAACATAGCATCCGACTTTTGGTGATATGAAAAAAATAAAATGTCTCCTCAACCAACTTTTCCGTTTTAACTACCTACTACCATATCATCAGTGGTAACAACCTCCTGGCATGTATGGGCTAAAAGTAGTTCTTTGAGGAAGTTTGTTCTATAGAATTAGCTCCTATACACAGTTCCTATGACATATGAAGCTGAATGTGCTCAATCTTGACCTTTCAGGGTTGAACAGTTGGTCAAACAAGACTACAAAGCTTCCTTGGAATTTGTTGAGTGAGTGATGAGTGAATTCAAATGGATTCTCAGGAGTGTCATAATTAAGTTACTATTCGTTCACATTATGAACAAAAAAATCTCTGAAACCCCTGTATAATCAGGAAAATTGAAAGAAGTCTCATGCATGTGAGGTGTTCTCTGAACATGCTGACATCCTGGTCTGAGGAAGAAATGACTCCTTCCTAATTCCCAGAAGAGTTTTTGCAAAAGCGACCCAAGATTTATACCAGAAAGAAACAAGACCAATTTTCTCATTAGATCTTTGGTACTTGTCCTTACATTATTTTTTTGAATACCATTTCAAGAATCTTGATTCATCAGAAGTACTATATCAGGTATATCAATTATTTTCATGGAGAGGCCCCCAATGAAGTTATACAAGTATCAGATACTATCAGATACTTCCCATTTCAAAATGTCTTTGTAGATCTTTGGTAATAACAGATTACTGATCTATAACACATCCATAATAATTTAGTATAGGTGACTGCTCAAAATACATAGACTGAACCCACCACTTTCCAGAAAGTTGAAGTATTCATTTATAACAAATCAAAGTCGTCTGATTTTTCCCTAAGAGAAGTAGCCTCTTTTGATGCAAAGAATTATTAAGTGACAGAAGCCAATGACAATGTGTTTGATAGCTGGTATGTTCTGAAAAGAAAAGAAAAGAAAGGAAAGAGAAGAGATAAGAGAAGAGAAAAAAGAAAAGAAAAGGGAAGGGAAGGGAAGGAAAAAGGAAGGAAAGAAAGAAACTGAAAGAGAAAGAAGGAGGGAGCGGGGGGAAGGAAGGAAGGAAAAGCAAAACTAGGGAAGGGACAGGAAGGGAAAGAAAGGGAATCGAGGGAAGGAGAGAGGAATGAATTAGAAACAATATCAGGTATCAACAGATTAAAATTATTCCTAGCCAGATTAATATCTTATAAATTTTATTAATATATTTTATGATTTTCTCTAAAATTTTAAATTCTTAGTAAGCTATAACCTCAAATGAGATTTGGAGAACAAATTTAAAGACTCTTGAGCACTTTCCAAAATCAAAGTCCATAGAACAAGAGCAGTAAAAACATCTTAAATGTAGTTTATAAATTCTTCTGCAAAATATCCTAATGATACTGCTCACCTGTTTCATCTACAGGTAAACATAGAAATACAGAATTGACATTCATGACTCAGTATTAAGAAATTCATTCATCAGAAAACCATGAAGAGTTTCTAATGCCTAATACAAATCACAGCACACAAATGGGAATTAAAACTGGAAAACAAACAAACAAAGAAAAGTGTACTTTGGCAGTAAAAAATCACAAATCCTCCTTTTTACTCCTGTAACAGAATATGTTATTTGACAACAAAATACACAACTGTTTGGCTTTGAGATCAAGAAATAGAATAAACGAATTAAAATAATAATATTAGGTAAATACTTGCTAAGTACCCACCAGAATGAGTACTGTTCCTGCAACTGCAAAAGCTAAACTAAACCACCGTGGCCAGGTTCTTCAGGAAATCACACTCTGGGGCAGTTCATGTTAATCTGCATTTTGAACTTGGAATTATCAAATTCTGCTATTTATAGCTCCCTACCCCAAAATATATTTAATATAACACAGTAAACCTTGAACTTCAGGATCTTTCCTCTACATGGGCCTCTTTCAAGGCCCCTGCAGGGACTCCAGTAACGTACTTACATGGTATATGGTTTTGATAATTTAACTGCAACCAGATAACTCCCCTTTCATTCTGCACAGACTCCTCTCCACCGTATTTCTCTTCACAGTGAGCACTGTGGATCTGGCTAGAAGGATTTGCCCTTGGGGATCCTTTTAGTTTTGCTTTGGTGGGCTATATTCATGTAGTTGCAGTTACTCTCATGTAGCGTTAAATACTTGCTAACTATCTCAGTATACCAATGATGTGTCCAGGAACTGCCCTACTGCTCCAACTCACCCAGCCTTGAGGCATAAAGATCAAGACACAAAAGTTAACGATACAAAATGCCTTATGGCATCTTGCCCTGGAAGTATGTGAGTAATGCAGGAGAAACAGAATTACTCAGTTTACCTGTGATCTGATAAATGGATTTCAGATAAATTCATCCACATCATCTAATCTAATGAAATGGTCATATGGTTTTAAATTATTCCTGCCAAAAAATGTCAAAAGATATACCTTACTAATGCAAACCCAGGAGAACAATAAGAAAGCGTACAGTTCTGTTCCTAGTATGAACTCACAGTCAACCACATTAAAGGGTAAAATAATGATGCTCTAGTGGTGTGTGCCAAGAAGCTATCTACCGTACTTGTCCTTGAGCATACGTTATGCCTTCGGATATTAACTAACACTATTTTTTTTAATATTTTATTTATTTATTTGAGAGAGAGAGATCACAAGTAGACTGAGAGGCAGGCAGAGAGAGAGGAAGGGAAGCAGGCCCCCTGCTGAGCAGAAAGCCCAATGTGGGACTCGATCCCAGGACCCTGAGATCATGACCTGAGCCGAAGGCAGCGGCTTAACCCACTGAGCCACCCAGGCGCCCCTTAACTAACACTACTTAAGAGACATTCTTCACAACAGGCAAAATATTCAAAAGCAAACATGCAGAATAAGAAGATAAAATTCTACTTATAGAGCATGAATGTTTTATGACATTAATAAATTTTAAAATATTTTAGACTATCTTAATGTACTATCTCATATTTTTATAAAGTATATAGTATGTTAATATTTGTAGCTAATATTTACATTATACCGGGCACTATTTTTTTAATTAATTAATTTATTTTCAGAAAAACAGTATTCATTATTTTTTCACCACATCCGGTGCTCCATGCAAGCCGTGCCCTCTATAATACCCACCACCTGGTACCCCAACCTCCCACCCCCCCCGCCACTTCAAACCCCTCAGATTGTTTTTCAGAGTTCATAGTCTCCCATGATTCACCTCCCCTTCCAATTTACCCCAAATCCCTTCTCCTCTCTAACACCCCTTTTCCTCCATATTTGTTATGCTCCACAAATAAGTGAAACCATATGATAATTGACTCTCTCTGCTTGACTTATTTCACTCAGCATAATCTCTTCCAGTCCCGTCCATGTTGCTACAAAAGTTGGGTATTCGTCCTTTCTGATTGAGGCATAATACTCCATAGTGTATATGGACCACATCTTCCTTATCCATTCGTCCGTTGAAGGGCATCTTGGTTCTTTCCATAGTTTGGCGACCGTGGCCATTGCTGCTATAAACATTGGGGTACAGATGGCCCTTCTTTTCACAACTGTATCTTTGGGGTAAATATCCAGGAGTGCAATTGCAGGGTCATAGGGAAGTTCTATTTTTAATTTCTTGAGGAATCTCCACACTGTTCTCCAAAAAGGCTGTACCAACTTGCATTCCCACCAACAGTGTAAGAGGGTTCCCCTTTCTCCACATCCTCTCCAACACATGTTGTTTCCTGTTTTGTTAATTTTGGATACCAGGCACTATTCTAAGTATTTTATATAAATAGAAATAGAAATTTAATTAATTAATTAATTAATTCTCAAAGCTAATCTATGAATTCGTATTATTATCTCATTTTACAGGAGAGGAAACTGAGTAACTTACCTTGCCCAACATCATCTAACTAGTACAAGATGGACTTGAATTTGAACACAACTCCTTTCCTTACTGGCATTCACCTTCCCCATTCCTATCCACTCTCTCCTTCCACAGCACTTCTCACTTCACAACGTTAGAAACAAAAGTAATAAAGATAAATCATAAAATCAGTAGAAAGCATTCTGACATCAAAAAGGATGGATTTTTTTAATGAATCAAATATAATTTATTTCTAAATGCCAACAATAAAATAATAGAGCCATAGGAAGAGATTTAATGTTAAAAAACATTTTGTCTTTTTATGAAATTTGGGGGGGTTATTGAATAATTGATATCCAATATTATGAAAAGAAATTTTTAATTTAAAAAATTAGATCACCCATGGTCTACACTGCTATAGACAAACTTCTTTACCATCTTTTACCCAGTGTGTAAATTTCTTCTTTCTAAGGAATTTGGCTTATATTGAGATTTTAGTTTCAGCTCCATGCTTGGCATGACCATGATCTCCCACCCTCTCATAGATATAATGACCTAAGCTAGGGAAGGGCAGAATGGCTAATAGGCAACATGAATGAGGGAGAATAATGAAAAAACACTGCTTTAAAAATGTTAAAATTGTATTCTTTGTGGTTGAGGCTGACTAGATGCTCTCTGATCCTGTTGCCGCTTCCTACGCAGTCAAGAAAATGACATTTCCCAGTTATCCTTTGCATTAGGCTGAGACCATCTGAGTCATTTCCAGGGAATGAGATGTGGAAGGAGGAGGAGAACTATACTGCCAGGCCTGGACCTAAAACCTCCAGGGCCCAGTGAAGAATGCTGGACTCCTCAATTACTATCTGAAGAAAACCAACAAAAGTGCTACTTGACCCTCATGATATTAGATTTCACCAGGGAATTAACTTTTATTGTGCTAAGTTACTAAGCTTTGAGGGTCGCTAGCATGAATTATCCAGATAAATATAATCTCATTTTTTAAATAAAATATTTATTATTTATTTATTTATTTATTTGAGCGGGATGGAGGGAGAGGGAAAGAGAATCCTAAGCAGACTCTGTGCTGAGCACAGAGCCCAAAGTAGGGTTCTATCTCAGGAGCCTGAGATGACAACCTGAGCCAAAACCAAGAATTGGACGCTTAACCAACTGTGCCACCTAGATATTTCAAGCATATTCTCTTTATAGCTTTTTGAAACCTATGGTTTTAGGGTGAAATGTGACCTCACCAGAGTAAAAATATAGTCATGATTAAACTGAAAACTAATTTTTCAGTTTAATTTATTGTAGTTTTGTGTATCAATTTTTAATTACCTGATGGTTTATTCTAAGATGTCAAAATATTGATTGTGATGATTTTGGAAGCTATACATTTATTCATGCATTAGCAATCCCAACATGTTCATTGTTAAAAAATAAGGCTTTTTTGAATCTGAAGTAAGTGCTGAAATCCCTGAGTCAATACCAAAGAAAGCAGAGAAGTGAATGCCTACCCATTCCCAACTGGATTTTATGCAGCCCAAGGCATGTGGATAGGTAGACACTTCTCTTTACATTCTTTAGAGAAGAACTGATATAAATGCTGTCGACTGCATGCAAATAAGGTCTATTATCTGACTAATGTTTCTAACTAATGTTTATTATCTGTGAATTTACAAATTGAATTGCTGTGTGTTTTTAACAAAAACAAAATGTTTAAAATTGAATTCATCCTTCATTAGCATTTTTATATATTACATTATCTAGAATTTATTAGTTCTGGAAATATTTATTCATGGGAAATTTGTTTAAGTTTCAGTTCAAAATGAAGACTATAAACTTCTCATTTTGGTTTTCTCACATATCACCATGACATGGTAATTGTTTGAAAGTTGTGTAACATTTTGACATTGTTGACAGCTATGTTTTATTCCTTTGCAAGACTTTTTTTTTTCATAATGTTAGAGAATTTTCTAACTGGGAGAGAATTCAAAAATTATCATTTTAAAAATGTAGAAACAAAGGCATAGCTAAATTAATGGCCTTACTCCTAAGCCTTAGAGACAGCCAGTGACAAATCTGGGAAAAGAATCTACCATTTCTCTCCTGATAACTTCTTATTCCAAAAGAAGTGGTAACCTTTTTTTTTTTGTTTTAAGTTTCAACAACTATAAAATAATTTGTATTCATACAAATTATTCAAATTATCTCAAACACACATAATCATCATGTGTGTTTGAGAGCAACTTTACACATCAAAATGTCTAGGGGATTTCCTAAATAAAAATACCCACTATTATTTCCCTTAAATGTATACTTGTAGAAAGCTATGAGTATCATTTCCTAATAGAATCGCAGTCATGAAGTCTTTAATTCAGTGAGAGAGTTCCTGATCTAACCCTTTCCACAACAAAAGTGTCATGATTTAATACTAAGATGAAATGTGAGTTTCCAAATGCAATGCTCATTGTAACAAGAAACAAGCTGGATTTTGTAAGCCAACTCCTCTGGAAATTCTTTTCAAAGGGTTTCAAGTTAGAATCCTCAAAGATCACTCACACTCAGAAGCTGCTTAATTGTCATCTGAATGTAATTTCTTTCTACAGTTCAATAAACTGCATGTTGTTTGGCTGCCAAATGGGTGACTTCCACTGTTTTATCATTAAATCAACATACATTTTAATGACTACCTAGTGGTTATTGATGAGGCTTCCCAAGAAATGAAAATACACTCAATATTAAAGAAAGAAATATGTTGGGGTTTGAATTGATTATTTCAAGGACTAAACTAATTTGCAGCTTCAAGTATTAATAGTTTAAGAAATCAGTTGAAGGCTTTTTGTCCAATAGGATACACCTCATCTGTTTCTTATCTCTTGGATCATTGCCTTTTGTTGCCTCTTATCTATCATCTTGAAAAATCTTTGTTTCATATATTTTGTCTGTAACTTGTTGCTTTGGGGGAGGACAAACATGATCTCTATTCCTTCTTCTAGACTAGAAGCAAAGTGTTTGAACTGATTTTAACAAGAAAGGATTTGTGAAAAGTTTTTGGAAGAGAGAAAGTTCTGTTGAGAAAATCATAGAAAATGACATACCAGCCACTGTAGAACAGCATGGAGAATAATGAATAAAAATTTAATTGATTAACCGTTTAACCCAAGCACAGGGAAACTAATTTGGTCTACTCCAGAAAATACGTGGAAATTGACCATCTTAATTTTGGTCAACACAGGGTAACGTTTCCTGCAGAAACAAAGAAATCCCTCCATATTTTAGGTAGTGCTCCATCATAGGACCAGGGCTGGTGGAGTAGCCTGCATCTGGGCATTCTAGTTTGATGGCAGAGGTTAACCCAGTAAGTGCTGAAACCTCAAAATGTTTTATAGCTTCTGCTCAGATATGGCATACATCACATTCACCCATATTTTGGGGGGGGTCACATGCTTATGCTTGTCTGGAGAGAGAGCCCTATAAGGAAGGCCCTACATGTAAGGTTCTTGAATATTTTCAGCAATAGTAAAATCTATAATAATCAATAAAAATTAAAAATTAGTTACTTAAAAATTAGTTAATTAAAAAATATAGATATTTTTCATATAGTAATATCCTGGGCTCTGTGAACTCCTATGGTTTACCCAAGGACCAGACTCCATAGACTCCAGGTTAAAAACCTCTGATTATATAGCTTTGATGTTCTAAATATTTGGGGCCAGAAGAAATCTTAGATTATTATAAATTTTACAGAGTGGAAAGGTCATATGTTGAGAAAACCAGAATGGACTCCAATTTTATTGATTATAAATTCAAATATGCTTATAAAAATATTCCACAGAATATAAATTAACATATTCAATATTATCATACATGAGAATTAGAAGGTCATTTAATATCCCAGGACTTGTGCTTTATTTTCAGACGTACTCATTGAACCTCTTAACAAAAATATTCTTTAGACTGAAAAAGGTTTGCTAAAGTTCATTTGAACTTTTAACTCCCTCACGTGATTGGGCCTGTGAGAGTAACAAAACACCTGTTGGTCAAGCAGAGTTACTTCTGTTTAAGAAGTCTTGCCAGATTTGTCAGGCTGTGAAACTACACATGCTCCATTAAAAGTCAGAGAATACCATAATAACATTGAAATAAGAAATAAAAGAATTATTGTTTCATTTCTGTTTTGAAGAATGGAAAAGGAATAAATCAAGAGCAAGAAATACCAACAAGGCCAAAGAGTGAAGTATTTCTGTTTAGGGCACAATTTTACCCCATCTCATTTTGTATGTGAGATCTGTATTTTGTTTATACTGCTATAATTATAAAACATATGAAAATAGGTCAGAAAATATTTATTGGTTTAAGGAAAGCATATTATTTTTATGTTTGTTTTATTTACTTAAATTCCAATTATTTGAAAATTTTAATTGTATATCTAAAAATAGTAAACACAAGCCACAAATTATTTAGGTGTTTTTTGTTTTGTTTTGTTTTGTTTTTTAGAACAAGTCAAGAAGCAAATAAATAAATTTATTAATAAATGAAACACAATAGGGTGACTGAACACTATAATAATCAGGGTCCCAATACTCAAAATAGAAAAATTCTAGGCACATTTATTTACAAACTAATTTTTGTTTGCACAGTGTTGGATAGACCACAGGAACACTGTAGCACTTAGTGTAACACTAAAGCCTGAGCAGATGGGAGCTCAAAAGACAGAGATGAGAGCACATGATGGAACCCAGCATCAGAGTCTTGCAGAGAACCCACCTAGAGAAGAGCAATGACTTTTGGTGGAAGGGCACCACCATCCCAAGATGATCACCTAAGGAGGAAGGAATCAATGTGCTGACTACTTTTATGCCTCCTTCTGATCTGCTCAGCCTTCCCTTTGGTAAAACCCAGCTGGAAAGGCCAGAAATCGAGGAAACCATTTGACGCTGGCAATGGGTCTTGAGGGGCAAATGGAAGGACTGTGGCCCAAATATTTAAATACAATACTGGATGATTTTGAGAAAATTAAATAATATGATCGTGAGTGGATTATACTCCAGATATATCTTTTAATTTCCAAACTCCATTAAATTTTGCTTTATCATTATTTTCCTCTACTGCTCCCATAGGGCAGAGGAAGGGATGAAGAGGAAGAACAAATCTCCTTAGAGAATTATTGTCTCAATGTCTATAAATTGCTACACTTATAAATCTTTTAATCCTAAATGCCTAGCACATATTTAGCACACAATAAGTATTTATTGAATTAATGTAATGAGTAAGTGAATGAATCATGTTTAAATGGCAAGGAACTGATGTAAGTAAGTCCCAACAGTAAAAATGGAAATCTGTATAACACAGATTGTTAATTCTAAATGTAACTCCAACGGTGGTTTCTCTTAAATCTATGTGAAACCCAGATACTTTAATTCTCTAACACCCTGGTCTAGGTTTCAAAATTATTCCTTTAGGTACTCTCCTACAAGTCTCTGTGTATCTGAACATATAACGGGCCCTATGTTTTCAATTTATTTTATGGTGCAATGGCTCTTGAAATATATCGTTACTAATTCCTCCAGTTTTCTTTGGGTGTTATATGGTAACATATTAATCTCTAAATGAAAACAGGATGATTTGTGGGAATGAATCAGTACTCACTTAGGCCACCCCAGAGAAATAAATCTCAACACTTTCAGGAGAGGCAGGGGAGTCTTGTTCTTTTGGCCTCAACGTGGCTCACCCAGAGAGCAATCATCTTTAAATAGCGTAAGTAAAATCAAAGTCCCTTAGAGACCTAAAACGTGTAGCTTAATCTATTTTCAAGTCAGTTTTCACTTGACTGAAACACCGCTCCTATGTAATTCACACTCAGAAAGGCTATATCCTCAAGCTAATTATGAAGTCATTCTACTCTGTCCTTTACTTTCCTTCTCTCTTCTTCTATCCCAGGTGTAAAACATTCCCAAGTGATATAAACAATTATATAGAAAAAGAAGGAGGGCCAAAGGATATACCTAATTTGCCAACTTCTTTATTGACTTTATGATAAAACCTGATGGGCTTTTTGTTCAAATTTTATGCATTCTACCTTGAATATAGATGACAAAAAAAAAATTCTGTAGGTGGAGGAAAAAACTGAAAAAATAGGAAAAGAGTAAAGGGAAATAGGAAGGGAAGGAAGGAGAGAGGAAGAGAGAGAAAAATAATTTTCTTCTGCTTACTCATTTGTAATTCTTGAATCAGATGCTTCAGATCACAGTAAGTAACAAAGAAAAAAATGGAAAAAATGTGTAAAAGAAACAATACATGTCACTTCAAGTTTTTCAGAACCTTAAATAGATCATGGTCACAATTTGATGGACTATATACTAGAAAAGAAAAGGAGCTATTATAATCCAGAAAGATCTCATTGACTCAGGTGAACTTTGGAGATAAAGACAAAGGAACTGAGGGAAGAAGACATAAACTCCAAATAAAGAAAGACCATGGATTTTTGAGCTGGAATATGTTGGTTTTAGTGTGTCTATGATTTCAAGTGTGTCTTTTGACAAAGAAAAAAGGATTCTGATAAGTAAGTAGCAATGACATGAGCTAAAAACAAGCTAAAACCAAGAGAACTTCTGTGGTTGCTTTATAAGAAGACATTATGTGATACAGGAAAGAAAAACACTGAACAATAAATGACATTGGTAAATATAACCTATAAGGATCCTTCCAACTCTTGCACAGTATCCCCAGGACTTTGAGGTCTAGTTAAGTTACTTCTGGAAATCAAAACATTCATCTGTGGAAAGCTGTGTTCAGCAATCAACCAGTGTATAGCTAACACTCTCATAAAGAAATTCACTGCAGTTCATTATCAAAGGGTACATTTTGACAACTAGTTTATCTTAGTGGTCAAAATATGAAATTATATGTTTAAAGCTAGACATTCTTTGTATGATTGAGGTTTTAATGGTGGGAATTCAATGACATAATTTTTTAAAGTTTTTTCTAAGTGTTTTCAAACATACACGTGTCCTAGGATTTGTCAGATGCTAATGTGGGAAGAACATAGTGGAAAAGTGAAAGAAACACAAGAGGAGGATGTCAAAGCAGCTGACGGCTAGATAATACAGGATATGCTGAGGTTCAATGAGAAATTGTATTTTAGGCTCAGAGCAACATGAAGCATTTTAAAAAGGCTTAAGAAGAGGAAAACACAGTCTGAACTATTATTTCTATATTGTTTTGAGTCTATTGACTAAAGTGGTAGACTACTTATAACAGCCATGGGAAGAATCTTGTCTTTTTCTTAAATCCCCAGTCATTTAACACCTTGCCTTATGTGAGAGATACAGTACTTGTTGATATAACTAAAATGTCTTTATGGTTGATTAAAAATACTCATTGTAGACAATGCTCTCAGTGATCCCTCCTTGCATAACCAAACCTGTGACTTGTATATAACCAACAAAATATGCCAAATGTGATAGAATATCATTTCCATGATTAAGTTAGATAAGATTATGACATCCGTCTTGTTAGCAGACTCTTTATGTAGCCCTCTTGGCTTGTACACTGTGAGGAAGCAAGAGGCCATGTTGGAGAGATCCACATTGTAAGTTATAGCCAATAGCCAGCTAGGAACTGAGACTTTAAGTCTAACAGCTCTTCTAAAAAGTGAATTCTGTCAGTTTTTCCATCTGGAAGTAAGCCCTCCCTCAGTCAGTCTTTCAGATTAGACCTCGGCCCTGCCTGACATCTTGACTGCTGCCTCATGAGAGACCCTAAAGCAGAGAAGCCAGAGAAGCCATGCCCAGACTCTTTAGGCACAGAAGAATACAATAATAAATATGTTGTTTAAGTTACTGCATTTGTAGCCATCATTTCCAGAGCAATACATAAATAGTATTATGAGGAGGAGATACTCAATTCACATTAACTCATTCTCTTCTGAGCATGATTTTTGCATACAAGTGTAGGTGTTTGGTCTAAAAGACCAGGCACTCTGGTCACACTATTAATTAATTCATAGGTAGTTTCCTGTCTTGAACCAGGCCATTTGGAATCTTTCTCTCAAGAATTTAACACTTGGAAAAGAGAAATAACGGGGTAGAAGTAAGTCACATTACTAGTGCCACTCTAGAAAAAAGGCTGAAGAACTCCTAATGCTGAGGGTACAATTCAAAAAACCATGTTTATGCCAATGACAGTGGCAAAATAGGTAGATTCTAAAGAATCTCCTGCAGACTTAGGTAAAAAAACTAGAATTTATCTATTCAAGCTTTCAAGATCATAATACAAGTTTTGAGAAAATAAGTTCAGAAATTTATAATCCTAAAGCCATAGGCCTTCATTTTATATTAGGGGAAGACTGAATTAAATTTGTGGACACCATTTTTTTTGTGTATCAGCAATTTTCATTGTGGACAATAAAATTTAGGAATACAGGATGTACATCCCTAATCATGGCACCATGGTTAAAAAACAAAACAAAACGACTAATTGGTGATAAGAGCTTGAGCTGGAAGTGGAGAATGAATGAAATTATTTATAATTTTGAGAAGGTAATACGCAAAATGCAGAGGTACCATTTTTCTTTCAGGATAGGGAAGATAAGGGAAGGATAACATGTGATAAAATCCATATCTCTATTGATAAAACAAATACATTAGACAGAATGTATCCTAACCTCCCTTAAAGTTATAAATTTTATGACCCTACAAAGAACTCACTGTAAGAGGGCAGTAAAAAAAAAGTGAGAGAATTCTCACATGTATCCTGCCATTCCAACGTCTTCCAGAAGAGGACAGTACAAAGGAATAGATGGAATACAACACAGTAAGGCCTTTTAAGGTCCTGGGAACTCAGTTACATTGACTTTCATAAATAAACCAAGTTAAAAGAAAGAGATGTTTTGATGCAAGAAAAACTCAGATAAAACATTTATAAATATGGTGGCATAACAAAAAGGAATAAGCTTTAATTATTTACCATGATTGATAATTAATACTACATCATCCATCAACACAATTACTAATACACAAAAATCAACAATCTAATGGGAACTTAAATTAATATCAGTTTCCTTTATAAAAGAAGCAGTATTTTTGGTTCATATGCATAAACTGATAACTCAAAATGTCAGTGTTAATTCAAGGCACTAGGAGGCAGCAGGCTCTCCGAATCTAGAAACTGTAATCTAATTAACATGGCATTCCTCACTGGGTGGTGAGTGCATGGAAATTTGAATAGCTACTTTTCTTGTCTTAGATGTGTATGCATGATCACAAGAGATGGAGAAACTGACTTGTAAAGTTTGAATAAGATGCAAGATTTTTTTTTGTGTGGTCTCTCTTCTTGAAGTCTAATTTAAACTATTTACAAAGTCTACCAAAACATAGCAAAAAACAATAGTGGAACTCTGAATTATTCCAAATGCCTTCTTTTTTCACCCCTCGGGCTGTACACAGGCATAATGACTGAGATCTAAATTTTGCCCTTAACTGCAAAGAGGATGCCTTACAGAAAGTCTCATGTGTGGATTTATGATAGAATTTGGCCCAAAATCCTGTGCTAGGCAGATCCAGTTTTGTTTGTCACACTTATCTGGTTCAAGAGCCATTAGCCATTATTTGTTAATGTGTCTGTTAATGTGTCTGTTAGCATGTTCTGAAAAAGACTAAAATTACAGGAAGCATTTTGAAATAGGAGATATTAAGAATTTATACAGTTTGAGGAAATTTTTCTATTGTGTAATGGGTGTGTATGTATTTAGCCATCTCATGTTATACAAATCCATTTTACCTGTGGGTAAATGTTTTAGGATATGCACTTATTTATCCCTGGTGGTCTAGTGGCTAGGATATGCACTTATTTAAGTGATCCATTGCTAAAATAACCCAAGAAGAGAAAAATAATTGAGGAACAAAGTAATTCAATTTAAGTAATAATAATTTAAGTAATATAATTTAAGTATAAAAAGTGTGAGGCAGAATTCTGAACCTGATGACTCCTACCTAAGAAAAAAAGGAGAATTTTTATCAATGAAATTATTATGCTTTGGAAAAGTGTGACGGTTGACTCTATGGTCATAACAAAAGTAGTTTGACTTACATAAAAATTCATTTAGTCTGCTCTAAAATAAAATATCTAAATTATTGGTAGAAACGTGAAAATAGAAGCATAGTAAATATAAAGATACTGGACTAGAATTCAACAGACAAAGAATTAGACTACGGCTGGCAAATAATTTCAACTCAAGTATGAATTCCAAATTACATCATCCACTTAAAACACTTTGTTGAGAATGAGTTATGGGCCACTGCTGGGTTCATCAGGAGAAAATGCTTATTAGCAATTTTTAGCATAAGTAGGTATGGAAGGAATTGTGTTTGGGGTGGAGGGAATGGTGAATGTGTGGGATTTCTGTCCTCGGCAATACTGCTGAAATTATGACTCCAATTTTTTAGCCCCAACTTATTTATAGAATGGGGTTGAGCGGAGGGATGTGCCTCTATCATTTTGATCTCTCTTTCTTTTTTTTTTTTCTTTCTTAGGTCTTTATCTCTGAAAAGAGAAGAGTATGTGGAAACACCACATTTTTCTACTTAAAAACTGTTTTATTCAAAATGTTTTAATATTCAGAGGGATGACCACAAATATTGAAAGAGAAAAATCTGTGCTGCACAAACTAACTTGTAGAACAGCTAGAATTTTGCTTCAGCAAACCCTTGCCTTTATTTAAGCATGGATAGGAATTAGGATTAGTTTTGGGGTGGGGGGGAAATGACACACTGTTGCCATGGTAACCTTTCCCTACTTCTGAGAAGATCTTCACAAGTTCTAACAAATACAAAGGAAATAATTTTCTCCTCAATCTTTGCTATGAGAAGACAAGTGAGAACATGTAATTGAAAGGTGAATTCAAAACCAAGCCAAACAAACAAAAAACAAAAGAAAACCAAGCCAGAGGAGAGAAGGCACTTGTGCAGTGGACCATGAAGTTTCCTCCTGGAGAGCTTTGGTCAATAATGGCAAGAGATGCAATGAAGAGACTTATGAAAGCTCTTAATCCTTTTTTTTTTTTTTTTTAAGCAGACTGTTAATCACATGAAGTCCTTAAGCCCACTAGGAGCCAGACACACATACTCTCTGGAGTTGTTCTGTCTCAAATGCAGAATTTACCTCTGAGGTAAGACTAAATGGAAGCCGATAACATTTGTAGATTTGTGAGAAGGAAGAAAATTGCACTTAGGTCTTACTAAACTTTATTTTTCATACACAGCACTCCTAAAGTCCCTTTCAAAAAGACTGCTAGTTTTTTCATCAAAATGCATTCCTCCTTTCTTTCACAGCAAGAAAGTTGTAACTGGGCACCTCATCTGTCTAGGAAGTGCTTGGAGCCTGGTCTGACAATAGATATCAGTTCTTTCTACCAGTAAGTTAGTAGAGGTAATGTGAGCCACTTCCTGGCCTTGGCCTTATTTTAACCTTGCACATTCTTGCTCCCTTTCTAAGAGCTGGGCACACACACACCTGAGACCCAGTTTTTACGATGCAAATTAGGATAATATTCCAGGGGGAAGATAGAGTAATAAGGGAGGAAGGGACTTGAGTCACTGAATGACAATATGGAGCAGATCTACTCCCAAAACCTGGATTGTCTCTCTAAGGATTCTTATATGAGGGAGGAGTAAATAAATATTTTTCCTGGAGCTCGATTATTTGGGAAGCTCTGTTGTAGCAGGCTAAGTAAGCACTAAAAGATTTTCTGTAGGTATTTTTACACTTATTAAGCAATGTCATATATATACATACACATATGTATGTATATATACACACACATATATACAAAATAAAACAGTGACTATCTATCCTTGTACCCTTCAGTCATGATAAACAAAACATTGTCATATGGTTATGGTCCTGTGTGCTCTTTACCTAGCAAAATTCTTCCTTTCTCCAACCTCTAAAGTAAATATCAGGTAATCTTGAATTTGATGCTTATTATTCCTCAACACATTTTTTGTATTTTACTAAATATGTATGTTTCCTTAAACAATATATAATTTTATTAACATTATATAAATTTTGTCTTTAGCAGCTGGGGATCTTAGTTGCAAATACGAAAGAATCTATTTTGATGAGTTTAAACAGAAAAGGATTTTATTACAGAATACTAAATGGTTCACAGAATCTCCTGGATTCTCAAAAAAGCAGTCTGAAGCTACACAGTCCAACCACATCACAAAAGTTTCTCTAATGAAAACACCAAGGCTTCTAACCAGCAACTGTGATGCCGTGGGATGTAGAGAAAATAGTTCTGTGTTTCTGTACTGTCTGGGCCTTCTGAATAAATTTTTCTGAAAACTTGGGATCCTGGGGTAGCATACTTAGAGAATTCCAGAGAGATTTACCTAATTCTAGAGGTATGTGTTTACATTTCAAAAGAAAATGAGGCCCATGCCCTTGGAGACATCCATAGGTCATAAAAAGCCAGAGAGCTGAAGGAGGCCCATATGGTTCCTGGAGACAGGGATGTACATTGCAAAAGGCTCCAATGAGAACCCAGGGTCCTTTGCATCCCATCCCCACAGAGCAGAGGTTTCTCTTCTTCCATTCATGGGAGGAGAGGGAAGAGAAGAGGGAAAATAAATGTCCTTTTATAAGGATAGAACCCATTTTCCCCTGTCTCTCACCAGGGCTTTCCTACCTGGCTTTCATCACATCACCTCAGGGGTAAGAACTCAGGTAAGGAGGAGTTATGTGCTTATTAGTAATAAAGTCACAAATACAAAATCTATTACTTATCCAGATCACCTCATATATACATTCAGAATAAAATAAAGATGACTATTAAATCCCAACAAGTGCCTGGGCTTAAATGTTAGACATGCCAACACACTGCTTCCCCCCAAAACACTGTACATCACCACTGTACTAACTAGAGGCCCTGGTTAGGGGGTTGGGAAACAGCCTCTGAGGCAGAGATTTCTGTACAGTATATTTATTGGGAATATTCTTAGGAACAATGTCTATAAGAATTAGTGAAAGAAGTAATGTTAGGTAGACAGAGAAACTGAACCATAATACACTTGCAACGGAGGCCTCAGTCAATGACATCGAGAGCTCTGAACACTTAGTTGTCCTAAATGCAGACTAAGAGTTTAGATCCCTAGAAGTGACCAGTCACTTCACAGAAGCTGTCTCTAGGGAAAGAGCTATGCTCCAAGAGCAATTCGTGGAAACAGACTCAGCTGACAGCTATCAGTAGCAACATCCTGGCAACTTCAAGATGACTCCTTTAACCTTAAAGGGAAGGTCTAAGCAGTGAGCCCTCCAACACCTAGCACCACATCACTTCCTCCAAATACAGCTGGCTCTTCAGAGAGCTCACCTCTGAATCTAAGACCTGAATGGATATATCTGATGGGAGAAAACTTTCAGAAGTATGATGCTCAGGAAAGACATGCCTACATCCAAGCATGTATTCCATTAAGGACAAAGACCTTCCCTGTCCATGAGAGAAGGTGTCCACTGTATACTCAGCCTGACATCGGTTGGCTGCCAGTTCTTTATGGTATGCAATTGCATTTTCACAGGGCAGAGATGGGGGAGCAAGTAAGGGGCAGAGAGAGTTATGTCAGGGTGCTGCTGCTAAAAACCTAAGCACTTAGCAATAGCAGTAGCCTGGTGAGGTTTCATGAAGACACACGCATGTTGAGCTATGAAACCACCACATTAAGAATGACCAGTAGTCATTTCAGCAGAAGCAGACACAAACACAGTATTGGTATGTAAAATAAAATTTACTTATCTGAGTAATGTAAACTTACCCTACTATAGAAAGAAGTTAGAGGGATCAGAATACTGCAAATCAGAACGTAGGATTTAGAATATTACAAATATCAGCAACATGGTCCTTGAACAGATTTTGTATGAGTTTTCATGTTCTCCTGGAAAAGGGAACAACTGCAGGTAAAACATCTTATTGAAAGTTATATCAAACTTTCTGGAAGCTCAAATGCTCCCCTTCCAGCCCAATGTCCTTTATTTAAACCTAGAAAAGTTCTTCACACAGGTTCATCTGGCTCTGTGCCAGAAGCAGCTTCCTATAAGGCAGGTTGACTTCATCAATCTAGCTGCTATACAACATAAAACTATAATAATATAGTTCAGTTATAGAGGCCATTATTAAGGGTTCATTGACCACCCCTGGCCTCCCTGGTTTAAGTGCTCTCCTGAAATGAAAGCTAAGAAACTGGAGCAATGATTCTATCTGGGATCATGCTAATAGATCCTATTCCTGTTGAATATGAAGGTGTACAGTCATCTCCACATGGTAAAATCCAACTCTTTAAGATCCAATTACTGAAGTGAGGGGGAGGCAGGATGTGTGTTCCAGATCAATAGCGCCCTATCAAGCACCAGGGCTGTGTTGATTGGCTCTAGTAAAAAAAACTACATCTTCAATGTAGTTATCACTTTATAAATCTGATATTCATAACCCTTATTCTCAAAGGACCCAGTACAACAGGTACCAGAAGTGAGCCTGTAATAAGGTTAATCACACCTGCATCTTCCAAGTTTTCCATAGAACTAACCTCTGATTTCTTAGGGATACAGTATTTCTATGGCTTATACTTTGGTAGGGAACTAGAATTCCACATCCACGATTTAGCTCTTCTTCCTTGACAGTCTTCATACCATTTTGGAAATTGCTAAGTAGTCTAATCCAATAATATATTCAGGAAATAAGACAAATAATGGGAAGACTGTGTTTTCATGTCTGATAGACCTACTGAGACATTGTCTTGAGCCAAAATTCCATGGATCACCTGACCCAACTCTCCTCAGGCCCACCATAACCAGTGAACCACAAAAATGTTCTGGCTGGCAGCACTGGTTTTTTCCTGGTGATATAACCAAAAAAAAAAAACCCAAAACAAACAAACAAAAAAAAACAAACAAAAAAAAACCACCCCCACATATTTAGAGGCTTAAAACAATGCCATTTATTATCTCACAAATGGTAGGTTAGAATTCTAAGGGTCTCCTCAGGCTAAAATCAAGATGTTGTTTCAAGGATGAACCCAGTTCTTGGCAGATTTTAGTTTCATAAATTTGTTGGACTGAGGTCCCCATTTCTTCACTGGCTTTCATCCAGGGTCATTCCCAGCTTCTAGTGGCCACCAGCATTCTCTGGCTCATGACCTCCTCACCTGCAAACCCAGCAATGGCTGATCATCTCCTGATGCTTTGAATCTTTCTGATTTCCCCTTCTGATACAGCTCTATCTTCCTTTTGTGGTAGCATTGACATGTAATTTGTCTAGGACTCCTGATGTTTTCTCATTTAAAATGGTCTGGGTTTGTAAACCAGGGGTTGGGAAATTGGTAAGATGACTTATATGGCCCAAAAGACGTTAGACTATTGGAAAATGGCTTCATATAAACTTGGTTAAAAGAAATCTGTGATCCTAATGAAGTTTTCAGACACCAGTTTCTTGTCATAAAGTAATATTTCAAGTGCTTTTTATAATTTATAATAATTTAATTACACACTTCGATGTCTTAAATGGGCATTGTATGCATTAAATAGAGATAAGACTATATTTAGGCTATTTTACATTTTCATGCATATGTGTGTGATAAGTGCATGATGTGTATAATAGGGTTAATATATAATTAACAAGCCAAAGGTATGAGAGTGGACACAGAAAATGTGTTTAGTGTTATATGCAAACGAAATAATGACCTATGTTTAAAAATGCACACATATTATTGTCATTCTTGTAAAAAATAGTATGGTTCACATGAAAGAATAACCACTATTATTTGTGTATTGACAAACCAAATACTTGGTAGTTAATCTGGCGTTTATCAGATAGAAATAGATTCAGTAGTATATAATAGATTTCTAAACTAAGCTAGAAAGTTATTTCTCTGTCTTGTAAGAGGCTAGCCTTAATGGTCCAGAGCTGCTATGAAGAATCTCTTCCACCAAGTCACCTTATCTGATGTCCCTATCATACTTCCCTTCTCTACATAGTCTAAGAGGACTTGCTACTGTGTCCACGTTCCAAGAGGCAGAACAGGAGAAAGGGACAAGAGAGGACAGTTTCCTTCCTTTTATAGACCAACCCATAAATAGCCATTACTCTGACCACATGCCATGTGGCAGAACTGTGTCACATGGCCACACCAAGCTGCAAGGCAGATGTGAAATATAATCAACACTGACATAGTTTACATTTATTAAGCACCTACGTCGTGACTGTGATAAATCCTGGATGCAGAGTTTTGTTTTTTCATTCAACCTTTACAACTATCATTAGGCCCATATTATAACTGATTTGTCTGAAGTCACAAATTTGGAAAACTAGGACTAGAAGTCAAGTTTCACAATTCCTAGTTCTTTTCCCTTTTCACTCTATTATGCATTAATGACAGCCTGATGACTTTGCAGCCTAGGGCAGAAGGGTCATACACATGTAATATGATGTAATCTTAAGTAACAGAAAAGCCAAAAAGAAATCGTGTCTTTTCTACCAAGTGCTTTAGCCAGAACACAATTTTAGATGTTTTTAGACTCTTGGAGAAAAATAAAAATGGGAGGTCTTTTGATGGGAAGCCATCTATAAATGACGCTGCTCAGTGTGAAGATTTTTGCAACTGAATTCCACACAGGAGAATGAGCACCTCTAAATTTCATAACCCAATATAGACATGAAGCCAGCTGCAATTACCCCTGTGGTGGTACCATTTACCCCAATGATTTCCCTCCTCCATGCAAAACAAGCTTCCACTTAATCAGCTCCATTTTGGTGGCAGATTAGCAAAACATTTAATAACAACAACAAAATACAGTTCTATCATAATACAGAAAGAACTATGGTGCAGAAAGATGGTTTCTGGAATTAATGGTATAGTGCAGGAGTTGAAACAGTTCACAGTTTATAAAAATAATCATAGATTTTTAAGTACTTACATCAAAAATAGGGGATCCCTGGGTGGCTCAGTCAGTTAAGCATCAGATCCTTGATCTCAAGTCAGGTCTTAATCTCAGAGTCATGAGTTCAAGTCCCACACTGGCTCCACTGGCTCCACACTGGGTATGGAGCCCACTTAAAAAAAAAAATCTAAATAGAGCTTCCCTATGACCCTGCAATTGCACTCCTGGGTATTTACCCCAAAGACACAGATGTTGTGAAAAGAAGGGCCATCTGTACCCCAATGTTTATAGCAGCAATGGCCACAGTCGCCAAACTATGGAAAGAACCAAGATGCCCTTCAACGGATGAATGGATAAGGAAGATGTGGTCCATATACACTATGGAGTATTATGCCTCCATTAGAAAGGATGAATACCCAACTTTTGTAGCAATATGGACGGGACTGGAAGAGATTATGCTGAGTGAAATAAGTCAAGCAGAGAGAGTCAATTATCATATGGTTTCACTCATTTGTGGAGCATAACAAATAGCATGGAGGGCAAGGGTGTTAGAGAGGAGTAGGGAATTTGGGTAAATTGGAAGGGGAGGTGAATCATGGGAGACTATGGACTCTGAAAAACAGTCTGAGGGGTTTGAAGTGGCGGGGGGGGTGGGAGGTTGGGGTACCAGGTGGTGGGTATTATAGAGGGCACGGCTTGCATGGAGCACTGGGTGTGGTGAAAAAATAATGAATACTGTTTTTCTGAAAATAAATAAATAAATAATAATTAAAAAAAAAATCTAAAACAACAAACAAAAAAATTCACCGTGAGCAACAGCACTTTGTCACGTTTGTATCTTTTATAATAAGAACAGAAAATTTAGCTAAACATCAGAATTCACCCAGGAAAACTCAGTAAAATGGAAATGGGAAACTCATGGCTCTGCGTAGAGAGCTGACGTTAGAACTACATGCAAAAGCCCATCTTCCTATTTTTTTCTTTCCTTTTGCATTTTTTTTAAGATTTTTATTTATTTATTTGACAGAGAGAGAGAGCTCACAGTAGGCAGAGCAGCAGGCAGAGAGAGAGGGAAAATAGGCACCCTGCTGAGCACAGAGCCCGATGGAGGGCTTGATCCAGGACACTGAGATCATCTTAAAGGCACAGGCTTTAACCCACTGAGCCACCTAACACCCCATCCACTCTCCTCTTAACAGAACTCTATCACTTTAAATGCCTTTAGATATAGAAATGATTCCACATTTCCCAGTGGCTCCTTCTTCAACTTTAAAAAGGGAAGACAGAGAGGAATAGCACACTGGGACAAATTATGTTCCAAGGAAGGAACTGTTGCCATGTGACATATCATTGTACTTTGGTAGCCCTTAACTCTCATGGCAGAAGGGAACATAACTAGAAGCAAAAACAAGATCTCTCATAACTCCATTTCATGGGAGCATTTCCTTCTTTTACAACACCTTACCCTCAAATAGTAATTATCAAAAGTGGTGAATGGGGTTAAAAATTCATCCAGGGACACAAAAGCCTTCTAGAATGAAATGGAAGATGGAACATTTCATGAGTCTGACTTCTCAGAGTTTATTGGCTTCTTGTGTAAGAGGCAGAAAAAGACCAAAGAGATTTTGTGGTCTCTTAACACAAGGTCCAAAAGTGTTTTTTTAAAGAGAAAGAGAAAAACAAATGATTCTGTCATGAGCAGAGCATGCTGGAAAGCTTCAGATACACAAAGGGCTGCTCAAAAGCCTTGTGTATTCTGGTTTTACATCTTGAATTAAAATGTAAGTTCAGAATTCATCTTCAGAGGACTGACATGGTCTTCATCACATAAATGCTTCCATGCCAAAGGCTCTTTAATGGAGAGCAGCTGTGTCAGCAAATGGTAAAGTGGTAGAAATCGAGATGCTGTGACATTATCTTATCTCCGTGCCTCCTTTCTTCTAAGGAAATAGGAGACCCTTTTTTCTCCATGAACCATTTATAGTCTAGGGCAAATACAGATGAAGGAGAGGGAGACTGGAGAAAGGAAGTGCCCCAGGGTGAACAAACCAGTTTAGTCTCCACAATTTTGCCTAAGTGGGGGTAAAGTGGCCAGCATGCATGTAGGGCCAGCCAGCCCCTCCCCTTGCCTTTAGGCCACTCTGGGCAGCCTTATAAAGCTTGAGTTCTTGGTTATTTTGGAAGCAATGCTTGTGAAGGCTGTAACAATGCCAATACTTACTTAAACAGAACTGTGTTGAGAGAGCTCCATGGTAGTTTGCACACCTCTGTCTTCCACCGCCAGAGGTCATCATGGTCCCACCAGCTGCGCATGCCTGTTCTTGTTTCAGCTTACATAGGCCAATCTCCCTCATCAGCTGCTTACACCCCATGACACGAAGATTTCCATATTCCATGGAAGGTGTGGTCAACAACGTTAGCCTCTGTAAAGCCATCCATCTGTCATCCATCTATCCATCCATCCTTCCATCTTCCCAACTTGTATCCCTCCTTCCCTCCCCCCTTCTTTTCATTACTGTCTCAGCTGCCCACCACGTGAGTTTGGAGCATCTCCAATCCATCTGTGCTTTCAGGTTCATTTAGGTTCGTTCTGGCAAACCCAGAACACATATTTCTATATCTAAACTTGAAGCTGTGTTTCTTGAAGAAGGTCCCAATGGCCTCTTGCATTATGGAAATTTTAAATATACACATAATTAGAAGAGTATAAAGAGTCCCCCTCACATATCTATTATCTATCCATCAATAATTATCAGCATTTATATAATCCATTTTTATTTCATTCATAAATATTTCAGTCTGCATTGTTAAGTACTATTTTAAAAACACAGATGCCATACCATCATCAAAATTAAAAAATTAACAGTATTATATAATACTAATCCATATTTAAATTTCCCAGTTGCCCCAAAGGTATTTTGTTTCAGTCAGTATGTCTGAACGAAAGTCCAAAAGGCTTGAAGAAGTGATAATTATTGATTTACCTTTTTATCCTAGCCTTCAACCTTAATTTTATTTAAAAAATAAAATTATAATGAATTTTGAATTCATTATAATGAATTATAAGAATTTCAGAGCAATTATGAATGCATGTTTTATGAAAGCAAAAAGCTGAAGTAAAATTAGTTCCAAATATGATCTTCTTACAATATCATGATTATTCAGACTATTTATTGGAATACAGAACTATAGATGATGTGCCAAGATTCTCATGTCTTGAAAATCCAAGTAAAAAAATAGTTATAATCCCCAGAGTGGGGAACTTCACAGTTCATACAAATGTGGTACATTATCAAAAAATGTCAACAAAAATAATCAAGTATGCTGTGCTACTCATATTAAAAAAGAATATAATGAAGTTCATAATTGAGGAACAAGATTATTTCAAGAAACCAACTCATATACCTAAAATAAACAAATTCTTATTGTTCAAATCCAGTGACACCAAGATGTGCTGCAGCAATTCAAAGGCTATTAAAACTACCATGTTTATTGATACTACCTTGGACTCCAACATCAACATAGATTTAAGCAGAATTTGCTGTTATTTTGCATGGTACAGAGTGAAGCAACAGAGTTGAGCAAAAAATATATTGCCCTGATAATTAAGAGGTAAGAGTTCTGGTATATTTTTTCTTCTCAATTAGATACTTGATATTAGGGAAGTCAATAATTATTTTCCTCAGTGTCTTTCTCTAAAATGATATAAATAAAATACTTGTTCTACTTAATACACAGGGTTATGAGCTTTCTGTGTGCAATAAGACTTCTCTAAAGATACCAATAATATTTTCCTCCCAAACATACCATCTTTTTGACAGGCTGTTTTAAACAAATGTGTCTTAAAGCTTACTCCTTTCCTCTCCTTTGTAAAAATGGAAGCCATACACATTTCATTTTGAACTTAAAATAGAATAATTGTATTCTGAAGCTCATATGGTCGAGTTTTCAAGACATGATGAATTTGGTGGATATAAACATTGAGGGAACCGTGGCCTTCTAAATGGACTAAGGTCATTCTTTCCAGTCACAGCCACATCGAGTGGATTTCACCGCTCTGTCCACACACTGATTGAAATACAGTGGTACAGTACTTGTAGCAACTTGAGAGACACCACTGTCCTTGTTTCAAAGTTCAGCCTACTTCTCCGTTCCTAACTGAAGTCCACAAATAGGATGGTACTTAACTTGACTTTTAAAAGTACTTCCACAATCTGAGGGGTTTGAAGTGGCGGGGCAGGTGGGAAGTTGGGGTACCAGGTGGTGGGTATTATAGAGGGCACAGTTTGCATGGAGCACTGGGTGTGGTGAAAAAATAATGAATACTGTTTTTCTGAAAATAAATAAATTGGAAAAAAAAACTTAAAAAAAAAAAAACCCAAACTATTAAAAAAAAAAAGTACTTCCACATACATGTTATTCTTTTCCCTTTTTCTTTCACTATCAACTTTCTCTTCTCTCTTTTCTTCCCTTCTCTTTTCTTTCCTTCTCTTTTCTCTTTTCTTCCCTCCCTTTCACTTTCCTTCCCTCCCTTCACTCCTCTCCTCTCTCTCTGCCTCCCCTCCCCTACTTCCTTTTTTTTCTCTCTCTCTCCCCCCGCCCTCCAATTTTCTCAAAAAACCTGTAGAAGAACAAGCAGCTGGCTCTTATACAGCTCCCTTAGAAGCACTCCTGAAGAACACTGTTAGAATGTGGTGATAGTATCTGACAATCCCAGTGTCCCTTTACAAATCAATTTTTCTCTGAAATTTTGTTTTAATCATGCACCATCATCTGGGATTATACCGTTTGTACATTTATAACCTGCTAGGCAATGTAGTATTGCATTTGTCTTCATACAGCTCAAAACCATCTCTTTTCAACAGTACAAGATGAGATCTGTTTTAAATGGACACAGAAACTATCAGAATATATCCAGGCTTTAATTTGGGGAAGTTGAACCGATGCATGCTGGGCTAGAAATAGGCTGCAGATTCAAGGGAAAGACGGCAACTGAAAATTCAGCTTCCACCGCTGGCTAATTTGGTGTGAGACCTACTCATACAACAAATCCAGGGATTCTTTCAAAAGAAAATCAGAGAACTTTCCTTCACATTTTTCAAAAAGTCAGACACAAAGTCTCAACTGAGTCTCTCTGCTAGTTTTTTCTTTTTTTAATTATTCCTGACTTCTCATTTTATAAACATGATCACCAAGTAGTCTTACTGGATTTGGTATCATATTTCTCATTTTGATACATATAGGTAAATTTTTCATTATGACCTCTCTTATCTAAGAGAATCTTCTTCCTCATTTCTTTAATTTAGGGTTATAACAGCCTTACGCTTTGTGGTGTTCTCTAGCCCTTATTAATATAATCTCCTAGTCATTTAAAGATTCTTTTCATTACTTTTTCATTGTTGCTTTGCTATGTATAAAATATAGAGACCAATTGTGAATATTCAATAACATTTTCAAATAATCTGTAAGCTTGCTGTAGTTTTTTTCAAATATCTACTTTTTAAACTTTCTAAATTAAATAACTATAAAATGAATTTGGCCTTTTTTATAAATTTTAAGTAAGCCAAGACTATTAATTTTTAAAAGAAGTAATACATATACAGAACAAATACATTCTTAAGAAGTACAGATGATTGGATAGATAGATAGATATAGATAGATACAGTAGGCTTTTCTCTGGCTTAACAAAAGAGAAATAGATAGATAGGTACATAGCTAGGAAAAAAGAAAGAAAGAAAAAAAAAAGACAGAAAGATCCATGTTCTAAACCCTAGAGGTACTACTACAATAATAAATTACACAATAAGTATAGTCAATAATTCAATAATGGAGATAATATGGAACATCAAAATATGCTAAATCCATTAGAAGACAAAAATAAAGAAAAATGTAATAAAGAATAGATGAAACTGACTGAAAACAAATAAAAAGAGGGTAACTATACACCCAACCAGATGAATAATAATGTTAAATTAAAATAGTCAAAATCAGGGGTCAGCAAACCAGGGCCTATGTGCTAAATTCAGCTTGCTATTTGTTTTGTAAACAAAATTTTACTGGAACCCAGTACTCCTCATTTATTTATCCATTGTCTATGCATTCTTCTGCACTGCAATGATAAAGTTAAGTAGATGCAAGGAAAAAATGTATGACCTTCAAAGCTTAAAATATTTACTATCTGGCTCTTTATAAAGAAAGCTTGCTAAGGGGATCCTGGGTGGTTCAGTTGGTTAGTCATCTAACTTTGGCTCAGGTCATATCTCAGGGTCCTGGTACAGAGCCCTACAACCATGGCAGTGGGGAGTCTGCTTCTCTCTCTCTCTGCCCTTCCCTCTATTTATGCTCTCTCTCTCAAATAAAATAATAAATAAAAGAAAATTTACTGACCTCTGATCTAAACACTCTAACTGAAAATAGACTGGATACAAAGCAAGTTCCAATTATATACTGCCTATAGGACATCTTTACATCTCTGATGCAAAGATATAGATAAAAGTCAAAATAAGAAAAAGATATCATTATGCAAATTATTTTCCAAAGAGTGCTGAGGGTCTATATTAACATCAAAGTATATTTTATAACAAGACTATTACCATGAATAAAGAGAAGAATTTATAATAAAAAAGAATCAATGCATCAAGAAAACATAATATTACTAAACGTGTATGCACTATGTAAGAGAGCTACAAAATACATAAAGCAAAAACTGACAGAACTACAAGGAAAGAAAACCACAGTGGTGGCTGGAAATTTCTACACTCTTCTTTTAGCATTAAGAGAACAAGTATGCTGAAAATCATTAAAAATAGAGAAAACTTGACCAATGCTATTACCCAATATGGTTCAATTTATGGAATACTCTATCTGAGGACAGCAGAATGCATATACTTTTCAGGATAGATGGTGTATTTCCAGAAAAGACCACATGCTGCTCCATAAAATAACTCATTAAATTTAAATAATCAAAATTTTCTTCTGAAAATTGAATTCAATTAGAAATCAGTAAGAAACTGAAAAACACCCAAATATGTGGAAACTAAATAACACAATTTTAAATAATCCCTCTATCAAAAAGGAATCACAATATTTTGGCCATTCTAACTAGTGTAAGGTATCTCGATGTGGTTTTGATTTGAAATCTCCCTGATGGCTAACGATGATGAACATTTTTTCATGTGTCTGTTAGCCATTTGTATGTCTTCTTTGGAGAAGTGTCTGTTCATGTCTTCTGCCCATTTTTTGATGTGATTATCTGTTTTCTGAGTGTTGAGTTTGAGGAATTCTCTATAGATCTTGGATATCAGTCCTTTTTTCTCTAGTATCATTTGTGAATATCTTCTCTCATTCCACGAGTTGCCTCTCAAAATTAACAAGATAGTAAACAACAAGTGTTAGAGGATATGGAGAAAGGGGAACCTTCTTACACTGTTAGTGGGAATGCAAGTTGGTACAGCCACTTCGGAAAACAGTGTGGGGAGCCCTTAAGAAATTGAAAATAGAGCTACCCTATGACCCTGCAGTTGCACTAGTGGGTATTTACCCCAAAGATACAGATGTAGTGAAGAGAAGGGCCATCTGTACCCCAATGTTCATAGTAGCAATGGCCACAGTCGCCAAACTGTGGAAAGAGCCAAGATGCCCTTCAACAGACAAATGGTTAAAGAAGATATGGTCCTTATATACAGTGAAGTATTATACCCCCATCAGAAAGGATGAATATCTAACTTTTGTATCAACATGGACAGGACTGGAGGAGATTATCCTGAGTGAAATAAGTCAAGCAGATAGAGTCGGTTATCATAAAGTTTCAGTTACTTGTAGAACATAAGGAATAACATGGAAGACATTGGGTGAAGGAGAGGAGAAGTGAGTTGGGGGAAATTGAGGGGGAGATGAACCATGAAAGACTGTGGACTCTGAGAATCAAACTGAGGGTTTTGGAGGAGAGGAGGGTGGAGTGTTGGGAGAGTCTCATGGTGGGTATTAAGGAGGGCACGTATTACATGGAACAATGGATGTGGTGCATAAACAATGAATCTTGGAACACTGAAAAAATAAAACTTTAAAAAAAAATTTGAACTATTGAAAAATAGCATATCAAAATTTTACGATGCCCTTAACGCAATGCTTAGAGGGAAACTGATAGCTTTTAATGCTTATGGTAGAAAATAAGAAATATCTAAAATTGATTAAACAGTATCTACCTTAAGCAACTAGTAAACAGAGAGCAAACTGAGTCCAAAGTAAGTCATGGCAAGAAACAATAAAGAGCAGAAATTAATGAAGTATAAAGTGGAAAAATAAATAGAAAATTTATGCAACCTACATCTGAGTTTTTGAAATTCTAACAAATTTTCAAAAAAGCTACTTGAACAAATAATAACAAGTACATTTCATAGGGTCCCAGAATAAAAGGTCAATTTAAGAAAAAATCAACAGGATGGGAGGAGTCAAGATGGCAGAGAAGTAGCAGGCTGAGACTACTTCAGCTAGCAGGAGATCAGCTAGAGAGCTTATCTAAAGATTGCAAACACCTGCAAATCCATCGGCAGATCGAAGAGAAGAAGAACAGCAATTCTAGAAACCAAAAAACAACCACTTTCTGAAAGGTAGGACTGGCGGAGAAGTGAATCCAAAGCGACGGGAAGATAGACCCCGGGGGGAGGGGCTGGTTCCCCGCAAGCGGCGGAGCAACGGAGCACAAAATCGGGACTTTTAAAAGTCTGTTCCGCTGAGGGACATCGCTCCAGAGGCTAAACCAGGGCGAAGCCCATGCGGGGTCGGCGTGGCCTCAGGTCCCGCAGGGTCACAGAAGGATCGGGGGTGTCTGAGTGTTGCAGAGCTTGCGGGTATTGGAGCGAGAAAGCTGGCTGCAGAGACAGAGCCGACAGTGAGCTCAGAGCTTGGGGTTACCTTGAACCGGACGCAGGCTCGGTGAGCTTGGAGCGTGGCCGGTGGTCAGGCAGACGGGAATTACTGGGCGCTGTTCTCTGAGGGCGCACTGAGGAGTGGGGCCCCCAGCTCTCGGCTCCTCGGGGCAGGAGACCAGGAGGCCGCCATTTGTATTCCCGTCCTCCGGAACTCTACGGAAAGCGCTCAGGGAACAAAAGCTCCTGAAATCAAACCCCAGCGGATTACTCAGCCCGGCCCCTGGTAAGGGCAGTGCAATTCCGCATGGGGCAAAGACACTTGAGATCACTACACCAGGCCCCTCCCCCAGAAGATCAACAAGAAATCCAGCCAAGACCAAGTTCACCTACCAAGGAGTGCGGTTTCAATACCAAGGAGAGCAGCAGAATTCCAGAGGAGGAGAAAGCAAAGCACAGAACTCATGGCTTTCTCCCTGTTTATTTTTAGTCTTGCAGTTAAAGTAATTTTTTTCTTTTTCATTTTTTTCTCTACTTTTGCTAAATTTTTAAAATTTTTTTTTAATTTTTTTAAATTTTTTTAAATTTTTTTTTAACTTTTATCCTTTTCATTTTCAACTTTTTTAAACTAGTTTATCTAATATATATATTTTTTTCTTTTTCATACTTTTCTTTCTTCGTTTTCTTTTTTTTAATTCCTTTTTTTTTTCTTTTTTTCTTTTCCTTTCTTTTTTTTGAACCTCTTTTTATCCCCTTTCTCTCCCCTCACGATTTGGGATCTCTTCTGATTTGGTTAAAGTATATTTTCCTGGGGTTGTTGCCACTCTTTTAGTATTTTACTTGCTCCTTCATATACTCTTATCTGGACAAAATGACAAGGCGGAAAAATTCACCACAAAAAAAAGAACAGGAGGCAGTACCGAAGGCTAGGGACCTAATCAATACAGACATTGGCAATATGTCAGATCTAGAATTCAGAATGACAATTCTCAAGGTTCTAGCCGGGCTGGAAAAAGGCATGGAAGATATTAGAGAAACCTCTCAGGAGATATAAAAGCCCTTTCCGGAGAAATAAAAGAACTAAAATCTAACCAAGTTGAAATCAAAAGAGCTATTAATGAGGTTCAATCAAAAATGGAGGCTCTCACTGCTAGGATAAATGAGGCAGAAGAAAGAATTAGCGATCTAGAAGACCAAATGACAGAGAATAAAGAAGCTGAGCAAAAGAGGGACAAACAGCTACTGGACCATGAGGGCAGAATTCGAGAGATAAGTGACACCATAAGACGAAACAACATTAGAATAATTGGGATTCCAGAAGAAGAAGAAAGAGAGAGGGGAGCAGAAGGTATACTGGAGAGAATTATTGGGGAAAATTTCCCCAATATGGCAAAGGGAACGAGCATCAAAATTCAGGAGGTTCAGAGAATGCCCCTCAAAATCAATAAGAATAGGCCCACACCACGTCACCTAATAGTAAAATTTACAAGCCTTAGTGACAAAGAGAAAATCCTGAAAGCAGCCTGGGAAAAGAAGTCTGTAACATACAATGGTTAAAAATATAAGATTGGCAGCTGACTTATCCACAGAGACCTGGCAGGCCAGAAAGAGCTGGCATGATATTTTCAGAGCACTAAATGAGAAAAACATGCAGCCAAGAATACTATATCCAGCTAGGCTATCATTGAAAATAGAAGGAGAGATTAAAAGCTTCCAGGACAAACAAAAACTGAAAGAATTTGCAAACACCAAACCAGCTCTACAGGAAATATTGAAAGGGGTCCTCTAAGCAAAAAGAGAGCCTACAAGTGGTAGATCAGAAAGGAACAGAAACAATATACTGTAACAGTCACCTTACAGGCAATACAATGGCACTAAATTCATATCTCTCAATAGTTACCCTGAACGTTAATGGGCTAAATGCCCCAATCAAAAGACACAGGGTATCAGAATGGATAAAAAAACAAAACCCATCTATATGTTGCCTCCAAGAAACTCATTTTAAGCCCGAAGACACCTCCAGATTTAAAGTGAGGGGATGGAAAAGAATTTACCATGCTAATGGACATCAGAAGAAAGCAGGAGTGGCATTCCTTATATCAGATCAATTAGATTTTAAGCCAAAGACTATAATAAGAGATGAGGAAGGACACTATATCATACTCAAAGGGTCTATCCAACAAGAAGATTTAACAATTTTAAATATCTATGCCCCCAACGTGGGAGCAGCCAACTATATAAACCAATTAATAACAAAATCAAAGAAACACATCAACAATAATACAAAATAGTAGGGGACTTTAACACTCCCCTCACTGAAATGGACAGATCATCCAAGCAAAAGATCAGCAAGGAAATAAGGGCCTTAAACGACACACTGGACCAGATGGATATCACAGATATATTCAGAACATTTCATCCCAAAGCAACAGAATATACATTCTTCTCTAGTGCACATGGAACATTCTCCAGAATAGATCACATCCTCGGTCCTAAATCAGGACTCAACCGGTATCAAAAGATTGGGATCATTCCCTGCATATCTTCAGACCACAATGCTCTGAAGCTAGAACTCAACCACAAGAGGAAGTTTGGAAAGAACCCAAATACATGGAGACTAAACAGCATCCTTCTAAAGAATGAATGGGTCAACCGGGAAATTAAAGAAGAATTGAAAAAAATCATGGAAACAAATGATAATGAAAACACAATGGTGCAAAATCTGTGGGACACAACAAAGGCAGTCCTGAGAGGAAGATATATAGCGGTACAAGCCTTTCTCAAGAAACAAGAAAGGTCTCAGGTACACAATCTACCGTACACCTAAAGGAGCTGGAAAAAGAACAAGAAAGAAACCCTAAGCCCAGCAGGAGAAGAGAAATCATAAAGATCAGAGCAGAAATCAATGAAATAGAAACCAAAAAAACAATAGAACAAATCAACGAAACTAGGAGCTGGTTCTTCGAAAGAATTAATAAAATTGATAAACCCCTGGCCAGACTTATCAAAAAGAAAAGAGAAAGGACCCAAATAAATAAAATCATGAATGAAAGAGGAGAGATCACAACTAACACCAAAGAAATACAAACAATTATAAGAACATACTATGAACAACTCTACGCCAACAAATTTGACAATTTGGAAGAAATGGATGCATTCCTAGAAACATATAAACTACCACAACTGAACCAGGAAGAAATAGAAAGCCTGAACAGACCCATAACCAGTAAGGAGATTGAAACAGTCATTAAAAATCTCCAGACAAACAAAAGCCCAGGGCCAGACGGCTTCCCGGGGGAATTCTACCAAACATTTAAAGAAGAACTAATTCCTATTCTCCTGAAACTGTTCCAAAAAATAGAAATGGAAGGAAAACTTCCAAACTCATTTTATGAGGCCAACATCACCTTGATCCCAAAACCAGACAAGGATCCCATCAAAAAAGAGAGCTATAGACCAATATCCTTGATGAACACAGATGCGAAAATTCTCACCAAAATACTAGCCAATAGGATTCAACAGTACATTAAAAGGATTATTTACCACGACCAAGTGGGATTTATCCCAGGGCTGCAAGGTTGGTTCAACATCCGCAAATCAGTCAATGTGATACAACACATCAACAAAAGAAAGAACAAGAACCATATGATACTCTCAATAGATGCTGAAAAAGCATTTGACAAAGTACAGCATCCCTTCCTGATCAAAACTCTTCAAAGTGTAGGGATAGAGGGCACATACCTCAATATCATCAAAGCCATCTATGAAAAACCCACTGCAAATATCATTCTCAATGGAGAAAAACTGAAAGCTTTTCCGCTAAGGTCAGGAACACGGCAGGGATATCCATTATCACCACTGCTATTCAACATAGTACTAGAAGTCCTAGCCTCAGCAATCAGACAACAAAAGGAAATTAAAGGCATCCAAATCGGCAAAGAAGAAGTCAAACTATCATTCTTCGCAGAAGATATGATACTATATGTGGAAAACCCAAAAGACTCCACTCCAAAACTGCTAGAACTTGTACAGGAATTCAGTAGTGTCAGGATATAAAATCAATGCACAGAAATCAGTTGCATTTCTCTACACCAACAACAAGACAGAAGAAAGAGAAATTAAGGAGTCAATCCCATTTACAATTGCACCCCAAACCATAAGATACCTAGGAATAAACCTAACCAAAGAGGCACAGAATCTATACTCAGAAAACTATAAAGTACTCATGAAAGAAATTGAGGAAGACACAAAGAAATGGAAAAATGTTCCATGCTCCTGGATTGGAAGAATAAATATTGTGAAAATGTCTATGCTACCTAAAGCAATCTACACATTTAATGCAATTCCTATCAAAGTACCATCCATCTTTTTCAAAGAAATGGAACAAATAATCTTAAAATTTATATGGAACCAGAAAAGACCTCGAATAGCCACAGGAATATTGAAAAAGAAAGCCAAAGTTGGTGGCATCACAATTCCGGACTTTAAGCTCTTACAAAGCTGTCATCATCAAGACAGCATGGTATTGGCACAAAAACAGACACATAGATCAATGGAACAGAATAGAGAGCCCAGAAATAGACCCTCAACTCTACGGTCAACTAATCTTCGACAAAGCAGGAAAGAATGTCCAATGGAAAAAAGACAGCCTCTTCAATAAATGGTGCTGGGAAAATTGGACAGCCACATGCAGAAAAATTAAATTGGACCATTTCCTTACACCACACACAAAAATAGACTCAAAATGGATGAAGGACCTCAATGTGAGAAAGGAATCCATCAAAATCCTTGAGGAGAACACAGGCAGCAACCTCTTCGACCTCAGCCGCAGCAACATCTTCCTAGGAACAACGCCAAAGGCAAGGGAAGCAAGGGCAAAAATGAACTATTGGGATTTCATCAAGATCAAAAGCTTTTGCACAGCAAAGGAAACAGTTAACAAAATCAAAAGACAACTGACAGAATGGGAGAAGATATTTGCAAATGACATATCAGATAAAGGACTAGTGTCCAAAATCTATAAAGAACTTAGCAAACTCAACACCCAAAGAACAAATAATCCAATCAAGAAATGGGCAGAGGACATGAACAGACATTTCTGCAAAGAAGACATCCAGATGGCCAACAGACACATGAAAAAGTGCTCCATATCACTCGGCATCAGGGAAATACAAATCAAAACCACAATGAGATATCACCTCACACCAGTCAGAATGGCTAAAATCAACAAGTCAGGATATGACAGATGCTGGCGAGGATGCGGAGAAAGGGGAACCCTCCTACACTGTTGGTGGGAATGCAAGCTGGTGCAACCACTCTGGAAAACAGCATGGAGGTTCCTCAAAATGTTGAAAATAGAACTACCCTATGACCCAGCAATTGCACTACTGGGTATTTACCCTAAAGATACAAATGTAGTGATCTGAAGGGGCACGTGCACCTGAATGTTTATAGCAGCAATGTCCACAATAGCCAAACTATGGAAAGAACCTAGATGTCCATCAACAGATGAATGGATCAAGAAGATGTGGTATATATACACAATGGAATACTATGCAGCCATCAAAAGAAATGAAATCTTGCCATTTGCGACAACATGGATGGAACTAGAGCGTATCATGCTCAGCGAAATAAGTCAAGCGGAGGAAGACAACTATCATATGATATCCCTGATATGAGGAAGTGGTGATGCAACATGGGGGCTTAAGTGGGTAGGAGAAGAATAAATGAGACAAGATGGGATTGGGAGGGAGACAAACCATAAATGACTCTTAATCTCACAAAACAAACTGAGGGTTGCTGGGGGGAGGGGGGTTGGGAGAAGGGAGTGGGGTTATGGACATTGGGGAGGGTATGTGCTTTGGTGAGTGCTGTGAAGTGTGTAAACCTGGCGATTCACAGACCTGTATCCCTGGGGATAAAAATATATATTTATAAAAAATTTTAAAAAATTTTATAATAAAAAAAATTTTAAAAATAAAAATAAAAATATATATTAAAAAAAGAAAAAATCAACAGTATTTCTATAAATTGTATTAGCAAAGAACAAAGAAAATTGAAGTTTAAAACAATATATTTACAAAAGCATCCAAAAACATGAATTACTTAATGATAATTTTTGCTAAATAATGTGTACAAGACCTATATAATGAAAACTACCAAAAAAAATCTCTGAGAGACATAAAACAGATAAATGAATGAAGAAATATACATGCTCAGGGAATGGAAGATGACTTATTTTTTAAATGTCAGTTTTCCCCAAAATAGCCAATAGATTCACTGAATCCCAGTTATAGTTTCAGCAGGGCTGTTTTTGTAGAAATTGACAAGTTGGTTCTAAAATTTTATGGAAATGCAAAACGCTTAAAATTGTCCAAACAGCGGCATCTGAATGTCTCAGTGGGTTAAGCTTCTGCTTTCCACTCAGGTCATGATCTCGGGGTCCTGGGATGAAGTCTACATCTGGCTCTCTGCTCAGCAGGGAACCTGCCCTCTGTGCCCTCTCCCTGACTCTCTGCCTACTTGTGATTTCTGTCAAATAAATAAATAAAATCTTTTTTAAAGAAATAGCTGAAACAACTTTGGAAAAGAAAAATAAAGTTGGAAGACTCAACTACCTGATCTCAACACTCACTCATAGAAGTATATAAAGGTAGTGTGATATTGGCATAAGGATAAACATGTTCACTCAAACAGGGAAATACTCTATGTTTATGATAAACTGATTTTTGACAAAAGTGCCAAAGTCATTCATTGGGAAAATGAGAGTCTTTTCAACACACAGGACTTAATAGCTCTTCTGGGAAAAAATGTATCGTGAACCTTACTTCTCATTTTTTTACACAATTTAACTCAAAATAAATGGTAGACCTGCCTGAATACAAAATCTAAAAAATAAAAACTTCTAGACCTATGTTGACCAATATAGTAGCACTAGATACATGGTGGTTATTTAAATTTAAATAAATTCAAATTCATTTAAAAATTCAGTTCCTGGGGCACCTGGGTGGCTCAGTGGGCTAAGTCTCTGCCTTCAGCTCGGGTCATGATCTTGAGGTCCTGGGATCAAGGCCTGCATCAGGCTCATTGCTCAGAGAGGGACCTGCTTCCCCCTCCCCTCTGCCTTCTTGTGATTTCTCTCTTTCTGTCAAATAAATTAAAAAAAAAAATTCAGTTCCTCGGTTGCACTAGGCACATGACTCAGTTGCTAAATGTGGTCAGTGGCTGCAGTATAGATACAGAAGTTTTCCAATACCAGAAATATCTATCAGACAATGCTTTTCTAGCAGAAAACAAAGGAAAAAAACTTCATGATCTCAGGATACGAAAGATTTCTTAGATGAACACAAAAAGTGCAAACTATATAAGAACAATTATACATCATAAACATTTTAAAATTCTACTCTTTGAAGGACTTATTAAGAAAATAAAAGTACAAGCCATAGACTTGAAGAAAATATGTGCATTAGAGAACAAAGGACTTGTGTTCACAAAATATAGTTGCTTATAAAGAATATACTTATAATTCAATAATGCTATACCTAACATTCAAGAGTAATGAAAATGCTTCTCCAAATAGGTGTCCATTGCAATGTTACTCACAACTGTCCCATAGCAGAAATAACCCAACTTTCCACAAACAGGTGAATGAAAAATTGAAATGAAATTGAATCATACCAAGGAATTCTATTCAGCAACAAAAAAGTAATAAATAATTGACAGAGATAAAAGTGAGATGGATCTCAAAGACATGCTGAATCAAAGAAGCCAAGAACGAAGGATTACATAATGTGATCCTATGATCTGTTTATACAAACTCTAGAAAATAAAATTTTAATCTTAGAGTGACAGAAAGCAGATCAGGGGTTTCCTAGGAAGAGGAGTAAATTATCTGGGGAAAGGCATAAGAAAACTTTACAGGGATGATAGCAACGTTCCATAAATCCTAACTATAGTGATAATTTCATGAGCACATACATTTGTCAAAATGCATCAAAATATACACTTAAAAATGGATGTATTATATTATATGTAATTTACACTTCAATAAAGTATCTTCTAAAGGTAGCCTATTATATTTATTAAATATACACATTAAAAAATCAAATTTTAGATTATATTTTGGATTTTATGTAAGCAAAAAGGAAGAAAAGGAGAGAAAAGAGAAAGGCAGAAGATAGAAAAAATAAAATACAGATCAATTTTAGGCAATTTCAAAACTGTGAAAAGAGGAGAATGGTTATTTGATGTGTTTATTTATTTTCATCTTTCGTGTAATCAGCAATACAAAACTGTTGCAATTATTTTTGCCCTCAGAATATTCTTTCCCCTGAGTAACATGATGCACAGATTTCATTTCCTAGGCATTTATACAGATATTCATGTAAATAACATTATTGGGAAAGAATGTTTCCTTGCCAATTTCCAATGCAGAAATTAGATAATTCTAGGCAAAAAAAGTTATGTGGCTGAATACTTTCTTTAATTTCCACGCCAAAAGACCAGAATCCCTAATATTCAACAAGTTCTTATAATTTCATCGGCAGTTAGCCTTGTGGAATGCAGAATTTGGCACCAGAAAACCACATTATTCCACTGACAATTGGATAATGTGGTCATGTCCTTAGAAAGCACCAATATTAAATTAATGGAACATCAGAAAAAAATGAAACCGTGAATTATGATTTTCCTTAACAACATATGTATTTTTTCCTATTGTCTCCTCCTCCTACTTGCCCCCCTAATTTTCTATCAAGTGTTCAGTATTTTCAAAGCATTAAATTAGACTTAATGCTTAAAATTCTTCAAAGCCTCATTTTCCCTATTGCTATAAAATGACATGGGATTTGGGGATGTGAAAAAAGACAACACAGTGCTTGTTTTCTACATATATGAAAATGGAAAAATATGTTGAGTACATTATTTATTTATAGAGTAAACTTCATCAAAATAATAAAAGTCAGTTTTGCCAGAATCACAGAAGAATGTAAATACTTTCATTTCCTTTCAAAGAGTTAGTCAGTGATTGAATTTAATGCATGAGTAGATGAAACAGGAGCAATAATTTACAAAGGATACCTTAAAAAGTCCTGAAAATTCAGTTAGTTGCAATTCTCTGCAAAAATGAGGCCTGATTACACAGTATCTTAGTCAGATGAATTTATTCAAGAAAAAGATGGTAGGCTATTCCAATGAAGAGGCTTCACTAATTCTAATATAACCTCTAATAATATTCTCCTAATATAAAAGACTAGAAAAAGATTTAGGATCAAAGTTTGAGGTGAGATCTGGCAACTGTCTACATGGGCCAAATTTATTAGTACTTTGTGGTGATTAACCACACACAACAAGGTAGTAGCTAGCCTGAGAACACCAGCCTCGCCGGTAATCATAGTGGCAGCTCACCTCTACAGGGTGCCTACGAGGTGTTGGGTACTTGCTGGGTATTTTAAAGTTAATGATCACATTTAAAAACAAACCTCTGAGGGGCACCTGGGTGGCTCAGTGGGTTAAGCCGCTGCCTTCGGCTCAGGTCATGATCTCGGGGTCCTGGCGAGTCCCACATTGGGCTCTCTGCTCAGCAGGGAGCCTGCTTCCCTCTCTCTCTCTCTCTGCCTGCCTCTCCATCTACTTGTGATCTCTCTCTGTCAAATAAATAAATAAAATCTTTAAAAAAAATAAAAATAAAAAAATAAAAACAAACCTCTGAGATCTCATTGTCCTTCTCATTTCAAAGATGAGATTGCTGGTGCTAATCATGACTAGATTCAAGACCACACAGCCAGGAAATCACATTTCTGTCCAAAACCTGTGCAGCAAAAGAAGTTCCTGGTTCCCCTGTGTTTTCCTTGTCATCACTGCAGAAGTTTAAAAGAGTAAGCCAATCATCAGAAAGTTCTAATAATGATAACCAGTAGTTATGGAGTAGTGTGTCCCAGATACTCTTTTAAGAATTTTACTCAACTCACCAACATTCTAGTTTTCTAGATGCCACCATTACCCTTCCTTATATGATCGTGATACTAGCAAATATGGTTCAAAAAGAATTTCAAATCAAGCCTTGGCAAGAGGTGTACTTGAAAACATATTTTGAAACAGTGTGGGAAGCTTGCCTTTAACAAGCCCACATACTCATGGGGGAGAGTGACAAAGAAAAGTAGCAAAACAAGGTTAAAAACAAACATGCCACCATGAGGAAATGCACAGAATATTAGTGGAACACCTGGGAGAGGTCACAAAATTGACCTAGGACAGTCACTCTGAAAGAAACCTGCAAATGACAGTCCAAAGGACAGAGTAAAAGCAGTGCAACATCTTCCAACAGAACGAGCTGCGCAAACCTGTGTAAAGCTGTGCAAACCTGTGCCAGACAAACACTGTTGTAGAATATTAGATGGCCTCCAGTCATCAACGAAATATTGCATTGCAACACGGACTATATAGAGAACACACTTTAGTTATACCCAGACTGAAAACATGAGCCTTGGAGCCTGGAAGATCTGGACTTAATCTTGGATTCATCACTGTCTACTCATATGAAGCTCAGCATTTTCATTTAAAAAATGAAAATCATATTACCTACCTAGTCCTAAGGAAGCTATAAATACTAAAGGATGGATGTTTTGAAGTCAATGAATCAATGATAGCTGTTGTTATTAATGTCTCTCTTCTGGCTTCCTAATGTAACTGTCCTTGACAGAACCCAAGAATTCAACAGATCCCTGTTTCTTCCCCTTTTGGCTTCCAGAACTCTAAAACATGCCTGGGGACATTAACATTTCATGGAGACAGACAATAGCATTCGTCTTTACTCTGTGGGTGTTATTGGAGACAGTGATCATTCCTTATGTGAGCTAATGCCTCTAAAATTTTAACTAGTTTGCTTTAAAATGAACAATGGAATCATGGTATGATGTGGCATAAAATTCATCAGAGTCAAATGTCTTTTTTTCCTTCCCTTTTTCCTACATGGATACAACTTATTCTTATGAAGACTTGAAAAAATCTTCCCACTTCCCAACTCTTTTTTTTAATATTTTATTTATTTACTTGAGAGAAAGAGAGAGAGAGAGAGAGAATGAAAGCAGGAGCAGGGGAGAGGGGCAAAGGGAGAGGGGAAGCAGGCTCTCAGCTAAACAGGGAGCCTGACATAGGGCTCGATCTCAGGACCATGACCTGAGCTGAAGGCAGAAGCCTAACTGACTGAGCTAGCCAGGCACCCTGCATTCCTCCCACCCCCTCACCCCTGCCATCTCCCATTTCTTGGTAAGGTGTGAAGGAGTGTTTGTTAATTAAATGAAAACCAGGACAGCTGCTGATACTTAGGTTCAGAGAATCTTTTAAAAAGGAAAACTTTTCTTAAATGGAGATAAATATATTAATATCAAAGAGATCCCTGGACAGGTAGATGAAAGAATCTTAGTTGTTTCTGAAATTTTAAAGAAAATAAATTTTTAAAAAAGTCTGCTCGGTTCTTACCATTCTTTCCTTTTATCCTCACAAACACCATCTTTAACCATGGACTTCCTTTCTCTTCTGCATTCCTCATTTGCATAAAAAATGCTAATTAGCATTAACATTTTGCATCTAAAAATGGTACGTTAACTCACAAGATGTGTGATCAAAGCAATCCCTCAGCATTATACTCTGTTCTTTACCCTTTTCTAGTCTCTTCATTTTTTAGAAGATTTTATTTATTTATTTGTCAGAGAGAGAGAGAGAGAGAGAGAGTGAGCACAAGCAGGGGGAGCAGCAAGCAGAGTGGAAAGCAGGCTCCTTGCTAAGCAGGCAGCTCAATGCAGGACTCAATCCCAGGACCCTGGGATCATGACCTGAGCCCAAGGCAGCCGCTTAACTGCCTGAGCCACCCAGGCGTCCCTCCCAATTTCTTCTTAACTAAACCTTTTGTTTCCCTGGACCCACACAGAAACACAACATGAGGGAATATTAACTATCTTTCAATCTTTTCACTTAATGTGGTATAAAGGGGTTCGTCCTATGAATACATGTGCACCCACTGCTGTGATGAAAACCTATTCTCCATGGCAAGGCCATCTCAGCCCCAATCACTAACATTCTGTGTCCTCGCTGTTCCTTTCTGAATAACTTGAATAATTTGAAGTAAACACTCCTTGGCTATGGTTGATCCTTTCCCAAACTACCTGAGAGAATACGCTCTTCCCACTGAGCCACGCACTACCCCTGCCATATTGTGTCTCAGTAGTATAAGGACCAATCCCTTTTTTTTGTTTTTGTTTTTCCCAAAGCTCTGAGCAATCCTCAAACACTCAACTGTCCAATAAGTTATTTCTATTACAAAATGTAATGAGTCCTGGGAAAAGGGAATATATTTCTGACAGCATTTTTAATTACATCTAATATTCCTGATTTTCTTAATTTCTATCACTTTTTCATTTGTTATTTAGACTGAGTTATTAAATTCATTTCTTAATCTCTGGATATGGAAATATTTGTTTGAAATATGGCCAGAGAAAGAAGTTTCCATTAGGAGCCTTATGGGTTAGCCACTGTTAAATTAATTAGACAAAGAGACCATTAGATTGAGATATACATTGGTTTCATAGCCCTCATAAGCAAACCAAAATCTAAAAGTGAAATGCCTCAAGATTAAGAAATTGAAACCTAAGGACAACCAGTCACAAAGAGCCAACTAACCTTTCCCAAATAACACACCTGGGTCAGCTACAGCCATTTAGATATTTTTCTTGCTTTGCTTCCACCTCTGTCTATAAGTCTTCCCCCAGCTCCTGCCCAGTGGAGAACTGCTAACAACTTTCAGTTAGTTACAGATTACAACCTATTTTTGTTCAAGTCTTATCATTTTTACTATGCCTCAGTTTACCTTTTAACACACCGAAGATCTGCCCAGTCTCTGCCTCTTTTTAATAATTTGTAAGGAAATACAGAGATAAATTTTATTTTAACTATTTCTGTTACCACTAAATTCATCATGAGGCGAATAGGGGAAATCAGTTAAAATAAACAGGTGAGTAAAACACTTCTAACAATTTATTTAGTTTTTAATTCTCATAGGAGTGGACAATATGATGGAACATGGCCTTGTCTTTGGAGACAGAAGGATTTAGGACTGAGTCCTTACTGTTCTAAATCCTATGTAACTGCGAAAAATCTGCACCTGCGTTTAATATGTAGAAAGTATAAAATTCATAGTTCATACAGTTAATTCTAAGATTAATAAAGGTATTATTCAAGTTTACAGAATTCAAGTCTGTTTCTGAAAAGTCCCTAAGAGAGGTCAGAGATGGAAAAACAAAAAACAAAAAACCACGGTTTCAAATTGATTTCCCTCTAAATCCAACCCACATGCTCAGATACTCCTTTCTTTCTACTCCCCAACTCCCTTGACCTTACCACTTCAGCTGAAGGCAAGGAAAATCACATCTAAATTAGATTTTGCTTTCCTCCAGGCAATCATTAACAATTGCTGGGATTTGGCTCTAAAAACTTCCATTTCCCATTTCTGGTTTCAGGGCTTTTTCTCTGCAAGGTGTTTCCTTCTAGAATTTAGGCTGACTGCAGATGACCTGGGGACACTGAAGTACAACATTTTATCTAATCAGCTATGTTGATTTATGGAGCATTTCCAGACAAGATGACATCTATTTCACAGACTTTCAGCTCCTCATCAAATAGGCCCCTCTACCTTAGCATCCACATGTTTTGCTTTGGGGCAGCAAATTAATTCTGAGACTGAGTTTGTCTTTGCCAGCAGTTTATTTAACACAAGTTCACTGCAGAAATTCCACAGCCCATAGCATATAGGGTAATGTCCCTTCAAGAGCCAATGAAGAAATAACCGACTTCAAACCAATGACAGGTTAATGGCACTGTTGTCCCACGTAAGGGGAGGTGAAAAGAATAAAGCCTACATTTAGTTGAGGTCTACCCTTGTAGGAGTTAGTGCTTGAGTGAGCCGGCTTAGCCAACCAGAACTTATGTGCATCTGTCACCTCAAAAAATTACTAGAGCACATTGCTAGGGAATGATGGCACCAGTATAGATGGGCAGAGTAAAAGTCCCCTGTTGCTAGAGCACATTGCTGGGCAATGATGACGACAGTGTTGATGGGCAAAAGAAGTGCTCTATGGTTTTCTGCACTACTAAGACAGTCATCTTTACTGCAGTGGTAGCTAATGGCCCCAAGCTCTTGGGTGAACTATTTAGATCAGCGGTCACCTTGCCTGGACTAAATGCTCTCAGGAAGTCCTCACAAACACTTTTTATAGTCTACAAGTCCCTTGGCCACAGTTGTACCTTCATATGTTTTTTATTGGTAAACCCCAGTGGGGCCCTCAGCAACTGAACTCCTGAATGCTTATCAATGACAACAGATGAGATGAAACACCCTGACCCAGTCTACTTCATCAAAACTTTACTTGTAAAATCAACTGCATTTTCTTTTGGTCTTTGTCATCAACACATGGATTTGAAATTATGTCAAACCAGTAGATACCATGTTATAACAAATGAAAAGCTTACCTATTACGTTCCTACACTAGTGCAGATGACCAATGCCACAGCAGTTACAACATCAGATGTTCCTAAAGGGTCACAGCACAAGTCATCTTTTCTGGAATCCTGAGGTATCAGAGAGAAAAGAAAAACAGAGTTTTTACACCCGTTGTCGGTGAAAGGCTGGTGTGAATAACACATAAGTGTGGAGACTTCTTGTCACAATCAGAGCCAGTATCAGAAACAGGCTGGCATGTTTTGCCCCAGTGGAAGCCTGAAACAAATACTTTTCCATTCACATTCTAGACCATGGTTCTCATGCTAACCCTGCCAACGTTTGCAAGAGAGGCCCCTACAAGATGCAGCTCGAGCCCTACACACAAGCTTGGCCTATGTCAACAGCCAAGTGGAAGTCTGGAAAGTTTGGTTCATACCCTCACTCGCACTGTACCAGAAAGACCTCACTTTCCTGGTGTTACTGGGTGCATTCTGGAAGTTATCTGCGATTACTGTAGAATAAATTAATGGCCTTTTATTTTCCCATCCCCTCTGCTTCTGTCTTATCCTCTTTTATCTTCACCTTTATCCTCAGTGCCATGGTGTTGGCATTTAATTAGCTTCTCCACTTCCAGTCCTGCCTGGTTTCATCCACTCTCACTCCTGTTAGAGGGATCCTTCTGCAATGCAAATCTCTTCCCGCTATTTCATCCTTAAAATCCTGTAAGACACTGTAGTATCTTCTCCTTCCCTCTCCATCCTTTTTCCCATTCCCAATATCTGCACCTTTATCTTTTGCCAGCTTCTACCATCAGCCTTCTAAAACCCACAAATAGAGAATTACTTCTATTCTGGCCCCAGGCCTCTGTACATCTCCTGCCTCTGCTTGGAAGACAAACCAATTACACCAGAATCTCTCCATAAAGCCAAAGTAAGGAAACTTTTTTAAAGTTGCCTAGGTGATTGTGATGTACAGCCCAGGTCGAAAAAACACAGTAATCTAAACCCTTTGTTTCAGAGATAAGAAAACAAATTCAGGGTAATTATCCAGATCCGTCCAATATCACATGTCACAGGACTCTACCTTTTTTGTTGTCAAAATGCCTTATTTCAAAATTTCACTTTGAATTTCACTTTGTAAGATCCATAGACACTTTTCAAATTTAATATTTTTCATATTATTTTGAAATGTTAACCAAACTGGGGACATGATGGAAAAACACTATCACTGTGTTTCAGTTCTCTGGATAGGATCCTCCAGTCAGCGATTTCAAAGGGTCCTTTTCATCTAGGACACCAATATGGGACTTTTAAAGTCTGCTTATTCAAATTTCTTTTGTGAAAACCTACTTTTAGAAAGGCGGAACCCAAAAATAATTTAGTGAATAGAAACAGCGATGTTCTTTATTTCAAATGTGTTCCTTGAAGCAAGATACAATTTTTCTACATACCTTTTAAGATAAGGTTTTGTTGAGACATTCTGGAGAAACATTTACAGCTCAATTTAACTAAATTATGGGCTTATTCTGGTCTTTTCCCTTACTTTTTTTTTTAAAATTAATGTATAATGTATTATTTGTTTCAGGGATACAGGTCTGTGAATCATCAGTATAACACAATTCACAGCACTCCCCATAGCACATACCCTCCCCAATGTCCATCACCCAGCCACCCCAAAGTTACTTTTAATTGGACAAACTTTTAATTGAAGTTTCCCCTTTGTGCTCCCCATCATGTCCCACAGTCCTTGGAGAGTAGGCTCTTAATGCTTTAGCCACAGTACTGATCATCTCTTGTGCTGACATTTTATAAAATCTACTGTTCCAGGATTTTGGGATGTGTGGTTTACTCACCTGTAAACTCTAGATAGTGCTAAGGGCAGCTTTCTGTCTGCCCTGGGCACAAAAAAGCTAAAACACCAGCCAGTTGGCCAGATCTGTAACTGAGAAATACCAAGTCTGAGCTTCAAGCCTCTCCTTTGACAACAGAGTTATCAGACTAAAGTTATAATCAAAGCTCCAAGCCAGAGCACTTTAATTAAATGACCTGTATCATACAAAGATAAAACAGATAAGCAATACATCGGATATAAAGAGCTTCATTAACTGGTTTAGGAGTTCAATTTACAAAAATGTTATAATTTTTTTCTTCTTTGGAATCATAGTTTTGAGGATATAAATCTAACTAAGCTTGCAAAACTGAGAAAAATTTCATGCTAAATATATGCAGTGATTGTTTATCATGGCTTGGTTCTGTACGAGCAGATATATGTATTTTGCTGCCCTCTACTGGGGATTAAAGAATGATTTTTTTTTTTCAGTTCCACCTCAATTAAAAATTTCCTCATGATGAAAATTAAATAATTACCTGGTGAAGTTCTAAGAACTAGGGAAAAAAGAGCTCATAAAAATACAGAGTTAATAAAATACAGATAAAACACCCCAAAACTATAACCCCCCAGGGTTTGTTAGGGTTTTCCCCTCAATTGTTCCCACTTTACATTTTTGACCAAGATGGCCAAAATCTGGTGGACAGCTTTTACTGAGAATTATTTTTACCCTTCAGACTGAAAGTTTCATTCTGAATTGCAACGAGGCAGATTAATCAGTTTTAACAGTCTGAGTTACACAGATACAATTTGACTAGCTAAAATTTCATCAAAAGATTGCTAACCTCACATTATTTGTATGGTTCTGGTAAATTAGCAGACTTTATTCCATGAAGTAATTTTTCATTTCATCTCTTTTAATCCTCAAAATACTCATTTCTTACTATTAGGTAAGTACTATTAATATTCCCCATTTAACATATGAAGAAATCTTGACATGAAGAACTAGATAAATTTTCTGAAGACTCACTGGAAAACGAAGGTGGGGGGTTTGAACCCAGGCAAACCCACTACAGAAGCCATGCTCCTGTAACGACAATAAAAGGGCTTTGCCTGTAACATGGTGCTGACACACCATTACAATGCAGAACAAACTCATTCACCTGCTCATTTGTGAAAGTCAGTGTAAAACAGTTAATCTCAAATTTGTCCAAGGGATAAATACATTAGGACAAAACATATACCATGATATATTACAGAAATATTTCACCTTGCAATATTAAAGAAGGATAATAAAAGTAACATGGTTTATTTTTCACAGGTTTTACTCTCAGAATTCTCCATGTTTTTCTAACTCCCGAAGCCTTTGCTTGTTTTCATTATCTTTTTTTTTCCAATTTATTTATTTTCAGAAAAACAGTATTCATTATTTTTTCACCACACCCAGTGCTCCATGCAAGCCGTGCCCTCTATAATACCCACCACCTGGTACCCCAACCTCCCACCCCGCCGCCACTTCAAACCCCTCAGATTGTTTTTCAGAGTCCATAGTCTCTCATGGTTCACCTCCCCTTCCAATTTACCCAAATTCCCTATGCTAATGCCTCCTAGCCTTTCAAATCTCAGTTTCTAATCTTTGCTTGCTTTAGAGAAGTTTTCCCTACCCTCACCTCTTTCCTATGAGCTTGGGCAGCAAATAACAAAATACTATTTTGTTATGGCAGCATAAGACTGGCAGGCTTAAACAACAAAAAGTGATTTTCTCACAATTCTGGAGACTGGAAGTCCGAGATCAAGGTGGGCTTCCTTCCTGGCTGGTTGACGGTCATCCTATCTCTGTGTGCTCCCAGGACCCTTCCTGTATGCATGTAGAAAGAGAGAGATTTCCCTCATGTTCTTCTTATAAGGCCATCGGTCCTATAGGATTAGTACCCTACCCTTATGACCTCATTTAACCTGCATTGCCACCCATAAACTCTGTTTCCAAATATGGTCACAGGGGAGTTAGGGCTTCTACATATGAATTTAGGAGATACACAATGTAGTCCATAGCATTTTCTACTTTCTTAGAATGACTATGTTGGAATTACCTGTTTACTTACCTGCACCTCATTACACAAGAGCAACCTCAGGCCAGAAAGTGCCACTATATTACCATTTTATCCTTGGCACCCTACCTGCCACTTAATGGCCACATAGTGGTTGAATAAATGGTGATATTTACTACCCTGTTCCACTCCTTTACCACTGTCTTAACAGATACTGCCATAATTAGCTGGGGGTTAGGCGTAAGCAGATACCCAGGGCTTTGCTGGAGACAGAACAACAAAACCAGCCTTATGCTATGGCTGGAACATAAAAGTTAAAAAACCAAACCAATACAAACAAACAAACAAAAAATATGTGTTGGCAAGAATGCGGAGAAAGGTAACCCTGTATACTGTTGGTGGGAATGTATACTCGTGCAGCCATTGTACAAAATAGTATGAAGATTCCTCAAAAAATTAAAAATAGAAATACTGTATGATCCAATGATTTCAGTATTGGATATTCACCCAAGAAAAACAAAAACACTAATTCAAAAAGACATATGCACCCCTATGTTTACTGCAGCATTTTTTACAATGACAAAATTATGGAAGCAGCCCAAACATCAGCTGACAAATGAAGGGATCAAGAAGTTGTGGTGTACGTATATACAATGGAATATTACCCAGCCATGAAAAAGAAAAGAATGAAAGCTTGTCATCTGCAACAACATGGATGGGCCTAGAGCATATTATGCTAAGTGAACAGACAGAGAACAGACAGAGAACAACAAATCATATGGTTTCACTTACGTGTGGCATCTAAAAAACAAACAGAAAGCAGAAACATACCCATAATTACAGAGAACAAGCTGATAGTTGCTAGAGGGGAGATTGATGGGAGGATGGGAAGAATGGGTGAAGGAGAGTAGGAGATCCAGGCTTCCAGTTATGGAATGAGTAAGTCACGCCGATTAAAGGCTCAGCATAGGGAACATAGCCAATAGTACTGTAGTAGCATCATAGGGTGACCAATGGGAGCCCCCCTTCTGGTGAGCACAGCATAACATATAGACCTGCTGAATCATGATGTTGTACACCTGAAACTAATGGAACACTGGGTGTCAACTCTACTTCAACAACAAAAGCAAAAACAACACAAAACAAGCCTTGCATTAACTCTGCTACTGAACGTTATGAACATCAGTCTCCCCTGAGGTCCTCACCAGAGTGGTAGAATGACATGTCAGTTAAGCTGAACACTGATCAACAACCATTCCTGGGCCAGGAAGCAGGTTCTGTCCCTCTTTATGTGAGTAGCCCAACAACTGAATTTCTAAGTTCTTATTTCAGGTGAACAAGTTCATAAAGAATAAAGTAAATAACTCAATAAAGTATATCTATTGAATAAATGACCATGGGACATCACACTATACTCAACTCTCAGTTAAAATTATGTATAAAAAAGAAACCACTGCAAACAGGCCTGTACAAAACTTTATTATACTTTGAATAACAAGCATGTAACAAAATATAGAGCACGATTAGAATGAAATATCTCAAATATGTTCCTTACAAAAGCAGTAAGTACAGTACACAAAGACTGTCCATAATATTTTAAAAAGTCTGCTAAAAATATCAAGACATACTAGGAGCTGTAGAGTTACCTTCCCTTTCAACTAGAGCATTTATTCCCATTAGCTTTGCTACAAATGAAAGTTAACATATAGGAACATACACATAAAATAAGTGAAATGGAAAATGAAGGCATACAACAGACGTTCCAATTACTAAGCAAATGTGAAGAATGAAGTCTTTTTAGAATCCCAAAAACTGCATTTCCTTGGAACACACTGACCAGGTACAATGAAACTTTTTTCTGACATGTTTTTAACATGTTTTTAACAATTTTGTCCATGCCCAATGTAATCAATACTCTTTCTTAGCATAATTCAAGGATTTGCAAGTGTACTTAAGAAACACATTCGCCTCATTCAGAGGTGATATTCAAAACCCTGAATGCCCACCAGTCAGTCCACTGTCCCTCCCCAGTAAGCACAGACACTGCAGTAAATGACTGGTGTGGCAACATGGTCTGTCTTAGCTGAGTATCAGCCCAATGTTCTTTCCAGCGACCCCAGACACGTGTTTTGGCTAATGGACAAGCATGTGCTAGGAAATATGAAACATGAAATTCACACAGACATGAAATTGAACTCAATTACTCTGCTGCATGGAAGCTGAATGTGAAATATTTCACAGTGACTGAAATTGACTGGCTAACAGGCAATGGTGGTTTTTTAATATTCAACTTTGATTAAAATAAATGGACTTACAAGAAACCCTTGAGATTTAGTTAATGCTACTAATCTAAAGGCTCTGAATTACTGCATAGCCTTTAAAATCAGTATATGTGACCTTTTATATAGTTTTCCTTAAGAAAAAAAATAATAAAAACACCGAGGTACTTTAGTTTCTTTCAAGGGATTACTGTTGTTATCTTCCTGAGATGCAAAAGACCATAAGAGAAAAGCACCATGCCTAAGTTGCTGAATGAGGCATCAGACACTAATAGTTTGGTCCTTTTCTAAATGGGTCTCTTCCGACAATTACACTAAAACATAGTGATGGATCGCAGATGCCGGGGGGTCCTGGTTGGCCTTGGATTCCGGGTTTTCCATGATCTCCATCTTTGCCTGGGAGACCTGGGTCTCCTGGAGGACCTTCTTTGCTTATTCCAGGAGGACCCTCTGGACCTAAGGTGGGACATGAGCAATATATGAACAGAGGAGTTTGGTTTTTGATGACAGAGCTGATTCTGTAAGAAACTTAAACCGAAAAAAAATTTTTTAAGTTTTACATATTTGCACATATGTGAGAAGAGGAGGGACTCTTTTGCTAACCCTGTATACCTTCCATGGGGAAAGGACTATCCAAAAATAATCAGCAATTTTGAAAAAACTGGGCTAAGCTATATTAATACAGCAATCATGCTGCTGATTGAGACACAGAGCTAACATTCTAACATTTCAATTGGTGGGTTGCCCAAACCCATTTCTTCCTTCCAGCGTATCTTCTGCCAATATTATTATAAATTAGCAAGTGAATATATCAGTAGGCTAAAACTTTACTGATGTCACTTTTGTGCCGTATTTGCAGTGAAATGACTATTTCCATTAGACACATTTCTAAGTTTCCACATTTAAATACACTAAATACACTCATTACCATGCAAAAGCTGTGATCAACAGACACACAAAGGTGTTACACCTCTCATTTGTGAACCACTGCAGAATTAGTTCAATGAGCATGCTCAAAGGAAGGAGAGTTAACTAGGGTTTTGGCCTTCTAAGAAGTTGATGACTCCGGGTGCCTGGGTGGCTCAGTGGTTAAGCGGCTTCCTTCAGCTCAGGTCATGATCCCAGGGTCCCTGCTCTGCGGACAGTCTGCTTCTCCCTTGGCCCCCTGAATCCCGTGTGCTCATGTGCGCTCTCTCTCTCTCAAGTAATTAAATAAAATCTTTTAAAAATATATATATAAAATAAAATAAAAAGTTGACTCAAAAGAACAAAATAATTCAGCTTTTGAAATGGAGCAGAGGAGTCTGAGGTACTTTCCTGCAGCTACTACTCAGAAACATTTATTTAACACTAACTACAGCTGTGGATATACTTCCAAGTATTTTACACAAAGACTGTTGAATCCTTTGACCCACCCAAAAGCTTCTTGAGGTAATAACATCTAGAATGATAACAGGGGCCATCTGGATGGCTCAGTCATTTGAACGTCTGACTTTGGCTCAGGTCATGATTTCAGGCTCATGCAATCAAGCCCTGCATCAGGCTCCTTTCTCACCGGGGAGTCTGCTCGCTCAACTTCTATCTCTCTCTCTCAAATAAATAAAGTCTCTGAAAATAATAGTACACATTTAATTGAAAATATGATTGTTATGCACTATCCCAAACACACTGCAAGTATTAACTCAGGTTATTTTCCAATGTCATGATGCACGTACCATCTCACCACCATTTCACAAATGAGGAAATGGAGGCGTCACCAAGTTAAATCACACAGTAGCAGAGAGTGACTTAAGGAGTCCACTGTTTCAGTTACATTGCTTCCTTGAGAATCATAAAGATGGAACAGTGATATACACCAGATAAACATGGGTGACTAAGACCAGTAAAAAACTACTCTACAGAGTCGTCTTCTAAGGCTTGCCAAACGAAAAACATGAGAAAATCCCAAGTGAGTCGTGAATATGACAGAGGAAGAAAAGCCTAGGAATTAGAGCTCAATGTGTTGAATGTGATTCATTCAAAAAAGTAAACAAATGTCTTGATTTTCAATTTTTTTGACATAGGTTGGTGATTATCTTAAAGCCAAATGTGCAGTACACTTATGAGCATATAGCAAGTCTTACCTGGGGGACCAGGAGGACCTTGATCTCCGGGGTACCCAAACCCTTGGTTCCCCTTTGCCCCATTTCTTCCTGGTAGACCTGCAGAGTGTCAAAGACGGGAACATGCTTACTTTTCCTCTAAAATCACTTCCTCCTAGATTATTTCTTTCAAATTTGTTAATACACACATTGAAAGAAAAATCTTTTAAAATAGCTTGCCAATTATTATTTCTCATGGGAAACAGAATTTTTGAAGGAAAAATTTCCAAAATTATCACTGATCTAGAAAGATGTAACAAGGATTAAATATTAAAAAGGAAAATGATTTGGGATTATTAGCCCTTTCTGTTAATTACAGTTAATTTATCACTGTGATTGAACATCTAAATTGTTCATATAATAGGAAATAAAAAGGAAAGTATTATCAAATGACATTCATATAAACATTCAAAGAGAAGTAAGTTGTGGGCCATTAGTAAGTTAATTTTTCCTATAAGAGGAAAAAACCTTTCCAATAAGGTAACAGAAGTTACTGATGTCAAAACAAAGGAAATAGTGTCTGTGACTACTTAAAGACCTTCTTATTAAAAACTCAGGCCAAATCTCTAAGTACAATGTCAACTTTTTCTAATTTGTCATTTCACAAGCTTCAGACTTCAACCTTGCTTTAGTTTAGAGTATTGCTTTAAGATAATAGAAAACTTGCTTTTTAACTAGTTGACAAATTATTTAAAGACTTAGGTATACAATAGCTTTTTGTCATCCTAAAAACAAAGATGAACCCATGCCTATTAAATCAATTTAGAGGATGAACACAAAACATACCCTTTTTTATCATTTGTTTATGCACATAAAGTTGAAGTACCTTTTAATCCTCTGGCACCTGGACGTCCAGGAGCACCCACTAACCCAGGAATGCCATCTCGTCCCGGCAAACCAGGAAATCCTCGAGGACCCTCTGGGCCTATGGGACCAGGCGGTCCAGGAATGCCAGGGGAACCGTGTTGAGACTGGCAATGATCACAACTTTGAATTCTTCCACTCTGAAGTAAGACTGGTAGCTGAGCTTAAAAACAAAGAAGTCCCACCCCTTATATTTAAATGGAAAATGAGTATTAGTAACATCTTACTCATTTTTTATAACATACATATGACAATCTGTTGACCAATAATTTTGCTTCTAGGAATTTAACTCTGTAGATACTCATTGGTCTGTGTCATCATTTTTTTGTAGCAATTGCTTAAAATAGGAAGGAAAAGTGAAAGCAAACCCCAAAAAAGAAACTGGTAAATTATAGACATCTGTATTTATGAATTAAGTTTTCAGAGTTATGTCAGAAAAGAAAATTTAATTCATGGTGAAATAATGATAAACTTCTTTATTAAAAAGATTACAAAAGAGTACATATAACTTTCATCTTCATAAACATACTCACCTAGACAAAAACAGGGATTTACAAATGTCCTTTATTTTCTTATCTTATGTCTTTCATAATTTCTACCAAGAATCTGTATCACTTTAGTAATTTTAAAGTTATTAAAATTTGTTTGAGACTTACCTCTTAATACATCGGTGCAAACTTGTCGAATATACTGTTCTGAAAATTCCCTCCCCTGCATCAAATTATTAGGGGTTATAACATGTACATACCAAGTAAAAAGCAATGAAAATGCAAGAACTAAGGAAGAAGCAGAATACATACGGGCTTCCCATCCAGTCCTGGAGGTCCCTGAGGACCTGCTTCCCCACGCTGCCCCTGGGGACCCACAGGCCCCATTAGGCCGTCCACCCCAGACTCTCCTTTTGGTCCCGTGGCACCTCTGACACCAGGCTCTCCCTTTTCACCTCTCTAAAATCAGAAGAAATCCTTAAAAGTTCTATTTAAATGTTTCGGAAGGCAAAATTGCATCAAAGACTTCCTTACAGATATGCATATGACTATATACATACATGTATATATAATGTACATTATACAAGGAAACTTCATGTCATATTCAAGGCCTACTCATCCACCCATCCACCCATCCACCCAACTCCACAAATATCCTCTCTTCATTGAGCGTATTGTGTAGGTAATACGTCTAGTGCCAGGGAAATAGCAAACACGACACAGTCCTGTTCCCAAAGAGTTTACATTCTAGAGAGACAAATACAGAAACACAGTGTTCTTTGTTGAAACACAGGCAGAAAAAAATTAGCTCTTAATCTAGAAGGAGAACCATTGACATTCACAAATATGTAACATTTCATAATTAATTCAATGAGTCCACATATTACGAAAATCACTATTTAAGAACTGAAGAACATGAAAGGCATTTTCTATTTGTGATGCCTATAGCTAGATTTATACAGCACTGAAAACTCAAGCAATAAAAACTGAAAAGAGAGCATATGACATACCTCTCCTTTTGCACCCTCATGGCCTTGAATTCCCTTTGAAAATTAATAGGAGAAAAAAACAATAATAACTGTGCAAGGTATACTACTAGAAATGTGGCATGCATCTTTTGCTACATATTTAATTAGACTTTAGGGTTTTTTCAAAGATTTATTTATTTATTTGAGAGAGAGAGAGAGAGCACACAAGTAGGCAGAGAGGCAGGCAGAGAGAGAGGGGGAAATAGGCTCCCCACCAAGCAGAGAGCCCAATGTGGGACTCAATCCCAGGACCCTTAGATCATGACCTGAGCTGAAGGCAGATACTTAACCCACTGAGCCATCCAGGCAATACCAAATGTCAGCTTTTAATTTGAAAAGTACTGACAGAATCAGTGAAAGAATTATTTTTGATACTTTTTTTTGCTATTTCAAAGGAGACTAATGACAATGCAATATGTTAACTAGATAACAGAAAAATGTGAATTTATGTAACTGTGTCATTCTTAGATATGAGTATTTTTACATGAAGTTCAAATATGTAGGTTAGAAAGGGATTCCAGTTGAATTCTATTTAAATTCTATTCTGAATTTTAAATACACTACTATTTTAATGGAAATTAAGCTCAAATCAGGTAAGATATATTTAGTCTTTTATTGGGGTGATTAAATACTCTATTTTCCCAAGTTTATGTCTTTAAAATTAAATTTCAATTGAGTGCTACTTATAAAAGATGAGTTAAAGCAATGATGCCATTCAAAATGACTAACAGGAAAGAAAATACTCATCTGTCCTATGCCTAAACCACTCATGGGTGGTAATTCAGAGATTAGAAAAGCAGTGTGAGGTATAAATGGTATTTTTCCCAAGTGATACCACACTGGGGAGCCCACACAGGGAATTCACTCACCATTAAAATCATTGAGTGCCTCTGAATGGCTATATTAAATTATTTCCCACTCATCTCTCATGTATTCATTGCAATAACAAATTGCAGGTCATAAGAACTTTCAGGAAAGGCATTAAAATTTCCCATTTTTGAAATTCCTCATACAACTCACCCAGTACCAGTTCAGGGGTCAGGGTAAAGCTTGTACGCACACAGGCAGGATTTCATGATTCAACTTTATAATTAGCAACTGGTATTCCGAAATCCAACACAAAATTTAGTGCATAACACTTCACACTATGAATTTTCAGTTTGAATATTTATTTGGCATCATCTCTAGGTTTCTTGGACACGGATACCCAGATTAGACAAAGGAGAAGACAAGTTAGGTAAAATTCGTGTATGGCACAGAGAAAGGACGATTCTCAAATAAAAATGAGAGCATAAAAACACTAAATTTTCATACAAAAATATATTAGTGAGTAAAATACTGTAAGACTATTTTTTAAATATTAGGGTTTCTGAAGAAAGGCAGGGGTGTTCCCTACCAGACATAAGCCTACAACTAGAGCTCATACAAGAGGAAAGACAGTGGAGTTAAGTTCTCAAGACTAGAACTGAATTAGAGCTGAAACTGAAAACAGCTGTCATCTGAGAATCCACCAGGATGATTTCATGAGCAAAACACAACACGAAGGCCAAGAAATCACACACTTGCAGCCCTTGGTAGGATGACAGGTAAACTAGGACTGTTTATTTAAAGAGCTTGGGACAACTATTCAGCTGCTGAAAAGCACTAGTTGCTTTGACCCCCAGGTGCTCCCTAAGGGCTCAGAGTTCCTGGTGGTGAGAAATGCAGCATCTGACAAATTTAGGGCAGAGGCTTTCTAGGGAACTCAAAACCTGCCTGGGGAGATGATTATTATTTTCCTTGAGAAGTGTGGGGGAAAGAAAACACTTTAAGGGCAGTGTGTAAGCCAGTGACTTGGCAAGGTTGTGAGCTCAGACTCCACAGGAAATAGCCTTCTTTTCAGACAGTTATTGTAAGAATTTGGGGGTAAGGCCGGGGTTGCACAGGTTGAATGGATGAAGAGGTGAAGGTCCTCCTATGAGAACAGCTGTTTATATATATTGTGTGATTAACTTAGGGAAATCAAGGGGGAGGCGGTCTGTGCTGCCAGTGAGAAGAATGGGACAGGGCTGGCTGTGTCATCAAGAGTATTGGAGTCAAGTGGAGGAGCACTAAAATTAAAAGACACGATTTACTGAACATAATTTTATGCAGGCAAACTAGGGCCATTTCTCATTTTAGTTACTTTTGCTCTTCGTGTTAGCTTCTAAATTCTCAACTCTTCCTAATACCAGCACTGACCTTCCACCTTCTGCTATAAACAACCTTTTGACCATATGCTTTCAGTCTATGGCCATACCACCCTGAACGTGCCCCATCTCGTCTGATCTTGGAAGCTAAGCAGGGTCGGGCCTGGTTAGTACTTGGATGGGTGACCATATGCTTTCAGATATCACCCCCATGGTCTCACAGATTTCTCCAGGTGAGGGAAAGAGACCCCTGTCCTCAAAGACATCACTCATGGTTTTATCCCCCTCTCTCCAGAACCAGTATAATTACTGAATCTCTCTTGAATGTCACATTTGAAAAAGGTCTACCCCACCAAGGGTCTCCCTGTACAGTCTGCCCTTCCAAGGGTGGACCAAGTTGGATCTGAACTTAATTACTGGCAAAGAAGCCGCACATAAGCTACATTAGGTACAAATCACTTGCATGCCTCTTTTGGTCCAGTTCAGCTCTGACTGAACTTCAGGCCATATGGCAATCTCAGTGGAACACTACTTAATGAGGAGAGTTTAGTCAGGGAAGAAGCAAAACAATTTTATTATGAATCTATTCCATAACACAGTCCCTCAAGATAGCATTTAATGAATCTCTATTTTAGGAAATTCTATCTCTAAACACATAAGAGGGAAACAAGTACATTTCTCCACACCTAATAGACTTCACCTACTCACGTTTCAAGAAAAAAAAAATATCAAGACTGATCAGTAGATAAGGAAATACTGCCACTGTATGGCTGCCTTTGGCCAATAACTATTCTAAGATATAGGTGGAGTTGCCTACCTTTAGCCATTCATTTGACCAGAAAAAAGCATGGGAAAGGAAGTTTCACGGTGTAGAAAAATGAAAACATAAGGCAAAGGATGAAAGCAAACCATTATCAGAAAAATGAAAACATAAGGCAAAAGATTAAAACAACCCATTATCACCACCATCACCTGACATCTTCTTCCTTAGGTGCTTAGAATGCGTATTGTATCTGCCCTTCTTCCTTCTCTTTTCCATGTGCAGGTAACCCCCTCCCAACACCATCCAGGTATGTGATTCATTACTTCATCGACCATCAGAGAAAACAAAAATACCTGTTGCCCTGGGATCCCTTGTCTTCCATTTTCTCCCTTTTGGCCCTTTAAAATTTAATAAAAATTACTGATTAGCTCGCACACATATAATACCACCACATATAAGACACAAGTGATGTATTAACCTATAGTGAAGAAGAAATGTCACCAAAGCAATGATGCAAATATATAAAATGATGTAAGAAAAAAGTTAGTCTCTCAGAGGAAGAAAAAAGAGTCAACCTTCACATTAACAACATGAAAATAATTTAAAAATCCAATGGCTGTAGACATTTGATTAATTTCAGTGACATAACCATGTTCAGGGCTAGCTATACACATGCAAAGACAATTAGACATCTTTAAAGGAATTTTTAAAAATTAAAAATGTACTGAAAAAGTGGAATACTATTCATACATTTTGAAAAATGGAATCTTGCCATTTGTGACAGACAACATGGATGGAATTCGAGGGCATGACACTAAGTGAAATAAGTCAGAGAAAGACAAATATTATATGATTTCACTTATATGTGGAGTCTAACAAAATCAAAGAAACAAACCAACCAACCAAACCAAAAAACTTAAGATCGTAGATAGAACACAATAATGGTTTCCAGAAACCATAGGGGGTGGGTGAAGTAGGTGAAGGGGTTCAAAAGATATAAAATTCCTGTTATAAAATAAAGAGGCCCAGGGGATGGGTGTATAGCAATGGTTACTACAGTGGTAGTATGGTAATACTGTATATTTGAAGTTGCTAAGAGAGTGATTCTTAAAAGTTCTCCTCAAAAGAAAAAAATTTCTAACTATGCACAGTGATAGATGGTAACTAGACTTATTGTGGTGATCGTTTCACAGTGTATACAAATTTTGAAGAGATTATGCATAACAAATTTGTACACCTGAAATATATTTGACTCTTGAATAACATAGACGTTGAGGGCACCAACCTCCCTCAAAGTCCAAAATCGGTATATAGCTTTTGACTCTCCCCAGATTTAACTACTAATAGATCATAGTTGGACTAGGAGCCTTACTAACAATATAAACTATCAATTAACCCATATTTTATATGTTACATGTAATATATTCTATATTCTCATAAGTAAGCTAAAGAAAAGTAAATGTTAAGAAAGTCATAAAGAAGTAAAATACATTTATGGTACTGTACCATATTAATTGAAAAAAATAACTGCATAAAAGTGCAACTGGGGAGTTCAAGCTGACATTGTATAAGGATCAACCATATACTGTTATATGCCAGTTATACTTCAACAAAAGAAGTACCATAAAAACATTTTTCATGAAGACATTTAAGTCAGGAAAAATAAGAAGAGAAGAAAAATAGTAAAGACATAAACACATTTATCCATTTAATAAATATTTATGGATATCCATCATATATAATGCATGGTCTTAGCCCATATATAATGCAAGATCATTAGCAATTTCTAGGAAAACCAATACCTAGATAATATAATCAATGAATGATCTAGTGACTTAAATTTTGAATCACTCTTGCATTGTGATTTATTCATTAATTTACCTAAGTGGACTCCCAACATTTATTGAATGACACCTATTTGCTATCCCACAGAGACACTGAAACAAAGATACGGTTACCTGCTAGTTGCTTACTGTGTGGTGGGAAAGATAAGCCATTAAATCAAGAATGATGAAAATGCATACTGAAACATCTGGGCTGGATACCACCAGAACAGGAAGGTGTATCTGAGAGAAAGGGGTCCTACAGGGTAGGGAAAATAACTCTACTCTAAATGACCAAAAAGAGTTAGTCAAACAAGGAAGGATTTTCCAGGACAGACTTTATCTTGAAACATGTGGGATACCACGGAAGAATTCCTGAGTGGGTCTGTAGTTTCCTTATTGCATGCTGGTAGGAGCATGGGAGGAAGAGAGGAGAGTGCACTCAAGGTGAACAGGGAGGAGGACAATGCAGAATTTGAAACCCATGACAAGAAATGATCAGGACACTGTGAATAGGAAGAAGGACCCAAGTTCTAGACAGGCTTAGAAGAGAAACTGCAGGTGAAGAGAGAAGAGAATGGGTTGTAAGATAACTTCTAGACTTTTTCCTTAGGTTATTACATAGTGCTACCAATTACTATGACAAAGAACAGAGTAGGAGATGGTTTATGGGGAAAGGTGACAAGTTCTGGTTGGGACACACAGATGTGCACATGAGTCATCCAAATTCAGTACAAAGAAGGGAATTGGAATATGTGGGTCTAGAGCTCACAGATAACTTCCTTAAAATTCACCTCACTCATTTCAAAATTAACTTAAGGAATCATAATAATGCTTGAATATCTCAAGTAAAACAAATGGAATCAACCGTAGAAAAGCAATTTTTGAGACTCTAACCTTAATAGATTCTAATTCCACTCTTACTTCAATTTGTAATTTCCTTTTATACCTCCAGAAATTCTAGAGCTCCTCACCTTTGTTTCTAAGACACCCAAATGAAACGTCCTTCTAAATCATTAGATGTCTTCAGCCTGATTTCATTTTTTGTATAATTCTCCTTCCATCTGTTAGTTTGAACATGCCTTATAATTGGTGTTAATGGTTTCTTATCAAATTTATTTTTGCTATAAGCCATTTCAAATCATTTCTGGAAACATACATACTTTCCATAAATATATAAAGATATTAGAAGTATGTAGTAAAATCTGTATCTGTCTTGTTGAACCATTTGGTTCCCAAGTTTTCTACAACACTGTAGTGGAGAAGAATCTTAAAATGAGATTTGACATTGACCAAACAGTTTAGAAGACAAGAAGAGAGCTGGGACTTAACAATTAGAGACTGATGGAAAAGCAGCTAAAAAGAGCAAAGTCCTGATTTTATTGCCAAGCAAAAATTAAAAAGGCAGCAACATACCTGAATGCCTCTTTCACCTTGATTTCCTTTGTCCCCCTGTAAAAAGGCAGTTAAATATCTATCATAATCTAGGATCTCCTGTATCCTTTCAAATAAACATTTTTTCAGAGGGGGAAAAAAAATATTTGGTCTCATACAAATTCCACAAGTGCTATATAAGCAGAAGCTGAGTCCAAAACAGTATTTGGGAAGAGAGTAAAATCACATTATGTCAAAATGATGTTCTAAATGAACTCTGTCTTGTGCTCTTACATTTGAGAGGAAAATTGACTACAATTTCTATTTTACCAGGAATAAGACAACTTTTCTATATCAGTCACCATCTGATGGTAAACACATGAGAAAACTCATTTTGACAACTGTAGTTTTACGAAATCAAAGTGAAAATATTCCATTGAGCCAGTAGTAGCCATGCATTTATAGGATACAGTGAAGTAGAACATAATGTTAAAACGGTATTTTAGAAAACATATGCTTCAAAAATGAATTTTGGGGGAAAAATCCATATTCCAGGATAAAAATATTCCTAGGATTTTTCAGCTAGAAGTGACATTCCTGACCAACTCCTTCAATGCTCTGGTTCTTACAAGGACATGAATATGAATATGAATGACTATAATGAATCTGCAAATCAAGGAAGATAAGCACTTGCCCTGAGATGAACTTGGACACTGTTTCCAAATTTCTTTTCTGCCTTACCATGCTCTCTAAACACAGATAGTTTTGTGTTTACAGCAAATAATATATAGGTGATCTTTAAAAGGGCAACTTTTGGGGCACCTGGGTGGCTCAGTGGGTTTAAAGCCTCTGCCTTTGGCTCAGGTCATGACCCCAGGGTCCAGGGATCAAGCCCCACATCAGGCTGTGGGGAGCCTGCTACCTCCTCTCTCTCTGCCTGCTTCTTTGCCTACTTGCCATCTCTGTAAAATAAATAAATAAAATATTTTAAAAGGGGGGGGGGACTTTTGCACAAGAAATTTCTCCAATTCCAAACATATATTCACAGGTTTACTTCACGTGCACTAAGTTTCTAATACTTCATTGCTGCTATGACGGTCATTCCTGTCTCCACAAGTGTTACCAGCTACTCAGTGGAACAAAAAGGTCAAGGATCATACCGGTTCTAATAACCTAGGGAACAAGTATATAATACATGAGAAACAGAAAAATGAAATGGTAGAAAAACTAAAACAACAAGGGATGTGAAGATGAAGACATGTAAGTGTCTATCCTTACCAGAATAAAAGCCAGTGTATTTACTTATAGCCTGAAATGTGTGTATTTGCAAGTGGCATTGGCTTCTTTGATGAACAAGCAGTCAGTTGTGACTTAAGATCCCACCCAAAATAATATTTATATATATACAGCTTCAGGGTTCCTTTACTTGAGGAGAAAGAGAGAGAGAATATGAATCTTAAGTGTTGCTCTCTTCTCTCACCAAAACATTTTCTATCAGTATACCTGATTTGTATTTTAAACTCAAATTCATTTTAAATGAAATTCTATGTAATATCATCTTTCATAAATAGGAACTTCATGGTCAAATTTTTACCTTTTTTAGACTTTTGCCCCAGTTTTGATAAGAGTTATATTCATATTTTGGTAAAAGTGCCTGACATGGAAGACTCTTCCTATAAAATTCCTGTGGAATTTAATCCACTCATGTGGATTGACTGCAAAACAATCTGAATTTATAGGATATTACTTTTCTGAGCTGCATGCTTCATCCAAGACCTTCGTCTAGGAGACCACACCCATGTAGGGACCACAGCTATGGACATGGGGTAGGCCAGATCATATATAAGCCAGATATAAAAGTCAGCTTATCCTTAAAAATATAATCAGTCCTGCGATAATGCTTTCACAAAAGGAACACTTACATGCTAAAAGATGATTAAAAGTCAATTATATCTCCTAAACAATGCATACCTTTTTTCCTTGAATTCCAGGTAAACCCAGGTATCCTGGTTCTCCTGGGGGACCTACTGCTCCTTGTTCTCCCTAGGTAACATAGAAATTACATAAGATTGCAGACTTATTGCTTATAAAAAACACCACTGTTTTCCTCTACCTATATCTCCAATTTATAATCCATGGTTTCAAAATTAGTTGAAATTTAGAATTATTACTTCAGATACAAAAGAATGAAAAATTTACCAGAGTCCTGATAAAACTTCTTATATTTTTCCTATCTTTGCTAGTTAAACTATTATGATAGCATATGTTTTAAAATTTTATAAATATTTATCATTTTTATTTTATTTTATAGCTTCAACAATAAAGTAGATAGTAAGGTAGTGACAATAATAAACATAGGTATCTTTTGTTTTCTTTACTAACTTTCCCTTCCTCCTTGAAACTGCTTATTCTTATATTGCTACCTTAAAGAACTTACTTTATTGTTAAAAACTGATGCGTAAATAGAACTAAAATCACTGACAATCTCATTACTCACTGCTTTTACTTTGTTACAGATTTTCTCTCTACCTCTCACAAGTACACAATAAACAATTCAGTTACTAAGATTTACTCAGTATGCATGCATCATTTTAAAATGTCTTTTACCACAAAATCTATTAGTACTATGATGTTCTTCACATGCCTCGCTCATGCTCTCTCTCACTGTCTCTCTCTCTCTCAAAAAATAAATAAAATCTTTAAAATGTAATTTTAAATTACAAAATAGTACTTAACTGTATTGATTTATCATATTTGTTTTAATAAAGTGCCAATTGTTAAACATTCATTTTCATAGTTATTACTTTTATCAACAATATTGGGGTGAACATCTTTATAGCCAAATAGTATACACATTATGGATTTTTTTCCTTATACAAATGGAATACTGTTGTCTTAAAAGTAAATTCTTGAGCTATTTCCAGTACAGGTAATATTCCATGACTTAATTCCTCCGCTTTCCATCATCCCATAGAGATTATTCCCTTAATGAAATAAAGATTTCTTAAAAGTCTTACATAAGGAAATTTCTGAAAGTTACAGTAATATGGGATGGAATCCTGCTTCATGGTTTTTGGTTTGAGTTTTACCTTTAGTCCCTGACTCTACCACATTAACTAAAGCCTACTCTCTTTTGTAGAAACAGTTCTGTCCTCTTTACTTACTACGCCCATTCCTGAGCTATGGAATATTATTGCAGATTGTTAAAGGCTTGAAGAGAATTGAAAATCCTATTGAAATTAACATCAACCATTTGGTTTGGAGGAAAAAAATACGAAGGGCTGTGAGAGCCCACGCTAAAGTCCCATCAATCAGCAAACAGAGAAATAGCACTACTTGTGTGGGAGCCACACACACTTTCCCTCAGTTATGGAAGACAGCGATATTCTCCGGACCAAAGAGGAGGTTCATGTTAGCCTGTGGCTTCTACCATTTCCAGAAAAATCAAGTCAGAGGATATTTTATGTCTGTTACCCAAACTATGATAAAGTATCCAAAAATACAAATGAAACCTTGCATTAGGCATTTTCTTACGTGTTTGTTATATCTGTTAACATGGGTCATCCTTCATTTCATGTAACTTCTCTTAAGGGATGCAAACCAGTAATCTTAACAAACAACGAAGGAGACTTATAATTCTTTGAATATATTTCCAAATGCCTCAAATGATAATTACCTTTAGTCCAGAAGTCCCAGGCATCCCTTGTAGTCCAGGTTCACCTTTATTTCCCTGTCAATGCGTCAAACCATTAAATTTTTTAAAAACGCAGTCACAATATATCTGATATAGACACTTAAAGGAATTAACTTAAAATAATTTTTACATTTTCAACTCTCCAACTGTATGAAACATAGACTCTGTATGTTAAGCCTACTTATTCAGAAAGAATGAATCCTCATATTCATAAAGCTTTAAAAGCTCGCAGCTACAAGTAAGGGACGAGACTTGAAACCTCAGAAACAAGTGCTAATTGGCTGGGTCTCCATACTCTATAGGTGAGAGCCATGTATTGTAACAACATCCCATACACCGAGAATCTTCATCTTTGCCCGGTTTCATTTTCTCAGGATGACTCTGTTTCAGCATGCAAGGAAAGAAAATTAGCTTCAAATGTACAGTGGCTTTTAAAAAATACATATATATGAATCAGAAAATGTTTACTTTGTGCTCTTTTTCAGAATTTGAGTGCCGTCCTTTCTAACAAAAGCTTGGAGGGCAAAACCAACTTGACAGGGCAAAGAATATGAAAGTATAAAAGGGGTCAGGCATATAGCGAGAGAGCACGTCTGCTGGCTAATAAGGAGTGACTGTCAAAGACAGTGCTGGTTTTCAGAACTAGAGGGTATTATGCTAAGTGAAATAAGTCAATCAGACAAAGACAATTAGATGATCTCACTGATATGTAGAATTTGAGAAACAAGACAAGAGGATCATAGGGGAAGGGAGGAGAAAATGAAACAAGACCAAACCAGAGGGGGAGACAAACCATAAGAGACTCTTAATCTCAGGAAAAAGAGGGTTGCTGGAGGGGAGGTGGGTGAGAGGGATGGGGTTGCTGGGGGATGGACATTGGGGAGTGTATGTGCTACGGGGAGTGTGGTGAGTTGTGTAAGATTGATGAATCACAGACCTATACCCCTGAAATAAATAATACATTATATGTTAATAAAATAAATAAAAATAAAATAAAAAAGATAGTGCTGGTTTTCAAATATACCTTGATACCTAAAACAATCTAGTCAATATCAGACAAAAGCAAGGGCCGAACTGTGTGTACTAATAAGTAAAGGTAACCAACTTCATTTTCAGCTTTTGAAAAGTTTTCTAGGTTACTCATGTTGAGAAACATATGAACACGATACTTGGACATAATTAAAGCATTCAGCACATAACAGCATTATTAAGCCATAGAACAATGGTTCTTTAAAATCTTTAATTTTGTGGGGCACCTGGGTGGTTCAGTGGGTTAAAGCCTCTGCCTTCGGCTCAGGTCATGATACCAGGGTCCTGGGATTGAGCCCCACATAGGGCTCAGCAGGGAGCCTGCTTCTTCCTCTCTCTCTCTCTCTCTCTCTCTCTGCCTGCCTCTCCGCCTACTTGTGATATCTCTGTCAAATAAATAAATAAATAAAATCTTTAAAAATAATAATAATAAATAAATAATTTTTTTAATTCTATAAGTGACTAAGCAGAAATTCACAAAGGTGACAAAACTTGCTGCAAGCTACTTGATTATGTTAACATATCCTAATGTCATTTAGATAATAATTTTTAAAACTGCAAACTAGTATGGTTTAATGGCTTAAAAAAAAAAGGTATCATAAACCAAGTTAGAAGTTTTCTGAAGATCCACCACAGAGTTTCAGCCTCACCCTTGCCCTATTTAATACAGTTTTTTTTTGTCCCACCCTAAAATTCATACTAATTGACATTGAAATCGTAGTTCACAAACTTATCACAGTTGACAAAACAGGCAGAGAGGGCAGCTGGGTGGTTCAGTGGGTTAAGCATCTGCCTTTGGCTCAGGTCATGATCTCAGGGTCCTGGGATTGAGTCCCACATCGGACTCTCTGCTCGGCAGGGAGCCTGCTTTCTCCTCTCTCTCTCTACCTGCCTCTCTGCCTACTTGTGATCTCTGTCTGTCAAATAAATAAAATCTTTAAAAGAAAAAAAAAAAACAGGCAGAGAGAAACTAACATAGAGCTAGATAAACTATAGCTCAGGGCTAAATGCAGCCCAGTGCAGAGTCTTGTAAATCAAGTTTTGCCAGAACACAGGCACATCCCACACAGTCCATGGCTGATTTTGCAATATAATAGCAGAGGTGAGGAGCTGCAACAGAAGCTACATGGCCCTCTAAGACTGAAATATTTACTATCTGGCCATGTGTAGAACACCTGAGCTAATATACTACATGAGAAAAGAGTTGAAGTGTCTCACTGAAAAGATTACGTTCAAGAGGTATAATTTCAACACTCTGAATCAACTTTTAACAAAATAATTGCACAAGTACAGGATGAAAGAAAACAAACTTTACAGTAATTCATGTAAAAATAAATTGATCCTGGAAACAGCCACCTGCTTTCCCAGCTCTAACGGTAGAAACTACTCAACTGGTGTATGCCATAAGGGATCATTCTAAAACCTTTTATGGAAATTCCAGCAGATTTAAAGACCCCCAGCTCAGTGTGAGCTAAGGATGTGAAACAGCTGATAAAAACAAGGTGAGGAAATCTTAGGCTGAATTCTTAAGAATTAGAACATCCAGAACACCGTGGGGGGTGTCCACTGTACCCCAGTTCCTTAGGAGTATATGACTACTCTGTATCTTCTCAGAAAATGACTTTGAGGGGCACCTGGGTGGCTCAGTTGGCTAAGCGTCTGCCTTCAGCTCAGGTCATGATCCCAAGGTCCTGGGATCCAGCCCTGAATCAGGCTCCCTGCTCAAATGAGAACCTACTCTGCCCCTCACTCCAGCTCATGTTCTCTCTCATTCTATCTCAAATAAATGAATCTTAGAAAGAAAGAAAGAAAGAGAGAGAGAGAGAAAGGAAGGGAGAAAGAGAGAAATTATGCAGAATCTACTTGGTAAAGGTTTTATACCAATTCAGTACACACTTACTACTGTAGGACACACAATACTCCAACAATTCACAAGGGTTCACCACTGATGGAAGGGCAGTAGCTACTATTCTCTGATCACTGGGCTCCCATGATGTTTTATTCTATTTCTTTCTCTAAATAGTTTTGAAACTGAAAGTAGAATAGATTAAGTCATCTCCTCATCCACTCATTTTGTATGCCAGAGTCTATTCCCATGGGACAATGTCTAGTTAAAGGTTTAATTCTTTCAAACAGGAATTCCATCATTTCCTTTTGGAATGTTGTCCTACATTCTACTCATTAAATAGTTGAGAACAGTCTGAGTCTAGCCAGAACGTACTTGATTTGAGCCTCCAATAAACCAACTAATTTAGAAAAAAAAAAAAACACAATAGTTTTCTTAGCACAGGATTCCATCACCTAGAATATGGTCAAACCATGGTATTCAGAGTTTCAGTTCTATCTTGAGAATAACCTAACCTGACATTCTAAACATATTTGTCAGGCTTGCCTGACATTTCTTAAAAATGAGAGTAAAGATCAAGTACTATCTTAGACACAGTCCTGAAGAAGAAAACACCTAATAAAACTCATGACAAGGCATTTTACAATAAAAATTCCATATACATACTACCAAATAAAAATATCAAGACGATGACTTAGGAACCAGTAAAAAGTTATCCTCAATCCTAACTACTAACCCACTCCATTGGTGGGGTTTGGAACCAAACCCCGTGCAACTCTACACGTCCTTGGTGCCCCTGGGATGACAAGAGAGGAAGAGGGGGTCAAGTAGTCAGAGATTCTGGACACTTTCCAGCTCAAACCAGACCCGCTTTACATCACCCTGTTTTTTATATGTTTAGTTTCTAACATTTCATTCTTACAAATGACCATCCATAGAACTAAAACCACATTTTAAGTAAAATCAGTAGAGTTAGGTTTTACTGAGTACATAAGTGGTCATTTTCCACAAAGTTTTCTATCTTATTAATTTCATTTTATTTACCTTAGGTCCTGGTGTCCCAGGCTGACCGGGTGAGCCATCACGTCCCATCAAACCCTACATTTTAAGTGGAAGTTTTGAGAGTAACTTAGAAAACATTATTTAAAAAATATTAAACCCATTTCTGAGGCACACATTCTCATAATAATTAATCTGCTAGAAAATAATACAATATGAGGAAAAGTTCCCCACAGACATCCAAATAAAGGATAGTGAAAAAAGCAAAGCCCTCCTAACATAGTTGCTCAAATAACTTACAAATAGCAAAAACTCCTGGAATGCTAGTAAAAGACAAATGTAAACAAAAGTTGGTTTTCTTTCCTACATTCTTACTTTCTCCCTTTTGTCAAGATGGCTAAGAATTAGGTTTCTTCACAGATGTCATCCTGGTTAACTTTACATTCAATTTCTGTTTTCTTAAACGATATTTTGAAAGAGTTACAACCTAATAAATTCCCTGAATATAACAATCTCTCTTCAAGTTACAAAATGGTCATATTTGTAACTAACCATATAATTCAAAATATGACAATAATTACTCTAGCAACAAGGAACTAATTTAATTTAGATTCTACTTTAAATACCGTTACGGACACTGAAAACATTTGCTCTCTCTTAAACATAGCCAAGAAAACTTGATGAGCAAAAACTATGCAATTAATATCATCAGAAAACGTTATCTCAGTAGGATCATCCTGAAGATTCTATGTCATCACTACTATGCTCTGCTATTAATTTAGGATATTGTTGTGACTATAAAATGTAAAATATACTGGTTCACTGAAGCATGTATGAAATATTAGATATAATAAGTGTACATATTCTCAAAGTTCAGTGAAGCTCTAGCTAACATAGATCCTGGTAAATAACCAAGTATATTATTTCAATGAACAAATGATGTGGTAGTGATAGTGGAGACAGATTACTCCATTTTAAAGGAAAAAAATCTTCTTTTAAACCTCCCCTAAAGTCAAATTCATATCTCATGCATAATATTTTTCTTTCTTACTCTTATGTGCAAAATTCACCAACTCTTTCACCAAACAATGAATAAAATATCTGTGTTTTTAATTGACATAAAGCCTTTAACTGTTAAACATTAAAGATAACCATCTTACTTAAAGTTATTATAGGCAATTTGATTCATAGGTTAAAATCAACATCACTTCTAGCAATTTTTATACAATCTTGCACACATACAATAGGATTTTCATAATTTCTAATACCAAACTCATATGTCCCTTCCACTCTCAAAACTTCCTAAAATTATTTGTTCACTAATTTAGGATCTTGCTATACTATGTGTTCTGAATATATTCTCCATCATTAGTGTAAAAATATGTAATTTTTTTAAAAAGTGAAAAAAATTATTACGTTTCAGACTTTTTTATGGTATGTAGTTTTTTAATGAATAGATAGAATATTTGTTTTCTGGTTTATCTACATTATGAATTCTTGATCTTTATTTGGGTGGGAAGAAATGTGGAATCCTCTAGAAAAATGGATATAGTTATTTTCATACAAATGGATTTGTGGATCCCCCAAATATCACTGTCGAATTCCCACCCCCAAGTTTTATAAACTCCAAAATAAGAACTCTGGTATATTGAAACTGTATTTCAAACACCCTGATAAGAATGACATTAACATACAGGAATTCCCGGAGCTCCTTTTTTTCCTAGTGGTCCTGGAGGTCCAGTTTCTCCCTAAAAATCAAATACAGATCAAATTTAAAATTTTGAATTATAAATCCATTTCCAGGAATTCCCTACTGAAGCATTATGAAATGAAAATCCACTACCAATCAGCCCAGTCTGCCTTCTCTTTCTCTACTGTAAACCAGAAGCAACACAGGATAGAAAAATCAGGAATAAAACACCTTAAAGATTTGGGCGTAGGGTCTGTGAAATCACTAAGTCCTATATCTTTACAAGAAAATCAGGAGTGATACTATCATTGTTTCAAATGAAGACGTGGAAGTTCACACAGAGTTGGTGAGGTGAGAGAACAGTTGGCGGGGGAGGGGAGTGTCACATGAAAAATTTTCTTATTTATCATAGATTAAGAAACATGATAGTAAACATAAATTAAGAAAATACAGGACATAGAATAATAGCATTTATACTTCAATTTCTTGGATTGTGGCTAACTAGGTATTCCAAGTGAGTCTTTGAATCCTTAACAAGAATAAAAACCTGGAAAGACCATTCTCTGGGATAGAGTGTTGGTCTTATAAGAAGTTGGAGAGATCTTCAAAGATCCCTCATTTTAATAAAATATACTTTGGGTTGACACTGTGATTATGAGGATTTGGATCTATGCAGAAACCTTGCCAGAGGTAGAGATGCAGGAGCCAAGAAGGCTGGAGGTGTCTAGAGTGCATCAGAAAGTGAATGGTGGACTAGCCATGGAAAGAGGGTGGGAATCCTTAATCCCTATGAACACCCAGGACTCTTAGAGGGGGCTGACCTGATATCCATGGTTACTAGTAGGAGGCAGCTCTCCATGGCCTGATTAGGCTGCCAGAACTCACGCCAATTAACATGAAGCAATGAATGCATATTTATCAAGAAAGAAAGAGGCATCAAGCTACAAGACTGAGAGTTAACAGAAATAACAAATTGCAGATATTGGAACTGTTAGAGAATTTAGAACAATATAGGAGGTCTTTACATATTAAAGAATGGAATCATGAAAGATGACTAGGACTGTAAGGAACAAGATGCTATCATGAGGGGCGCCTGGGTGGCTCAGTGGGTTAAGCCGCTGCCTTCGGCTCAGGTCATGATCTCGGGGTCCTGGGATCAAGTCCCGCATCGGGCTCTCTGCTCAGCAGGGAGCCTGCTTCCCTCTCTCTCTCTCTGCCTGCCTCTCCATCTACTTGTGATTTCTCTCTGTCAAATAAATAAATAAAATCTTTAAAAAAAAAAAGATGCTATCATGAATAAAAAGATGTAAAAAAGAAGAAGAAAAAGATGTTATTAAAAAAGTTGAGCTTTTAGAAATGAAAAGTATGATTGTTTTGTTTTAAATCAATTGCTAGTTTAAAAAGCAGAGCAGACAGAGTAAAGGAAGAATAAGTACAATGGGAAATATATCTAAAAAATTTAACCAGAATGTTAGAATCAAGAATATGAAAATAAGAAGCTCTTCCGAAACATGGAGGACAAAATGAGAAGGAATAAAATTCATCTAACTGTAATTTTAATCTTTGTTCCAAAGATTGGAAGAGATATAATTTGGAAATAATGAGTGATATCTTCCAGAATTAATGGAAATAATTCCATAGAGTCAGGAAGGAAAGTGAATTCTCCTCAGGGTGAAAAAAGAGAAATGCACATCTAGATTCACAGTAATGAGTTTTAGAACACGAAATACAAAATACCTTAGAAGAATCCCAAAGAAAGGGACAGACCACTTATAAAAGAACAATAATTAGAATGAGAGCACATGTTTTATAGTAATAATGGAACCCTGAGGACAATAGAAGAAAATTCTCAACGTGTTTCAGTGTAATAATCGTCAACCTTGAGCTATATACCCTACAAAATGATCCCTCAAAACCAAGAGTAAAGGGGCGCCTGGGTGGCTCAGTGGGTTAAGCCGCTGCCTTCGGCTCAGGTCATGATCTCAGGGTCCTGGGATCGAGTCCCACATCGGGCTCTCTGCTCGGCAGGGAGCTTGCTTCCCTCTCTCTCTCTCTGCCTGCCTCTCTGCCTACTTGTGATTTCTCTCTGTCAAATAAATAAATAAAATCTTTAAAAAAAAATATCTAAGATTAGATAAAATCTGAAAACTTGTTACCTAGATATGTGTAATAAGAACTGATAAAGAGGGGCACCTGTGTGGCTCAGTGGGTTAAAGCCTCTGTCTTCAGCTCAGGTCATGATCCCAGGGTTTTGGGATCGAGCCACACATCGGGCTCTCTGCTTAATGGGCCCTTCCTCTTTCTCTGCCTGCCTCTCTGTCTACTTGTGATCTCTGTCTGTCAAATAAATAAATACAAATATTAAAAAAAAAAGAACTGATAAAGATATAGTTCAGGAAGTAGTAAAATTATCCCAAAAGGATAGTCAAAGGGCATTAGAAAAGTAACCATGTAAAAACAGAAAGCACATGTATAAAACAGAAAGCACATCTGTATAAAACAACAAAACAAAAGCTAATTATAAGGATAAAATAATAGCTTCTGAAATTTTATAATATTTGAACAATTAACCGTTGCTACGAAAGTGGGAAGAATGTGTTCTATGTGAAGTCATCACAGCTTTGCCCTTTTAATAAATAGATCTAGCCCCAAATCTTTCAAGTTTCATTAATACTCACCTTTTGTCCCATTAATCCTTGGTTTCCAGGAAATCCTGGCATTCCCTAAAAAGTAATAAAGTAAAATTTCAATTTTAAAAAGTATGGACTGTATCATAAGGAAGAATAAGTCCTAATTGGATTTTTTACTTGTAAATAATGCATAATTTCAAACTTCTGTCATCCACTTACAACATAACACTGCTACTGATAATCCAATTTGGAAAAGAGAAAATTTATGAGAGCCAATATTATATGAACATCTACTGATAGTTCAAATTTTAAATACAGTCTTCCAAAAAGAAAAACTTACTAAATATTAACCTGGTTCTTCTTTCAAACCAACATAAGTGATAAAATAAGAAGGATGCTTCATTTGAATATATTCCTTTACTATTTAAAATGAATAATGCACGAAAACCTGTAAAGTCATAGGAGTTCAGATTTAGTACGATTCCAAAGGGCCCCACTGCCTCACAACCATAATTAAAAACCAATAAGATTAACCAATATCCTCCAAACTGAGCCATGAAATACCCAGAAACTTATTTCCTTATCTAAAATACAATCATTCTCCTAATGATTCCTTTATTGATAAAACCATGAAAAATATGCAGGTCACCGTTTCAGGACAGAAGGAGAGAGAACTCTTTCACATGGTTCAACCTAGATGTACAAGTTCTCCAGCAAGATTCAGAGAATATTAATGTTCATTGTATAAATTTGAGAATAACATTAGCACATTCATTAATGGGCAAGCAGTTCTACTGTTGGTCCTTCAATGCGTTTACCAAAATAATCTTTTACCAGCCAAAGCAAACAGTGATGGTACTAATCAATTTTCATTTTTTATTCATTCTTCTTGGCTTCTTTCTCGATGGCACTTCAGTTAAAATAAGTAACATTGGAAATAAGCAACATAGACAGATGGCAGAAAGAGGAATTTGAAAGATGAGGAAATAGGGCCCCATCAGTATTTCTTTGAAAGCCCTCTGCACTATCATGGCACTCAAAGAACAGCAGCACTCCTGAGTAAATCAAGGCAGGTGGTAGAGAGGCCACTGACAATGAGATCAAGTTATCTTCTATTACAGGGAGAGTAGGCCATTATTTTGATTTTCACATCTTGACTTTATTAACACGATACTGGTCAATGTGTTAGCCACAATTATAATGCAAGACACATGCATATAGTTCTGGTTTTAAAATCTGAACTTGAATCATAAATTGGATTTCATGTTGATTTTATTTGGCTCCATTCATTTTGCCATGGCACTACACCCTTTGCAGAGAACAAAGTTTGTGTGTGAGCAACGACTATCAACAGAGGGATTGTAGTCTAGTTGAAAACACAAGCTTTCATAAACATATGAATTAGAAAATAATAAAAAACCATGTAAATTTTAAAGTAACATTATAAAACATACTATAGTTTTCTTTAAAACATACAGGAAAATTAAAATAACTGAGTTCTACACAGAAAGAACATAGAATGATATAAATTGTATCCTTCCAAGGCAGAAAATGCATATTCTCAATGCAATCAATTAAGATCAATAATGTTCCAAATAAAGCCCTCAAGTTCATAGACCATAACTTGGCATGAAACCATCTGTAATCAGCTCCCATTCAAACACACATATACACAAACTCACTAAAGGTCTACATTAAGTCCGGAATTTAAATAAAACCTGCCTGTAAAATCTTAGCAGATACAAGACAGACATACATTGTTCTACGCTGAAAGTGGCGCTAGACACTGGACACTAGTGGACACTAGACATTGCTGTGTCCATGCAGTGTCCCTTGGGCCCAAGAATCTCTAATCTGGATCAAACAGTTGCCCATGATACCATCAGACCTGAGAAGCTTGATTTCTTGCTGCCTTCTGTCTTTTGTTGCTTAGAGTTTCATCACGATTCAAGTCTCTACGCCCTCACACAATGTGACATTAGTACAAACCAGTTAACAAACATACTGCCTCTACTTCTGTTTCTAAAGCCAATTCCAGTGTAAGATAGGCAGTGTCTTCACTGTGGGGGCAAATGGAGTTATGCCCAGGCACCCTGACATCCACCTCCCAGGAGCCCTTGAGAGCCTCCACAATTCACTCCCTGGATCTGATCTGATGACTTATTTTTTAAATAATTATAATACTGAGCTTGGTCTATATTAGGACACAGCCCAAATCTTATTTCAGCATATCAGATATTGAGAGTGTTTGGGGGGAAATTTCAGATTTGAAAAAAAGAAAAGATTCCTCTTATCATCTTAACATGTTAGTAAAACATGAAAATGTAGTTCAGAGATATGAAGTCATATATTCTATGTCTAATTATGCCAAGAACTATTGCTTATTTTATAAATATAAACACAAATATATAAAACTACATATTTAAAGAGAAGATGTAAAACTGATTTATAAAAGCAATTCTTGGCAAAACTAACATGATACCATGGGTATGCATGGAATAAAAGACTGTTGAGAAAGAAATTAACCAGAACTGAAGTCAGTCAGAGCTATATTAGTTAATAAAATTCTGCTAGATTTTATTTTTCTGGGCTCCCATTTATTGAAATTCACTAAACTTTGCCAATTTTACACTAGCAGAAGTATTATTCAAAACCATTTGAAATTTACCAGTTTGTCGATCCAAAGTATTTAGTGACAATTACTTCATACAGCAAATGTTTTCCAAGCAAACTATTTTATATTTCACTTTTGGCCTGTGTGGTTTTGGATTCAGTCAACTGTGAGAATGTGTAAAGAAAGAAAGAAATAAGCATTTTATCTGGTAAGAGTAAAGGGGTATATTTCCCCCACTTCTGTGATTTCAGTTTGGGTTTGAGAAAGAGCAGAAAGTCAACTGGAAAATCCTGCATAATATTGTGGTGAAAAAATGTTGACATAAAAATGTTCTAGAATTTTCTCCGTAACCATTAAACCATTGATGTGTAACAAAAAGTCATTAAGAATAGAAATACATAATTTGGTATAAAAGGTTTGGCCTCTATTTCCTAAAGTCCACTTTGCAATGAAGGAAATGTGCCCATGATACATTACTTAGAATACACAAAAAATATCACTTGATACTTTCTCATGTCCAAAGAATTCAGTTATCTTATCCCTGAAATCAGAGCATCTTGGAGCCAATCTGCCTGTATGTAATGCACGATTTTCAATGTACTAAAAACAAATCTAACCCATTAATGGTATTTTTATATCAAAATTTTTAACCTTTCCATACAGTGGTATAGATATTTAATATACAGTTATCAAAATATCAGAAGAATGTTACATTTTCTATTGTATCAAGAAGTGATTTGTTTGTTCCTAAAGATTCATGAAGAAAAAGCACCTATAGGTTGGAAGTACTGTTCTTATTAGCTACAAAAATTACAACTGTTATTATAGTGATTATTAATAAAAGCCCAATGGAAGCAGTTACAGGTTTAGACAGTGAAGTCAGCCATCTCATTATCCAGGGGCTGATGGACTCCAAGCCTGTTATTTAAACTGTGGAATCTCAGTATCTCCATTTTATACGGGGCAAAATAAGAAAATCTATCTCAGAGAGTTGGTACATTATATCAATTAACTCTCACAAGTGCTTAGCTCAGTGCTGGCACTTTAATGAACAAATTTTCATGACTGTCTATTCACAGCTCCTCCCTGACCTTTGAAAGTTGTGAAATAGATGAAGTCAATTCCCCCCACCCATCTCAAAATGTGTCCTCCTCCTCCGTTTTAAGGATGTCTTTTTTTTTTTTTTTTTGGTGGTGGTTGGGGGTGGGGGGAGGGGTGGGGTCTTTCTACCTTGCATCTCTCTACCCTTGTTTCCAAAACATCCCCTTGCACCCAAGAGGACTCCAGCAATCTAAGGCTTCCCACTAGGCAGCATCATATTGGCAGTGCCCTCATCCACTACCTTTGTTTTTTCCTATTTGGCTAACTTTAACTACAATGATTTTTGCTTTTTAAACATTCACATGTATTCCATCCCAATTCTTTCAGGAAAATATAACCAAAAGTTTCAAATGTACTTTCAGTTGAACCCCACGATGTTTTTCAATTCTTTTTTAAAATTCCACACTAACTGACAGATCATTATGAATGATGTATAAAGATTATGCTGTGGTAAGAGAACGCTAAAGAGAAGTAACTCACAACCACAGCTGCCAAACCTAAACAAACCAATATATAAGTATTTGCAATAAACCCATAATAAGGAAATCCCCAGCTTTACTATTCCCTTTAATACTTTAGCACAGTTTTACTACTCCCTTTAATCTTCAAGGGGGGAAAAAAGGTAATCTGAGTAACACTATGAATTTCTTCTTCCCTAGGCTACAGATCAGGACTCACATGGGACTGGACCCCAAAGTACACAAAGGTAAGTAATTTCAATAGAAAATACTTTGGTAAATATTTCTGTGCTACTTATGTTTATACACAATAGAAAATGTCACCAGTTTGACATAATAAGTTACAGAGAGAGATCAGGGATGGCATCAAAAGGAAAAGCTACCTGCAAGCCCTTATAAAGTTGCCTCAAGTTACTGGCATTTCTCTTCAGCATCTAAAAGCATTTCAACATTTTTTAAAGGCCAAAAAGATACTCTAAACTATATTGTTGTTGTCAAAGTGTCTTTTTCAGGACAAAACAAAAAAAGACAAATGTTTAGCAGATTAAAATAACACACCTGAAAACCCAAAAGAGGAGGGGAGGACAAGATTTCAACCACGGATGGTCTCGTACTACCACATCATGGGAAAGTCATGGGCTCGCCAAGAACCCAGGAATCCAGAAAATAACCTGTCCCTCTGCATTAACAAGTGAGATCATGCACAAGAAATATATTAGGGAGATAAAGAAATCTTTTTAAAATTTTTAAAGAAGATTTTATATATTTATTTAATAGCGAGAGACACAGCTGGAGAGGGAACACAAGCAGGGGGAGTGGGAGAAAGAGAAGCAGGCTTCCTGTGGAGCAGAGACTTTGATGGGGGAGCTCTATCCCAAGATCCTGGGATTGTGACCTAAACCTAAGGCAGATGCTTAACAACTGAGCCACCAGGCTCCCCATCAAGGTCAGTAATTTTAACCACGTCTGCCAAGTCCCTTTACATTGTGAGGTAAATTGTTGATATTCTGGGAACTAGGATGTGGATCTCTTACAGGGCAAGAGAGGAATAATTATTTTGCCTACCACAGAAATATGACCTAATATCCAAGGACCAGATAGTTCTTTGTTATTTAAACATCTCTAGGGCATTAAAGATGGAGATGATTTAAATTCACATTATGAGGCCATGATACCCTAATAACAAATCCAGTCAAGAATAATACCTAAAATGAAATTTATAAACTAATCTAATTTGTCAACACAAATGCAAATGGCTTTACCATAATGTTAGTAAATCAAATACTGCTGTGCATTAGAACAGTAGAGCATGATTAAGAGGACTTGCTTCAGGGTGTAATGAGTGTTCAATGTTAAGAAATATACCAATATAATAGGTTCACACAAGTTATTAACAGTTTAGAGGAGGAACTATACAGAGTCATCTAAAAAATTCTAAAAATGCATTTTGCAGAACTTATCAGGCAATATTAAAAACTCATACGATTCTAAGGCCAGAACTTTGTAAGCCTGAATCTGAATCCATCAGAAGCCAACTGTAAACATAGTTGGTGAAACACTAGACATTTTTGCTTAAAATCAGGAATAAAGCATAAGCTGGATTCCGAAGCAGTAATTTCACTTAGAGGAAAACATCCTTCCCTCCAAATATTGCATAATACATGGAAATATATGTAACATCAATAAGGGAAGTTAGATGAAATATATCCATAAATAAATAAAATGAAATGAGAGGTTATATTCTTTCTTATAACCAGATATGGTAAAACATATATAATACTGTAAAGTTAAATAAAATTTCAATGGACAAGACTTTTTACTTTAAAAATCTGTATGTGTTCTGTTTATGTATTTGTATATTCAAGAATATGTTTGGAAAGAATCTTATTAAATGAATAATTATTATCTCTAGGGATGGGATTGGGATTCAGGTAAATGAAGGCAGATTTTGAAATTTACAGCACAACTTCTACTTTTGTCTATTTGAGAGAAGTTAAATAAAATGTATAATAAATGAATACATGAAGTAATATAATAAAATATAATTAAAATGTACATAAATAATACATTAAAAAGTTGGCCCATGTAGTTTTAGATTTCAAAAATTTCTCAGAAAAAAAATCTTAAGATTTTTCTCCCCACATTTTAGTCATTCAAGAAACTACTGCTAAATACCTGTCTTTCAAAATAAAAAAGTAAAGATATTAATGGTTGTGGCTATTATTTCACTAAAAAAATAAAACAAACCTAAGGGGCACCTGGATGGCTCAGCTCATTAAGCATTTGACTCTTGATTTTGACTGAGGTCTTGATCTCAGGGTTGTGAGATCAAGCCCCACATCAGGCTCCCTGCTCAGCAGGGAGTCTGCTTGAGAGTCTCTCTCAGTCTCTCCCTCTGTCCCTCCCCCCATTCTCTCTCTAAAATAAATAACGAAATCTTAAACACACACACACACACACACACACCTAAATCAAGAAAGAAATATACTGCAACCTCACAGTTGTGACCTCAAAGGGTTTTGCTTAGTTTTCATGCCTTGGTAGGTTATTCTCACAGATAATTTTTTACACATTGCTAAGGTTAGACAAAGGCATCAGTCTTTCCATCTAGAGAAGAACAATACTGTGTTTAAGAACCAATTTCTTTGATAAAATAGCCAGGAATTTGGCATTTGACAAGATTTGCCATACATTTCCCTGTAACAGAAGAAAAAGAATAATTTTATTTCTAAAATAAAAATGGTAATAGGTCAGATCTAAAAATTGATTTAAAAAGTACTATATATATTTTCAAAGTATATTTCTAGGAAAACTAATAACCTAAAAAATTCAATGAAAATGTAACAAAACGAATAAATTCAGTGACCAAATTCCTATCTTTGTGAGGATTTATCAATCTTCATATAAACAACTTAGTCTCGTTCAACTGTAGATGCACCTTTGTTTTCCACAATAGGTTTGCTTCCAAAATTTTGTCAAAAAATAATACAGTATTTCAAATACACCAAGAACATTGCCTCTATTTGGAAATATAATTTCTTATCATTCATGGCAATATTGAAGTTTATTCAGACAGAGAAAGATACTAAAGCACATATACAGTCTTAAAGAATAAGGTAGCTAATAAGATGATAATTCTATTTTCATTTACCAATATCACTAAAATTAATTGTTCTCAAATAGGTAACTTTGTCTTTTTCCTACCTTCATATTCCTCTATTTTGATCAACCTGTATCATAGTCTCTATGTCACTGGTTATCAAATTTTATATCAGACACATATAAGGGCAGCCATTAAAAATACAGTTTCCTGGGCTTTAGGCCCTAATTCTGATACATTAGGACTGGGATGGACCAGGAAACTGAATTTTTATAACCATCTCTCATGATTCTGGTTAAGGTACTCTGGATCAGAGTTGGAGAAACACTGTTCTATATATAGTAAACCAACCAACCAAGCAACTAACTCTTGAACATTATTTGCATTGGGGTATTAAGCTAGAAAAGTCATCAAGAAGTTTTTATGATTATCTACCAATTAAATTTTCATATAATCCATTTTAAGTCTCTTTACTCAAAAACAACTATAGATAATTTCCCCACCAATTTTTAACCCTTCACCAAAAGTCTTAATACTCAGCTTCTCATGATTAACTTCACTTTGATGGCATTTAAGAATTTCGACCTACCATAGGTTTTTTATTTTTTATTTTTTTTAAACCCAGATTTTTTTTTTTAAAGATTTTATTTATTTATTTGACAGAGAGAGATCACAAGCAGGCAGAGAGGCAGGCAGAGAGAGAGGAGGAAGCAGGCTCCCTGCCGAGCAGAGAGCCCGATGCGGGCCTCGATCCCAGGACCCTGAGATCATGACCTGAGCTGAAGGCAGCGGCTTAACCCACTGAGCCACCCACGCGCCCAGGTTTTTTAAATAAACCTTTGAACAATAGGTTTATTGAGTAAATTTTCTATTTCTTCTAACTGCAGAGAAACTACTCTATTTAAAACCACCTGGTACAATATCATATGTTCTAGGATTGCTTGGCAAATATTAGCACCTGACTCCACATCTCAGTAAGAATCTGCAACAATCCTAAAGCTCTCTCATGGTAGTTTCTCCTTTTGTCTCATTAGTAATTCCATTCTTAAAATACATTGTTCATAAGTTCTTCATACTTCACCTAAATCCATCAAGTAAGTGCACTCTTTTTATGCAGACATCATAAAATTCCTTTGTCCTTATTTTAGTATTAGTTCATTAAATCACTATACTTCACTTGCAAGAAAGAGACCTTCATTGAAAATACCTTGGCCCTATCTTCTAATAAAATTATTAAAAGAAAGTTATATGCCAATCTCACTTGATCATTTCCAGTAGATTAAATTCATTGTGAACCATTAGAGTCATACATGACTTCTAGAACATTCTCAATACTAGTCTACTCATGATTAATAAACTCTTTTGTTAAAAACATACTTTTTTCCCCTACAACCTCAGAAGTGTGAATCTATGCCGAAAGAGTTTCAAAGCCATAATCTTTTAAAGAAACCAAAATTAAAACAGCAAAGCAGCTATGACTTAAAGTATATCTGTTTCAAATAACAGTTCAGTATTCAAAATTACAAAAGTCATTTTTATAAACCATCTGACACTATTGACAATTACCTATTAGGTATTTACCTGATTATCAAAAATAAAAATGCATATTGGTATAAACAAATATTTTCAAGTGCTCTTTCTCAGATATTACCATCTGTATGTACCCATCTGTAACACACCCTAACATACGGCGAACATAAATGATTTTCTCAGAACATAAATGTTCTCAGAGGCATAAAACATTTGTCTAGTGTTCAATGTGGTAACCACACTCAAGCATCCTGGAAATATTTTTTAAAGACAACAACAAAGAAAGAGCTCATCAGAATGAAAAAATCTCATTACCAAAGTGTGCACTCCAGATCACATAAAAAATATATTAGTTTCCACACTTAAGAAAATAGAATGAATGAAAAACATTCTTATTTCATCTACTAAAATAGCATTTTTATGGATCATGAACCCAGTATTAAAATAAATATGCCTTGTCTTGAATAACACTGTTAATTCCATATTTTCATGCTCTGAAAATGGAGAATGTATTTGGACTAATTCAAAATGATCATATGATACCTTACAACAAAGATAAAAAGTACACAAAACAACCCCAGCCTCTGTATGACTAAAGAGCATAATTTGAAAGTCAAAGTCTTGAAATCTTTGAAATCTAAATATCCTGTATAGATGGTGATGCAAGTTTCCTCTCACCCCTTCTCTTCAAAACTGAGGTGGATGTAATCAATCCATATGTCAATGAGAATACTGAGCCTCTATAAGCAACACGAGATCCTCTTTACCCACAGGTCATGCTACCCATTCTGAGAACTAATCATGCAGCATTTCAAAGTTCAATTACATTCATTGCTCTTGTCATTTCAGAGTTCAATAAAGCCTTTTTTGAATTATAAGGAATGAATAAATGAGAAAAATGGAAATAAGTACATTTTGATGCTTATCCATAACTTTACAATGAACATATTTAAGAGATTTCTCCAGAACAATAAGAAAAATGATCAGTACCATAGACACAGAGCCTCTAAATTTAAAATCTACAATGTGATAAAGGTGTTTGATGGTGGTCTTATTTACTATGCCAGCGAAATCGTTTGTAAGGAAAGAATTAAACAGATGCTTTCTTAAATCTGGTGGGATTTTATTAACTAACTTATACAGATAATAGGCCAACATTTACTTTTCATGTGTAAAGAAAAAGATACAATAGTTGCATAGTCATTACAAAACCAAAAGCCCTATTTGGGGAGACCAAAGTGTTGCACACATTTCTTACAAATTCAGTCACTCCTGCAGACAAATCAGATGTGTACATAATTTGATTTAGATAAAACCTATTTCAAAATGTATTCTAAGGATGACTCTCAATCAGGTTTTAAAACATAACCCTCGAATTTAAATAATAAATATAAGTGTTTCAAACATTCTAAGTTGTTTGATGTGATTGTTTTCACACTGAGAAATGCCATGGGAAATTCTTAGGAGACATCAGGTTAAGGTTGTTCCACTCAACACATACCAAGGATGTGCCACTTTTCATGCCTGAAAGAGGAGTGGGGGGAAAAAATGTTACAAATCTGTACAGAAGACCTGTACAAAAAGCTTGCCGTTCAGTTACAAATCAAATAGGAAAAATAATAGAATTCAGGTTTTTCCCCCTTTTAACCTTTCTTCTTGATATAAATAAAAAATATAATCAAGTAGGTAAATAAAGATCTCACCACATTATGAAGATAATGAAGTGAATTATACTTCATGGGAAAAACCACCACAGCCTTTCAACATGAAATTTTCCCGAGAATTTTATGGATGTCTTTGGCTTTATAAGCATAAAAATGGCATGTCAAACAGCCCAGAGAGAAGTTGATGAAACAAAAGACCTACTTGTCTCTTAAGAACATGATGACTTGGACCAGTTCACCAGCTAACATTACACCACAGACACAAGCACCACGTGGTTTAGCAAGAATTCGAAAGACATGAAGAAAGGAAACTAAAACCTCTATGAGCCAATATCCTCAAATACAGTACAGTGACCCCCACATCTTCACCCCTATAAAAATGATACAACAGACATTTTTTCTTATTTAAGAAACACATGCTCACCTCCATAGGTCCAGGAAATGTATCATCCTTTCTCTCATCCTCATGGAGCTCCAGGAATCTTGGCTCAAGTAGTGGAATCCAGCTGCTGCCTACCCATCTTTGCTCTGAGCCATCTGGGGCTGGTCAATCAGGAGAGAACTAGCGAGCAAATGGCTCAGACTGAGCAAAAGATTAGCTTTATCTAGTGCATCAGGATTGAGCACCAGGACAAGTACAGCACCATGACAAAGAAACAGTGAAAACATGGAAACTGCAGATAGTTTGGCCAGCAACAACTGGTTATGGCGAAGTAGTGGATCAACATAATTTGATCTACAAACTCATTTGGTCAAACATGAATGTTCCAGTTTTCGTTTTCCAACTGCTGGTGAATTCTAGTGTGTGGCTGCCCTGTCACCCCACCTGCCTCAAATGCCCAAGATAAAAGCAAAGCTATTGGTGAGAAGTTCAGAAAACACACTTCCAACAACTAAGGATTCCTTGAAGCAATCAGACTGTTCTTTATCCCTTGGTACAAAACTGAAAATGTAGTCTGACAAGCTTAAGATCTTTTTTAAAAAAAAGAAACACTGTAAAACACTCCAAATCCACCCCCTTGTTTGTTTTTTTGTTTTATAATGGATTGCAAAACAATGGTACACTTAGGGAAGAAAATAAAGTACTGATAAGCAAAAATGGAACATAACAGACATCAAAAACCACCCTGGAGAAAAAATAAGCAAAGTGATCCAAAACAGGATTAAACCATATGTTTACCATGTAGATTATTTATTATACATACACATTTATAAAGTATCTAATTTTAAACTATGCTTAGGTATGTATACATTTTATACAGTTTATATACGTAATACATTTAGTATCAGACATTAAATCTATTCCAACTTTGCAAGACAATGAAGACTACGGAGAAGACATATGGGCTAAAATTTACTAAGCAGAATGATGCAAAAATGCAGAAAAATAAGAAGTGGATGAAGTAAATTTTTTTTTTTTAAAGATTTTTATTTATTTGACAGAGCGAAATCACAAGTAGGTAGAGAGGGAGGCAGAGAGAGAGGGGAGGAAGCAGGCTTCCTGCGGAGCAGAGAGCCTGAATGAGGGCTCGATCCCAGGACCTGAGATCATGACCTGAGCCGAAGGCAGAGGCTTTTACCCACTGAGCCACCCAGGCACCCCAGATGCTTTAATCCCAAATGTTTAATCAATACAGGTGTTGCCTAGTGTTTGCGAGGTATCAGTATGTGCTTCCGTGGCCTTTTTACATGGGTCCATTGCTAAATAAAATATCACTAGATTAAAGCCTGTGTACTAGTTTCCTGTGACAGTTGTTAAAAAAAAATTTCACCACAAACCTGGTTGTTTAAAACAATGCCATTTTATTTTCTCACGGTTCTGGAGGCTAGAAGTCTGAAGTCCGGGTCTTGATAGCACTGCACTCCCCACAGAAGCTCTAGGGGAGAATCCATTCCCTGTCTCCCATCTTGGAGCTGCCAGCACTCCTTGACTTGGGGCCGTGTTGCTCCAGTAGCAGCCACCATGTTCTCAGGGATGCCTCTGAGAAACTTCAGTTCAGCTCTTAGGGCCTTTCAACTGGGATCAGCCCCCTCCTCAGATACCCCAGAATAATTTCCTCATCACAATATCATAATCACATCTACAAAGACCCTTTATTCATATGAGATAACATTTACAGGTTGCAGGCATTAGGGTCTGATGATCTAGCATGGGGGAGGGTAGTATTTTTCAACCTACTACCCACAGTATTCGCAAAATGCTAAAATGTCCTTGAATCTGACCCACTATTTCTTATTAGAATTTCATTAGCTGTGTCTATCCTTTGTTCATTACCCAAAGCATAGACTGCCTATTTAAATGCTTCTGTTATTATCTAGATAGGTTCCATTTGAAAATACCTTAGGATCACCTCCCAAGGCCAAACTAATGCTTCTTGCTCTCTTTCCTGTTTATTGCCTGGTCGTCTGTGTCATCGTCCATGCAGTAGGACTTCGAAAATCAACTCTTTTTCATCTTAAGTGCCACATCCAAACAAGCCTCAAGCTCTGCTGGTGCTGCTTCGGTTCATTTCAGATCAGTCCCACTCGCCCTGCCCCCTCTCCCATCGGTCCCGTCCTGGTTGCAACTGTAGGGGGCAGAACTCAGCTAGAAGGCTGCCAGGCTCTGTCCTCTACCTTGGCTCACCTTTATCCATTTTCTATTCTACTATCAGAGTGATCTTTTTCCAACTTTCTGAATCTGACCAACTCACTCATCTAATTGCAACCTTTGAAAAGGTCCCACTATTCTTGGATTTAAGTTCGAGCGGCATAGACCGGCTGCTATCTACACCCACAACTTCATCGCGTATTTCTACCCCATTCCTTCCGTGTCTCTTAAGCAGCCTGAACTCGAGTCAGCTTTTTCTAAAATATCATGACTTTGTTTTTACTTCTACATTTGGCAACATACTCCAGGTTCCTGCCTTGCCAGGCCAGACAACCAGCTAACTCCGATTTATCTTCCAGAATCTGGCCAAGAGAGTACCTTGTTTAGGAAAGTATCTCTATACACTTTAAACAAGTGAACCATACAGTATACTATAGCTCAATAAGGCTATTACTGAAAAGAAAAGAAGAATGAATCGGGCTCAGGGATAGTCCCGAGTGCATTTAGTGTTATACACATCTTCTCCAAGACCCCCTGTGCCTACCTAACATTTCTACTATGCTGTCATCTCCTGGCTTGTGCGACCGCTTCAGGGCATGGCCGTGACAAATTAATCTCCACATTCTCCTGGAGTAGGATCATGTCTAGCAGAATGTGGACACTCTGTAAATGTTTGCTGAGTTAGTGACAAGATTATATAATCCTTCAACAGAGCATTATAGGCTTGAAATCAATCATAGTAAGTCCAGGATGTGTTAGAAAGGAGTCTACAGTCACCTGGATGGAAGTTAGTATATATGTAATTCGCCGCTTCAAAAATAAATCACCTTTAGGGCTAAATTCGTACTAGGAATGACCAATACTAAAATTCAAAATGTAGCCATTACAATGTAATCATAGTTTAGACAATATAACCCTTTCCCAAGGAAATACAGTCTTTGTCCTCAATTTGCATTCCAGGCATTAGTGTTCATATTTACCAATCTGCTTACAGGGATGAGTCATCAACCAGCTGCTATAAGCTGTGTTTAATTAGCTTTAAAGCATTTTTCTAAGAGCTTCTGTCCTTCCAACTTAAGCTCCATTAATTTTCTTGGATGCCACATTATGGAACAAACAAGTGAACATGTCCTTTTTAGTGGGGCCAAATCATTCATTATAAATACTTATTTATATGCAGTATCCACATGTAATGGAAGAGTATTCATTTCTTTGCATCACCAAATACAAAAACTTTCATTTTTTTTTTCCTGTTTCCAAAGCTTTATCTACACATGGTAAAGACCAAAGCTTTATCTACACATGGTAAAGACCAAAGTTTTCATTAATGGCCAAAAGAAGAGAATCATTCTCAATTCCGTTCTTCACTATAAAAGAATACAGACCATAAGAATCTATCCAGATAATGTGGGCCAATTTTAGATGCTCAATCTATTAACTGCTTTCCTAAGAGAGTATGTCTTCTGACATAGGAAACTTGGCTTCCTCTCCAGCAGCTGGCAGAAAAGAGAGGCAGAGGGCCAGAAAGGGCAAGGGACCATTCTTGCCTTCCTTGATCGGGTGGGATGGAGTAGGAAAGAGTCTGAAGAGTTTCTCTTGGTAACTCCCAGTTTTCTACCTGATTGGTTTAGAAGAGATTATATTCTAAATACCCCCACTAGTGCTTGCCTTTTTTAGAACTCTGTGATTTAGCTTTTGCTTCTTTATCTTTTCACTGTCTCTCTCCACTGGGAGGGTGTAAGCCTCCATGCCCAGTCCCTCTCGCTAAACTCAGTGCCTTATGCATTCTGGGAATGCGGTGAATGTTGCAAGGGAGCAGAGAGAGTCAAGTCTGAAATCAGGAGGGCCTGAGATGGAAATTTACACTAGTGAGAAAGTTCTAGACAGAAGTCCATCTTGAGTAAAGTGGGGGCAGGCAGGGCAGAAGAAAACACAAATCAGCCTCTCCTTCTGGCTGCCATGAGGAACAGGCAGCCTTGGGAGAGGAACACGGCCCCTCGAGCGCTCCTAATTCCCTCCTTATTCTATTTGGTTTCATTAACAGATTAACAGGATAGCAACAGTATTATTTTTCAAGTAAATATATGCTGCTCCTGTCACATTATGGTTCACGTGGACTTGCTGGTCAGTCAGCCTTTTCTAACATTGTTTCTGTGGGAAAATGAGCCACAAATTCCAAATAACTGACTCACCAAGATTTATAATATAACCAGCTCAAATTATAACCTGGTTTTCATTTCAGCTGTCCCCTATTTCCCTCTTCTCTTTCTTTTCATGTTTCTCATTCTCTCAGCTGTCTTCCCTCCCCCGCCCCCGCCCCCACGCTCATGTACCTGCACGCCCATGTGCTTACGTGCACACACCTTATATTCTCTAGAAATAAGAACATAAACAAACATACCCGGTCTCATATCCAGTTACCAGGTCTCAGAATTCTTCCTTAATCATAAAAATTATGAGTCAGATATATGGAGCTCACACTCCAGTCCAATTCACATGCTCGTTGAGGCTTTATCAAATAGCCAGTGGGTTAGTGTCCTGATTCCAGTCTCTTCTCCTTTCAGTCTATCCCGAATATACCAGTAGCTCATAACTGCCTCTAAAGCATGGTTCTGCATCATGTTAGCTCTTTTTCTTCCCATATCGCTTCCATGCCAAGTAAAGAGAGTTTCCTCCCTGAATCCAGTCAAGGACTGCTGTGTCACAATCCTATCCCACCTTCCCAACTTCACTTTCTATCACTGCAGCCCCAGGACTGCATTTAGATCATTTCTTTATTTCTTAAGCACACACTTAACCATCCTACCTGTGTGTCTTCACTCATGTTCCTTCTCCTTCTGGTCTTCCTTTCTTCCCCGTCATCCTTTTATGATCCAATCAAGCCCCAGATCCTTGGTAAAAGTTTCCCAATCACCCCATGATACAAGGTTCTCTTTCTAAACTCTTCCTGTGTTTAGGAGAACTCCATGCATTTGTGCAACGTTTTCATAGCTTTTTTCCCCATATGTTTCCTAAGACAGCCTCACAACAACACAGCGAAGTGGGTACTGTAAGTATGTGCAATTCACAGATAAGGAGGAAGCTTTTCAGAGATATGAACTGATTTACCTCATCTTGCAGAGCTGGAATGTGGCAGGAAATTATCTTTAAACCCAGGCCTTCTGATTTCATGTTAAATCCCCCACTTGGCACTTACTATAAACTGCCTTGGGTTGGTAATTATTTGCGTCATTTTTGCACAGTCTTCCAAACTAGATTATAAGCTCCATGAAGGCAGTAGCTATGTAGAGAACTTGTCCCAGTGCATTATAATACACAAGATGAGAACTCAATAAATATTTGATTGAATGATTCTGTGAGTAGTCAATCCACTCATTCACCCCATTTAAGAAGCTTCTGTGATTCCGCTGTCTTTTGTCCAATATATGGATTCTGAGTGCTCACCTGAACACTCTAAGAAAAAATGCAATATACCTTGGCTATTTTCAAACTTCTTAACCTACTCATTCCCAAAACAGGCTGCAAATTCCCCTAAATTTAAATTCCCCATAAGATCCTTTGATGAATAAAATGAGACCAGCAGGTGTTTCAATCTTGGCCAATGTTAGCCAGGAGTTGTAGGAAGAAAAGGTGGGGAAAACAGTAAGTGAAGTTGAGTCATCTGGCACACTTGCTGAAAACACATATATCCAGGATTCAGACCCAGCACTTTCTCAATCATGTTTCCTTACCCCAAGTTATATTGAACACCTGACCCCAGGGAGCATATTACCCAACAAGCCAGTGGCAAAGTGATGCTGGCTGAAGGCTCAGCAACAGACTAGGCTGTTTGTGTTCGCCATTTGTTTGTGTGGGCAGGAGTACTCATGATTGTAATTCATACTGCCGGTGAATTTTCTGCTCGTGACATTCTCCCCGTTTTGTAAAAAAGAGTTAAATATTTCAATATCTTATAATGTTCTGCAAAGAGCTGCTGTAGCATGTGAGTCTGGAAGTCACTGAACAACAACAGGTTACCTGATAGGTGTATTTAAATAGAGGATTTTAGGAGAGGAAAAGAACTTCAGTATTTAGAGCTGAATTCAGAAGGTACTCACAGGCTCTCCCCGGGATCCATCCTGCCCTGGAGCACCTGGAGGTCCTGCTTCTCCCTGTTGATTTTAAAAAAAAAAAAAAAGAAAAGAAAAGAAAATTACATTTTCAGACATGTTTATAAAATAGTGATATATAACACTGAGTATTAAAGTACCTTAGATACAAACATAAACATTACTTCTACATTATTATTATTAATAATGTTATGTGGCCACTATACTTATGAGTACAGCATAACATACAGAATTGTTGAATCACTATGTTGTATGCCTGAGATTGTCTACAGCACTTTAACAAAAAAATGTAACACCGTATGTCAACCATACTTCAATAAAAAGTAAATATTCAAAATTTTGTGTGCTATTTTATCATTTACTTAATATCAAAGAAAAATTCTAGTAAGTGTACAGGATTTTTTTAGGTATAATTATAGATTCTATTAACAAGTTAGGTAAAAGGAGATATATATCCTATTTATGGGCAGAAAAACTCATTCATAGTCATGAAGCTATAAAGTCTTTGTAGCATAAAGATGTTAGATGTCTCCAAATTAATCAAAATTTAATGCAATTTCAAAAGAAATCCCAAGAAAATATTTGTTGTAATGTGGCAAAATTATTATAGGATTTAAGTAGAAGAAGAAATTACCAAATGGCCAAGACAATTTAGGAGAAGATCAAAAGGGTGAAATGAATTTGTTCCTGAACACACATCTAGCTATGGGAGTTAAGAATTTATACCACCACCCCAGGGAGAGAGAGAAGATCACTGGAATGAAAGGGAGTCCAAAACTGCTTTCAATAAGTTCAGTATCTGGAAAGGAATCAAAACTGCAACAAATGGTACTTGGACTATTAAATACCATTTAAAAAATTAAATATTTAATTTTTTAAATATAATTTTAAAAAATTAAAACTGAATAATCAAACACATGCACACACAGAGGAAATAATACCAAGGTATGAAAAGTAGAATTTTAAATACTTTTGAAGGAAACAGAAGAAATTATATTTGTAAGTTGGGGGCAGAGAAGAATTTTTAAAGTAAAATGTAATAAAACAAACCATAATAAATTTTGATTATCTGACTGCACTAAAAACATAATGGCTTATCAAAAGATATTTCAAAAGTCTAAAGACAGACCACAGAGTAGAATAATAAACTTGCATGTAATAACAAAGGATTAGCAAATTAGTATCTAGAATGTGAAAGCCTTCTAATACTCAATAAGAGAAATAAAAAAAACAGATTATAAAAATAGATATGAAATTTAAAAATTCCTTCTGTATTACTGATTTTAACCCTTCCTGACATCAAATAACTCATTATGAAATTCATGAAGTGACTATATAAATATCCAATCTATTATGGCAGCAGATAATTGAGTTAATTTATAAAATAACTCTGATACTGTACACTCATGAGAGTAGGACATTACATTTATTGCCAAGGTAAATGTGACCAAAGTTTATATCAATCCTTTCATATTTATTTTTATTTAACTTTTTACTTTAAAGTTGATCATTCTGTTGGAATGGAGCCACTGGATTGGATGATTCTTCTGGATCTATTTGAACTGATCATTCTAATTTGATCTTGCCTCCCAACAGTTACGTTTTAAAACCAAAATAAAGCTTTCATTAAAAATGGAGTTACTTTAAAAAAAAATGGAGTTACTTATAAGTTATTACTTGAAATTATTTGAAACCTTAAGTTAGTATCCACCTAGTTAAAATTAACTCCTAAAATGTTTATTTTTAGGTGACTATAATGACTAGCATAGTTTTTAGTTATATGCCTTTAAAATCCTATGCTTAAATGATTTAAGCATCTTATTTTCTATCCACCCTTTCGCATCCTCAAAACTTTTCCCAAATTGCCAGTGTATATAACAGTATCTGATACCACTTTACAATAAATATTAGCGGAGTTTATTCCTAAAATGTGTAATATTCACAGGTCAGTACAGCTTTAAATTACCAGAGGCAGTGTCATAAAGGGCAGGGGTGGAAAGAAGCCTCTTAAAATACACACACAGACACACCCTCTATGCTTTTTGAAGCCTTCTAGTCATCAGGAGCCACGATTTTGTTTTCTATTCAGCAAAGTGTTGTATCATAACCATGTTCTCTGCAATGATGCCACATTTTGTTTCATACCAGAGAAAACACTTCATTCTACGTGAGATAAAGAAAGCAAAGCAAAAAGCATTTTTCTTGTAAATACTTCAAATGCCTGGGTTGAAATCAGTCTAAGGGTGAAAGAGTCTCAGAATACACATACTGATGCACATGCCAACGTGGTTTTCCACAGTTTCATATTCCAATGAATTTCCCAAAATTGTAGAAAAGGAATCACAGAAGGAAGAACCAATAAAACCTGGCTAACATAATCAACACTTGGAAAAAAAAAAACTCAACCATATCACATTATGGAAACACAGATTCTCCCACTTTCATGAATTCTTGCATTTCATAAGGACAGTGAAATACCAACTCAAGCCAAATAGTTCATCTGGTCCAATTTTATTTACAAACACTTGCTGACAAGTTGACAGCGGACAACAGAGGGAGCAAAGCACAATGTTTTCCTGTAAGTTAACCAAATTGGGAGGTGCTGCTGGCCCAATGGTTCTACAGAAAAGCTTATGAAAACACCAAAGAGAAACAAAGATATATGTAGGATTCACTAAGTCTAAAAGCTCTAGGTCAAAAAGTCTGAAAAATTGAAGGGATGTGTCAGGACCTAACACAACAGGGAAACACTGCAATGACTATACCTAAACTTAATATTCATATTAACAGTCAGGAGGATTCACACAAGCCATTGGTGCTCATAGACAGCCCCCACATCAGCCAGCTCAGCTTCAGTTCATGTGGGAACTTCAAAGGGCAAAATTTCAGGCCCTCCTGCAGACCTAATGAATCAGACACACCGGAGGTGGAGCCAGCATTTGGCTTTAATAGCTGTCCAGCTGATTCTGACAATCTGAGGACCATGGCATATCTGTAAGTCCTCAGGCCACTGACCTTCCCATACCTCCGGGTACTGTCATATGTGACTTGCAAGCAAATCTGCAGTTTAGCTCTTATATATATAAAGGGAGGACGGCAATTGTCAGATAGTATAGTAAATGCTATTTACTATAAATAAATAGTATATATTTATCCCAATAAATCTGGGATTACCTAACTATTCTGCCTGGTAAAAATTTCTCCATTTACTTCTCTGATGACCCAATCTTATTTTTTTCTAATTAGCAGGATGTTTTTTAAAATGTAACTAATCATCATCAAGGGTTATCAATAACAAAGTCCCCAAATTATATGAGGATTTATTTTTATTCCTACTTCATGGACATGATGATACATAATTATATGAATAAAATATCTAGTCTTTATCATCTACAGCAGTGGTTCTTATACTAGTTGCATCAGAATCTTTGGGAGAATTTGCTAGACTGCAAATTGTGGACTCCACTCCAGAGTTTATGATCCAACAGGTATGGGGCAGATGCTAGGAATTAGCATTTCCAATGGGTTCCTGAAAAGTGCTGATACAGTAGCCTTTGGGACCACTGCTCTAGCCCAGATCTCCAGATGCTTACACATCCTTTCTGTTCTTACCAACACCTCTCTACAATGACACTGTATATTTAGCTTCACACTTGGCACCAAGTTTTAGGATGGCCAAGCTATTCAACAGGTATCTTGTTAATACAGTGCTATTTTCCTGACACGCACATTCTTTAAAGGCAAGAAAATCTTTTTTGCTTTTTTTTTTTCATTACCTAGAATACTTACAGTAACGTTGAGCAGAATGTAAAACTATATATAAGGTTATATGTCCCCTTCTTCATAAACACTAAAACATATCAAGGAAAGAGGAATGGGTTGTTTATTCTTAAATGTTTAATTTCAAGGGGATAAAGGAAATGGGGAAAACACTGACAGATAAGGCGAGAGCATTTGCTGTTGTAAAATTATGCACACTGGTTATGAAAAGATTCTACCTCGAAGTGTCCTCTTGATAGCCTGAATAATGTTTCACAGGGAAATGAAGAATGGGGTTTTTTTGGGTCATTTTCCATAAAATAATTAAATGCAATACACAACCTGTGAAATTCAGTATTATGATCAGAACCTAATCTGATTATTTGATTGCTTTCATGGTCTGGAGAACCTGGTGCATATATATTTGTTTGGCTGGTAGATAAAGGCACACAGCATGCCCCTGGCTCTAATTTATCATTTTGCTACCCTATTATTAATTTCTTTTTTGATATAAAAGAATTGAAAAAAATGGTACGCTAAACATTATTTCTAAATCCAGTTTCTACAGCTAATGTCAAAGATGATTTACTCCACAAAAAGCAGCTATTTTTAAGAAGGAAATTTAACCAAAAACAGACATGTAAAACTTGCATTGCATGTGTATTTGCTTTCATGCTATGGTCTCTGGTACTTACCCACAAGAAATTAAAGAACGAAGAGTAATTTAGTTTGTGGCCATAGCAACCCTCAAAGTCAGGTGGGTGACCATTAAAACATAATTTAATTTTGAGGAGATTCTTTATTTTATTGTTAAATGAGTAAAGAATACAGTTAATATTTTAATATTTTTAAATGTCATAAAAACAGTAGAGTCAATAGTTTCATCATCATGTTGTATAATTGAGAAAGATTATTTGGGTGGAACCTGCTTTTCAACAATTTGGTGAAAGATATTTTCAATGGTTATTAAATTATGTCTATGTGATCTTGGACAAGTTATTAATTTTCTCCGTTCCTTAGTTTCTTCATCTGTAAAAGGATAATTTTTTTTTTTTTTTTTTTTTTTTTACTTATAGTTCAGTGATTTACGAGATTTAATGTGAGAATGCATATAAAGTGCTGGGAAAAGAGCCAGGCCTGTAGTAAGTATCCAATAAATTATGTCTCTTGCTATCATGTGTCCTGTCCTGTGTTCACTTCTTGTCACACCCAGTTTAAACACCATTTTACAGTATTTTAACTGCTAACTGGAATTCTTATCCCTTTACCTCACTGTTATCTGCCACACTTGCCTAGGCAAACCTCAATATTCAGTAAATCAAACTGAAAGCTTCCTCAGACCCACACTTAGGCTTTGAAGTATAGCCACAGCGGGGGTGGGGTGGGGGGAGTACTACAGTACTACAGTCACCCAGACTGTAACTTTCAGCTTCAGTGAGACATCAAGGCATTTTCTGATTTCCTTAATCTCCTCTGGGCCACATTTTCCACACAGCTAAATAAGAGGTTCTCCAATCAACAAAAACTACCTCTTCCCTGTCTCTCAACTGGTGACAACTTCATAAGAGAAAACAGAAGTCAACCATCTTGTCACCAAACCAACACACTCACCTGAATTTTCATCCACCCATTTTTTTTTAACCTTTCTCTCTGTCTTCAAAGATTTTATTTATTTGGCAGAAAGAGAGAGAACATGTCCATGAGAGCACAAGCAAGGGGAGCCGCAGGCTCTGTACCATGCAGGACCCTGGGATCCTGATTTAAGCCCAAGGCAGACGCTTAAGGGTCTGAGCCACCCAGGTGCCCCCCTCCCCCACTTTTGCTTTTAACAAAAATAGGTATCCCTCCTACAACATAAGATAATCCTTTCCAGTTCTGTTCACTCTCCCACTCCTCTCCCACTCCTTCCCCTCTCTAAATGAGACAGAGCTCCTTATCAGGATTTAACTACTTGCTGGACATCTACACTTAAATGTGCCACAGAAATCTTATATGCACACACTGTACTTCTCATTTCTCCATCTCTGAACAGAAGATATAGTTAACCCATCCCAACAAATAATTCCATTAAATAAACATCAAACTTCACTATACATAAAAAGGAGATGCTCAAGAAATTAGAAGCCTAGTAAGCCACTCCAACTTTTATACTCCTATTAGTAGAGGTCTAAATACATACAAAACATTTCAAATTGAGAAAATTTGCAGACAATATCCAAACAAAACTATAAATGAAAAACATAAAATGAAAATCCAAACATTTCAGTAAATTTCCCTCACACAAAAACAAACATGAAGCAGGAAAAAAAAAAAACCTGCAAAAAATGTCATAACCTGGATTAATATTATACAAGCAGTTTTAGATGTAAACAAGGAAGATATAAAAATAAGAATTCAGGAAATAAATTGAAAATACAAAATAATCTCAGATATTACAATTAAATTACTAGAAACTAAGGGAGAAAATATTTAACTTTATATTTTTAAAGCCACTGAGGAAAAAAACTAAAGATAGCCAATAAAAATGACATTTTTAAAAAGATAAAAAGGATCAGAAAAGTGGTAGAAGATAGTCAAAGAAGTTGCAACGGAACTAAAATTAGAGTCCTCAGATATAAATTCAAACAATGTAACAGAACTTCTTATTTATTTATTTTTATTTAATTTTATTTTTTTCAGTGTTCCAACATTCATTGTTTATGTACCACATCCAGTGCTCCTATTTATAACTATATTCCAAGGGGCGCCTGAGTGGCTCAGTCAGTTAAGCAGCCAGCTCTTGATTTCAGCTCAGTGATCTCAGGGTTATGAGATCAAGTTCAGCATCAGGCATTGTGCTCAGCATGGAAATTCTCTCTCCCTCTCCTTCTGCCCCTTCCACTCATGTTTTTTCTCTCTCTAAAATAAATCAATAAAAATTTTTAAAATATATATTTATTTTAAAAACTATAATCCAAGATAATACTCCAGAATTACAAGAAGCCTTGAATCTACTTATTCAAAGGATTCTGGGATAAGTGGAATTCCTAAATCTGAGACATAAGTTATGCTCCTAGACTTCCCACAGAAAGGTTTTTGTTTTGTTCTGCTTTAACTCTCCAGGCTTCCATACAAAAAGACAAAGCCACTTAAAAGGAAAGACAATCAGGTTGACATCAGCAGCACATATGAGAGCCCTACAGCAACATCTCAAAGAAATTCAAAAAAAAACAGTGACAAGACAAGAAGTCTTAATGCTATAATGACAGCAACAAGACAGTGACAGCCAAATTGTCATTCAAGTAGCAAGAACAAAGAAAACATGCTAAAACACAAGAATTGAGAAAATACTGTATTCAAAAACACTTCCTAAGCAATACACAATAGAAGAAGTTTCATAAACCAAAATGATGGCTAGGAATTATTGGTTAAAGGGGCTGATGAGAAACACCATACTTAATTGCAAATTTGAAACAAAGGTGGAGAAAGTGTAGAAAATAGCTTATAAATATTACATAATCTGACAAAGTAGAAGTAATAGCATTAAACAAACAAGAAGAAAAGGTGGAAGGAAAGGGAAAAATAGAATAAATTCATTAACTGACACAGAAATGATAAAGTATCATTTGAAGCTGGCAATGCAAAGCATATGTCTAAGGGAGGCAAAGGGTTGCTAAAGGAATTCTAAACTGTATTTGTACAGACTACTAGAGGTATTTGTATAAAGACCCTTAGTAGTTAACACTGCTGTACTGTGTATTTGAAAGTTGCTGAGAGACTAGAGATCCTGAGTTCTCATAACAAGAAAAAAATTTTTGGACCTATATGAGAAGATGGATGTTAACTAGAGTTTTTGTGGTAATCATTTTGATGAGGGAGCATGAGGCTGGCTGAAGACAAAGCGAAAGCTGGCGCCTTGCACCCCCCCTCTCCATCCGCTCCCCCTCGGTCATATGTGTAGCATCCCTCAGGCAGCCCTGACTGCCATGAACAATAAGCAAATAGTTAACTTAAAGAGCTCACAGTCCTGCTAGACAGGAGTCTCCCTTGGCTTACAAATGTCCTAAATCTCACTAACAAAGACGATTGATAGCAGGATTGTGACACCCAACCAAAAAGTCTCCCAACAATCTTAATGTTAATGGCTGGTCTAAAGACAACATTGATCCAGCCGCAAGGGCAAGGCCTCGGGTAGGCCTGGGACATCCTGGCACCTTGTAGGCCCTCTTTAGCATATGAAAACTCCACTGAAACCTCCCTTCCCCTCACTTTCCCCCAACCGCAGGGTACATAACCTGCCATCCCTCACAACCCGGGGCAGCAGCTCTTCCTGCCCACAGGTCCTGTCCCCGTGCTTTAATAAACCACCATTTTGCACCAAAGATGTCTCAAGAATTCTTTCTTGGTCATTGGCTCCGGACCTCAGCCCACCGAACCTCACCTAGGTTCTAGAACTTCATCAATTTCACAATAAAAGTAGATCAAATCATTACAATGTACAACTTAAATTTATACAGTGCTGTATGTCAATTATTTCAATAAAACTGGAAGGAAAAAGAGAACTGGAAAAACATAAACTTTCCTAAGTCCTAAAGAAAGAAAAAGTAGAAAGACATTAAAAACTGACCTCAATGGGGAAAAAAAAGCATAGTACATAGAACATAATGCACATAGTAATATAACAAAATTATAACATAAGCATTATGATAAATGTAAGACCAAACCTATTAGTGAATAAAAACAGACTCAATCTCTTAAAAGGAAAAAAATTCAGATTGCTTCTAAAAGCAAAGACCAACTCTATGCCTCAGATAAAATAAACAACTAAAAATTATTGAAAAAGCAAACAACAGAAGAATGTGCAAAGGTTTAGCAAGCAAATAAGAATAATCAAAATGAAGAAATGCAATTCTTAAAAATAAGGCAAAGAAAACTTCCAGCTAAAAATTATTAGGGAAGACAAAAAAGTGATAGTTGATAATGTCAAAAGCCACAATTCAAAATGCAGAAGTAATAGTTATGAATATCCATGCAACAAATTAAAACCACATTCATGAAACAGAGGATAGAAGAAGCATAGATGAAAATGACTAGAGTTCACAAGATAGGTAAAACAAAACAAAAATTAAGTATATAGAATATTTAAAGAAGATATTCAATAAGAAAATTTTACAAATGTATACTGAGTTTCACATTCTCAAAATAGAAATTTACCTTCTTATATGACAGGAAACATTTCTGACAGTTGAACATATAATAAGTATAAGAAAAAATTTCAACAAATCCCATTAAGAAATGAAACAAGATGGGATCAGGTGGGAGACAAACCATAAAAGACTTCTTAATTTCAGGAAACAAATGGAGAGTTGCCGGGTGGGGTGAGGAAGAGGGATAGGGTGGCTGGGTAATGGACATAGGAGAAGATATGTGCTATGGTGAGTGTTGTGAAATGTGTACCCGTGACAATTCACAAACCTGTACCCTTGGGGCAAATAATACATTGTAGGTTAATTAAAATTCAAAATAAATAAATAAATAATAAATTATACAAATAATATTTTCTAATATAGTATAATAAAGCCAGAAATTGACAACAGAATCAAAATTAAAGGATTTTCAACCTAAATTTTTTTAAACTTTCAAACAATTTCTAGGAAAAAGAAAAATATAATAAAAAATTACAGAATTTCTAAAAAGTAATAGTTTGAAAACATTGCACATTAAAATCAAGGTGATACAATTGAAGCAATAATTTAAAAATATATATAGGGGAGGAGGAGTCAAGATGGCGGAGAAATAGCAGGCTGAGACTACTTCAGCTAGCAGGAGATCAGCTAGAGAGCTTATCTAAAGATTGCAAACACCTGCAAATCCATCGACAGATCAAAGAGAAGAACAGCAATTCTAGAAACAGAAAAACAACCACTTTCTGAAAGGTAGGACTGGCGGAGAAGTGAATCCAAAGCGACGGGAAGATAGACCCCGGGGGGAGGGGCCGGCTCCTGGCAAGTGGCGGAGCAACGGAGCACAAAGTCAGGACTTTTAAAAGTCTGTTCCGCTGAGGGACATCGCTCCAGAGGCTAAACCGGGGCGAAGCCCACGCGGAGTCGGCGTGGCCTCAGGTCTCGCAGGGTCACAGAAGGATCGGGGGTGTCTGAGTGTTGCAGAGCTTGCGGATATTGGAATGGGAAAGCTGGCTACAGAGACAGAGCCGACAGTAAGCTCACAGCTCGGTGTTGCCTTGAACCTGTCGCAGGCTCGGTGAGCTCGGAGCGCGGCCGGAGGTTAGGCAGACGGGAGTTACTGGGAGCTGTTCGCTGAGGGCGCACTGGGGAGCGGGAGCCCGGGCTCTCGGCTCCTCCGGGCCGGAGACCAGGAGGCCGCCATTTGTATTCCCGTCCTCTGGAACTCTACGGAAAGCGCTCAGGGAACAAAAGCTCCTGAAAGCAAAGCCGAGCGGATCACTCAGCCCGGCCCCTGGTAAGGACAGTGCAATTCCGCCTGGGGCAAAGACAATTGAGAATCACTACAACAGGCCCCTCCCCCAGATGATCAACAAGAAATCCAGACAAGACCAAGTTCAACTACCAAGGAGTGCAGTTTCAATATCAAGGAGAGCAGCAGAATTCCAGAGGAGGAGAAAACAAACCACGGAACTCATGGCTTTCTCCCTGTGATTTTTTAGTCTTGCAGTTAATTTAATTTTTTTCTTTTTCATTTTTTTTTTCTCTTCTGCTAAATTTTTTTTTAACTTTTATCCTTTTCTTTTTTAACGTTTTTTAACTAGTTTATCTAATATATATATATATATATATATTCTTATTTATACTTTTCTTAATTCGTTTTCTTTTTTTTAATTCTTTTTTCTTTTTTTTCTTTATTTTTGAACCTCTTTTTATCCCCAAATCAGAAGAGATCCTAATCTCTTCAATCTCTTTTTAATTCTTTTTTTAATTCTTGATTGAATTTTTAATTCAATCTTTCTTAATTCTTTTATTTTCTTTCTTTTTGAACCTCTTTTTATCCCCAAATCAGAAGAGATCCCAATCAGAAGAGATTGGGAGATCCCAATCAGAGGAGATCCCAATCAGAGGAGATCCCTCACCTAATCGTGAGGGGGGAGAAATCCCCCCTCACAATTTGGGATCTCTTCTGATTTGGTTAAAGCATATTTTCCTGGGATTGTTGCCACCCTTTTAGTATTTTACTTGCTCCTTCATATACTCTAGCTGGACAAAATGACAAGGCGGAAAAATTCACAACAAAAAAAAAGAACAAGAGGCAGTACTGAAGGCTAGGGACCTAATCAATACAGACATTGGTAATATGTCAGATCTAGAGTTCAAAATGACAATTCTCAAGGTTCTAGGCAGGCTTGAAAAAGGCATGGAAGATATTAGAGAAACCCTCTCCAGAGATATAAAAGCCCTTTCTGGAGAAATAAAAGAACTAAAATCTAACCAAGTTGAAATCAAAAAAGCTATTAATGAGGTTCAATCAAAAATGGAGGCTCTCACTGCTAGGATAAATGAGGCAGAAGAAAGAATTAGCGATATAGAAGACCAAATGACAGAGAATAAAGAAGCTGAGCAAAAGAGGGACAAACAGCTACTGGACCATGAGGGGAGAATTTGAGAGATAAATGACACAATAAGATGAAACAACATTATTCTAATAATAATGAAGAAGAAGAAGAAAGAGAGAGGGGAGCAGAAGGTATACTGGAGAGAATTATTGGGGAGAATTTCTCCAATATGGCAAAGGGAACAAGCATCAAAATTCAGGAGGTTCAGAGAACGCCCCTCAAAATCAACAAGAATAGGCCCACACCCCATCACCTAATAGTAAAATTTACAAGCCTTAGTGACAAAGAGAAAATCCTGAAAGCAGCCCGGGAAAGGAGTCTGTAACATACAATGGTAAAAGTATTAGATTGGCAGCTGACTTATCCACAGAGACCTGGCAGGCCAGAAAGAGCTGGCATGATATTTTCAGAGCACTAAACGAAAAAAACATGCAGCCAAGAATACTATATCCAGCTAGGCTATCATTGAAAATAGAAGGAGAGATTAAAAGCTTCCAGGACAAACAAAAACTGAAAGAATTTGCAAACACCAAGCCAGTTCTACAGGAAATATTGAAAGGGGTCCTCTAAGCAAAGAGAGAGCCTACAAGTGGTAGATCAGAAAGGAACAGAAACAATATACTGTAACAGTCACCTTACAGGCAATACAATGGCACTAAATTCATATCTCTCAATAGTTACCCTGAACGTTAATGGGCTAAATGCCCCAATCAAAAGACACAGGGTATCAGAATGGATAAAAAAACAAAACGCATCTATATGTTGCCTCCAAGAAACTAATTTTAAGCCCGAAGACACCTCCAGATTTAAAGTGAGGGGATGGAAAAGAATTTACCATGCTAATGGACATCAGAAGAAAGCAGGAGTGGCAATCCTTATATCAGATCAATTAGATTTTAAGCCAAAGACTATAATAAGAGATGAGGAAGGACACTATATCATACTCAAAGGGTCTATCCAACAAGAAGATCTAACAATTTTAAATATCCCCAACGTGGGAGCAGCCAACTATATAAACCAATTAATAACAAAATCAAAGAAACACATCAACAATAATACAATAATAGTAGGGGACTTTAACACTCCCCTCACTGACATGGACAGATCATCCAAGCAAAAGATCAGCAAGGAAATAAGGGCCTTAAACGACACACTGGACCAGATGGATATCACAGATATATTCAGAACATTTCATCTCAAAGCAACAGAATATACATTCTTCTCTAGTGCACATGGAACATTCTCCAGAATAGATCACATCCTCGGTCCTAAATCAGGACTCAACCGGTATCAAAAGATTGGGATCATTCCCTGCATATCTTCAGACCACAATGCTCTGAAGCTAGAACTCAACCACAAGAGGAAGTTTGGAAAGAACCCAAATACATGGAGACTAAACAGCATCCTTCTAAACAAAGAATGGGTTAACTGGGAAATTAAAGAAGAATTGAAAAAAATCATGGAAACAAATGATGATGAAAATACAACGGTGCAAAATCTGTGGGACACAACAAAGGCAGTCCTGAGAGGAAGATATATAGCGGTACAAGCTTTTCTCAAGGAACAAGAAAGGTCTCAGGTACACAATCTACCCTATACCTAAAGGAGCTGGAGAAAGAACAAGAAAGAAACCCTAAGCCCAGCAGGAGAAGAGAAATCATAAAGATCAGAGCAGAAATCAATGAAATAGAAACCAAAAAAACAATAGAACAAATCAATGAAACTAGGAGCTGGTTCTTTGAAAGAATTAATAAAATTGATAAACCCCTGGCCAGACTTATCAAAAAGAAAAGAGAAAGGACCCAAATAAATAAAATCATGAATGAAAGAGGAGAGATCACAACTAACACCAAAGAAATACAAACTATTATAAGAACATACTATGAGCAGCTCTACGCCAACAAATTTGACAATCTGGAAGAAATGGATGCATTCCTAGAAACATATAAACTACCAAAATTGAACCAGGAAGAAATAGAAAGCCTGAACAGACCCATAACCAGTAAGGAGATTGAAACAGTCATTAAAAATCTCCAAACAAACAAAAGCCCAGGGCCAGACGGCTTCCCGGGGGAATTCTACCAAACATTTAAAGAAGAACTAATTCCTATTCTCCTGAAACTGTTCCAAAAAATAGAAATGGAAGGAAAACTTCCAAACTCATTTTATGAGGCCAGCATCACCTTGATCCCAAAACCAGACAAGGATCCCATCAAAAAAGAGAGCTATAGACCAATATCCTTGATGAACACAGATGCGAAAATTCTCACCAAAATACTAGCCAATAGGATTCAACAGTACATTAAAAGGATTATTCACCACGACCAAGTGGGATTTATCCCAGGGCTGCAAGGTTGGTTCAACATCCGCAAATCAGTCAATGTGATACAACACATCAATAAAAGAAAGAACAAGAACCATATGATACTCTCAATAGATGCTGAAAAAGCATTTGACAAAGTACAGCATCCCTTCCTGATCAAAACTCTTCAAAGTGTAGGGATAGAGGGCACATACCTCAATATCATCAAAGCCATCTATGAAAAACCCACCGCAAATATCATTCTCAATGGAGAAAAACTGAAAGCTTTTCCACTAAGGTCAGGAACACGGCAGGGATGTCCATTATCACCACTGCTATTCAACATAGTATTAGAAGTCCTAGCCTCAGCAATCAGACAACAAAAGGAAATTAAAGGCATCCAAATCGGCAAAGAAGAAGTCAAATTATCACTCTTCGCAGATGATATGATACTCTATGTGGAAAACCCAAAAGACTCCACTCCAAAACTGCTAGAACTTGTACAAGAATTCAGTAAAGTGTCAGGATATAAGATCAATGCACAGAAATCAGTTGCATTTCTCTACACCAACAACAAGACAGAAGAAAGAGAAATTAAGGAGTCAATCCCATTTACAATTGCACCCCAAACCATAAGATACCTAGGAATAAACCTAACCAAAGAGGCTAAGAATCTATACTCAGAAAACTATAAAGTACTCATGAAAGAAATTGAGGAAGACACAAAGAAATGGAAAAATGTTCCATGCTCCTGGATTGGAAGAATAAATATTGTGAAAATGTCTATGCTACCTAAAGCAATCTACACATTTAATGCAATTCCTATCAAAGTACCATCCATCTTTTTCAAAGAAATGGAACAAATAATTTTAAAATTTATATGGAACCAGAAAAGACCTCGAATAGCCAAAGGGATATTGAAAAACAAAGCCAAAGTTGGTGGCATCACAATTCCGGACTTCAAGCTGTATTACAAAGCTGTCATCATCAAGACAGCATGGTACTGGCACAAAAACAGACACATAGATCAATGGAACAGAATAGAGAGCCCAGAAATAGACCCTCAACTCTATGGTCAACTAATCTTTGACAAAGCAGGAAAGAATGTCCAATGGAAAAAAGACAGCCTCTTTAATAAATGGTGTTGGGAAAATTAGACAGCCACGTGCAGAAAAATGAAATTGGACCATTTCCTTACACCACACACAAAAATAGACTCAAAATGGATGAAGGACCTCAATGTGAGAAAGGAATCCATCAAAATCCCTGAGGAGAACACAGGCAGCAACCTCTTCGACCTCAGCCGCAGCAACATCTTCCTAGGAACAACGCCAAAGGCAAGGGAAGCAAAGGCAAAAATGAACTATTGGGATTTCATCAAGATCAAAAGCTTTTGCACAGTAAAGGAAACAGTTAACAAAATCAAAAGACAACTGACAGAATGGGAGAAGATATTTGAAAACAACATATCAGATAAAGGACTAGTGTCCAAAATCTATAAAGAACTTAACAAACTTAACACCCAAAGAACAAATAATCCAATCAAGAAATGGGCAGAGGACATGAACAGACATTTCTGCAAAGAAGACATCCAGATGGCCAACAGACACATGAAAAAGTGCTCCATATCACTCGGCATCAGGGAAATACAAATCAAAACCACAATGAGATATCACCTCACACCAGTCAGAATGGCTAAAATCAACAAGTCAGGAAATGACAGATGCTGGCGAGGATGAGGAGAAAGGGGAACCCTCCTACACTGTTGGTGGGAATGCAAGCTGGTGCAACCACTCTGGAAAACAGTATGGAGGTTCCTCAAAATGTTGAAAATAGAACTGCCCTATGACCCAGCAATTGCACTACTGGGTATTTACCCTAAAGATACAAACATAGTGATCCAAAGGGGCACGTGAACCCGAATGTTTATAGCAGCAATGTCCACAATAGCCAAACTATGGAAAGAACCTAGATGTCCATCAACAGATGAATGGATCAAGAAGATGTGGTATATATACACAATGGAATACTATGCAGCCATTAAAAGAAACGAAATCTTGCCATTTGCGACAACATGGATGGAACTAGAGCGTATCATGCTTAGCAAAATAAGTCAAGCGGAGAAAGACAACTATCATATGATCTCCCTGATATGAGGAAGTGGTGATGCAACATGGGGGCTTAAGTGGGTAGGAGAAGAATCCATGAAACAAGATAGGATAGGGAGGGAGACAAACCATAAGTGACTCTTAATCTCACGAAACAAACTGTGGGTTGCTGGGGGGAGGGGGGTTGGGAGAAGGGGCGTTGGGGAGGGTATGTGCTTTTGGGTAAATTGGAAGGGGAGGTGAACCATGAGAGACTATGGACTCTGAAAAACAATCTGAGGAGTTTGAAGTGGCGGGGGGGGTGGGAGGTTGGGGTACCAGGTGGTGGGTATTATAGAGGGCACGGCTTGCATGGAGCACTGGGTGTGGTGAAAAAATAATGAATACTGTTTTTCTGAAAATAAATAAATTGGGAAAATATATATATATAATTTAAATATTAAAAGCAAAAAATAGTAATGCAATGAAAATAAATGAATTCACTTCCCAATTGTAAAATCTAGAAAAATGTGAGAAAAAAGGAAGTAAATAGTACAAAAATAAAAAACAAAACAAAACCCAGAAATGGAAAAAAAAATAAATAAAGTTAATAATTAACTTACAATATTGGATCTTTGGGGGAAAAACAAAAAGAACATAATAGAGAAGCCAAAACCTCATTTATAATCAAGACGAAAAGAAAAGTAGAAAGCAAAAGCATAAATAGTCTAAGAAATAACAAAGGGAGAATAATCACTGAAACCAAGAAAACTTTTTAAAAAACAAAAAAGGACAGGCACCTGAGTGGCTCAGCTCTGCCAGCCGATCAGGTCATGATCCCAGGGTCCTGCGATGGAGCCCTGCATCAGGCTCCCTGCTCAGTGGGGAGCCTGCTTCTCCCTCTCCTTAGGCAGCTCCCCTCTGCTTGTGCTTTCACTCACTCTCCCACTCTCTATCAAATAAGTAAATAAAGTCTTTTAAAAAACGAAAGGAATTTGCACAATTCTGTACAAGTTATTTGAAAAATCTAGGTGGAATGACTGATTTCCTACGAAAATGAAGTATACTATTATTGACCCGGTGAGAGACAGACTGCTTCAGCCAACCAATTTCCATGTAAGAAATAAAAGTTATCAAGAAGCTTTTCAACACAAAGAATATCAGGCCCAGATGATAATGGAGAAGAGAATGAAAAACGCTGTGGTGCATGAATTCAATTGTAACCACCAATAATAAATGATTATTATATAATATAGAGAATCAAAAATGAAAAACATTAAAAACCGTACATTAAAAAGATGCAGCATAAAAATAGGCAAGAGATCAGTGTAATAGAACAGAAAGCCCAGAAATAAACCCATATGTATATGGTCAATTAATCTTTGACAAAGCAGTAAAGAATAGCCAATGGGAAAAAGACAATCTTTTCAACAAATTGTACTGGGAAAACTGGACATGCAAAAGAAGAAAACTGGACTACTGGCATACACCAAACACAAAGATAAATTCAAAATGGATTAAGGACTTAACTGTGAGACCAAAAACTATAAAAATCCTAGAAGAGAGCATAGGCAGTAATTTCTCCCACATTAGCCATGACAACTTTTTCCTAGATATGTTTCCTGAAGCAAGGGACACAAAAGCAAAAATAAATGATTGGGACCACATCAAAGTAAAAAGATTCTGCACAGCAAAGGAAACAATCAACAAAACTAAAAGATAACCTTCTGAATGGGAGAATGTATTTGCAAATGACATCTCTGATAAAAGGTTAGTATCCAAAATAAAGAATTTATACAACTCAACAACCAAAAAACAAATAATCCAACTTAAAAAATGGGCAGAAGACATGAACAGAAATTTTCCAAAGGAGACATACAGATAGCCAACATACCCATGAAAACATGCTCATCATCATTTATCATCAGGGAATGCAAATCAAAACTACAATTAGATATCTCCTCACACTTGTCAGAGTGGCTAAAATATAAAACACAAGAAAAAAATGTTGGAGAGGATGTGCGTAAAAAGGAATACTTCTGCACTTTTGGTGGGACAGCCACTGTGGAAAACAGTATGGAGGTTCCTCGATAAGTTAGAAATGGAACTACCATATGATCCATAATTGCACTACTAGGTATTTACCCCAAGAATATAAAAACACCAATTCAAAGGGATACATGCACCTCTCTGTTTATTGCAACACTATTTACAATAGCTAAATTATGAAAGCAGCCCAAGTGCCTATCAATAGATGAATGGATAAAGATGTGGCATATATATACACAATTGATTATTATTTAGCCAAAAAATGAAATCTTGCCATTTGCAACAACATGGGTGGAGCCAGAGAGTATAATGCTAAGTGAAATCGTCAGAAAAGGACAAATACTACATGATTTCATTCGTATGTGGAATTTAAGAAACAAAACAAAAACAAAAACAAAAAAAGAAAAGGGAGAGACAAACCAAGAAACAGACTCTTAACAATAGAGAACAAACTGATGGTTACCAGAGGAGAGGTGCATGGGGGGGATGGGTGAGCTAAGTAAAGAGGATTAAAGAGTACACTATTCATATGTACACTATTCAGTGAGCACTGAGTAATGGATAGAATTGTTGAATCACTATACTGTATACCTAAAATTAATATAACACTGTATGTTAACTACATTGAAATTAAAATTTAAAACAATAAAATAAATTAATAAATAATTTTAAAAGGACAAGAAAAATGCAATGTTATAAATAAAATATGCCAACAAACTGAAAATGAAATGAAATGAATAAATCCCTGCAAATGCACAAATTACCAAAATGTACTCAAAAAGAAAGAAAAACACTAAAGAGCCCAAAATTTAGTATAAGAATTTAAATAGTAATTAGAATTTTCCTTACACTTACGAAACTGAAGTCCAGATGGTTTCACTGGTAAATTCTACCAAACAAGGAAAAAATGATACCAAGTCTATACAAACTCTTTCAGAAAAGAAAAGCTAGCATTAGCTTGATACAAAAGCCACACACATACACAAAAAATCATGAGAGAACTACTGACCATTATCTCTTGTGAACACAGACACAAAAGTTCTTAATAAAATATTTTCAATTGAATCTAGCAGTATATAAAAAGAATAATATAAATGGCTAATTGGCATCTATCTGAATAAAGCATGATTAGTGTAATCATGATTAGTGTATAAAAAGTCAATGTTATACAACATATTAAATAAAAGAGGAAAACAATATAAATCAAAAAATGCTGAAATTTTTTTATAAATTCATCACCTAATCATAATTAAAGAGAAAAACTCTCAAGAAACTACAAATAAAAAGGAATTTTCTCAACCTAATGAAGGAGTTTCAACTAACAGTTACTGGTAAAAGACTACCTATGATTAGAAACAAGGCAAGAAATGTCACTACTTCTACTTGAGATTGTACTGGAGAGCCTGTACAGTGCAATAAAATTATTACAATAAATTTAAGTCATATCGATTAGTATAGAAGAAGAAAACAGACTTTATCTCTAAATAATATGATCTATGCAGAAAAATCTAGGGAATTTACAAAGAAAGTTGCAGGAATCAATAAGTGAGTCTAGCAAAATTGCAGGATATATGATAAACCAAACTAGTTCTTTTTTTTTTTTTCAGGTTTTTTAAAATTTATTTGACAGAAAGAGAGAGATCACAAGTAGCAGAGAGGCAGGCAGAGAGAGAGGGGGAAGCAGGCTTCCCGCTGAGCAGAGAGCCAGATTCAGACACCAATCCCAGGATCCTGAGATCATGACCTGAGCCAAAGACAGAAGCTTAACCCACTGAGCCACCCAGGTGCCCCAAACCAAGCTAGTTCTATTTTCACAGGTTAGTAAAAAAAAATTTTTTTTAATCTTTAAAAATCTCTTCACAAGAGTATTTTTTAAAAACATAATATTTGGGTATGAATTTTACAAAAGACATAAAAGATCTGTACACTGAAAACTACAAAACATTGCTGAGATAAAGAAAAACTATTAGTGGAACATTATACCATATTCATGGATTGGAAGATTCATTGTTACAACCATAACTCTCCTCAAATAAATGTAAAGATATGTATATACTCCCCTGTCTAAAAGTTTAAGCTTAATCTCAGCCCTTCTGCCCCATCTTGAATAGAAGCTGAACTTGGTAACTCAATTCCAAGTAACTCAATTCCAAAAAAAAATGTGCAAAGAAAAAAGCAGTAACTTCACAGTGAAGAAACATGACAAATATTACCATAACCAAATCATAAAATTTAATATAATCTGTGATTAGTCATATGGATAGTATATAATCTGATATGATGAGATGGGCACTTCACCTTTGTGTTATCCTTCCCTCCCCACCAAACAAACAAAAAAACGAAAAAACAAAAACAAACAAACAAACAAAAAACCCAAACCTGTAATTCCAGCCTAATCATGAAGAAAACATCAGAAAAACCCACACCAAGTGACATTCTACAAAATACCTAACCAAAGCTCTTTAAAACTGTGAAAGTCATGAAAAACAAGAAAAGAATGAAATTATCATAGATTACAAGAGACTAAGGAGGCATAACAAAATAATGCTATGTGGTATCCTCAATTAGGTCATAGAACAGAAAAAGGACAGTCCTGATAAACTAATAAAATCCAAATGTAGTATGGAGTTCAATTTACAACAGTGTATTGCTACTGATTTCTTAGTTTCGACAAATGTGCCATAGTAATATGTTAACATCAGGAGAAACTGGGTAAAGTGTGTAAGGGAACTCTGTATACTGTATCTGCAACTTTCCTATAAATCTAAAATTATTACCAACTAAAAAGTATACTTAATAAAACTCGGGAGGTTTTCTGTAAAATTTTTCAAGCTGACATTTAGGCTTATATGGAATTTGCTACATTTAGTATATTCATTACAATTTTAAAATGAAAAACAAATTTAGATACACTGTCAGATTTCAAGACTTTACAGCTATGATAATCAAGACAGTGCGTTGTTTACAAAAGGATGTAGATACAGATTACTGGTACAGAATCAAGAGTCCAAAAATAGTTTCACATGTATCGGTGAAATCTTATTTGGCAAAAATGCTCATATAATTTGGTGGGAAATGATAGTCTTCTTAATAAATGATGCTGAAAGAATTGGGTGTATTAATGGAAGAAAAATCAATCTACTTTTTCCTCATGCCATACATAGAAATTAAAATCATCAAAAATAGATTATAGGCCTAAATTGATAGGCTAAGATGATAAAGTTTTAGAAAATATAATATTCTAAATGTAAGTATTTAGAAAAATTGACTTTTTTTTCTCTTTTAGAAGAAAAGACAAGAGAAAATCTTATAACCTTAAGTTAGGTAAATATTCTTAAATATGACACAAAAGGCATGAACCACAAAAGAATTTAAGAAGTTGGACTTCATCTAGATTAAAAACTTTTCTTATCAAAGGTACAGTAAGTGAAAAAGCAACCCAAAGATGGCAAGAAAGTATTTTCAAACATAGAATAACTATGTAAATATACTCAAAACCACTGAATTATGCATACAATAAATTAAATAGTAAACTGTATAATATGTGGCTTATTTATGAATAAAGTTGTTAAAAAGTAAAGTAAGGTTTACACTTACAGGTATGTCCATGCAAACATGCTATTCAGATTAATATCAAAAAGGGAAATAAACTAGAAATGCCTGGGTGGCAAAGTCAGTTAAGCACCTGCATTGGGCTCAGGTCATGATCCCAGGATCCTGGGATCAAGCTCTGAGTAGGGCTCCTTGCTCAGTGGTGAGACTGCTTCTCCTTCTCTCTCTGCCTCTCACCCCTCTCGTGTCCTCTCTTTCTCTCTCTCTCTCAAATAAATTTTTTAAAAATCTTTTTTTTTTTCAATAAAAAGGGGGCAAAAATTAGAAAAAGAAAAACTAAGCCCAAAATTAGGTGGAGGAAGGATATTTAAGATTAGAACAAGAATAAATGACATACAGAATATAAAAACAAAAGAAAAAATAATTAAAGCTAGAGTTGATCTAAAAAATTTTGGCTTTTTTTTTTTTAAGATCTAAAATATGGACAAATCCTTAGCTCAACTAAGGAAAAAGGTAAGACTCTAATAAAATCAGAAACAAAAGAAGAGACATTACAATTGATGTCACTGAAATAAAAAAAAAAAAACACAAGGGACCATTATGAATAATTATATGCCAACAAATTGGACAAACTAGAAGAAATGGATAAATTCCTAGAAACATAAAACCTAACAAGACTGAATTAAGATGAAAGAGAAAGCCTAAACAGATCAATAACAAGTAAGGAGACTGAATCAGTAATCAAAAATTTCCTAGAATAAAGAAAGTCCCAGGACAGGCAGAATTCACAGGTAAATTCCACTAACCATTTAAAGAATTGATATAGACCCTTAAAATCTTCCAAAATATAAAAGAGGGAATAGTCACCAAATCATTTTATGAAGCTAATATTAGCCTGATACTAGAGCCAAATAAAACACCACAAGGAAAGAAAACTATAGGCCAACATCCTTGATGAACATACATGTAAAAGTCCTGAACAAATAGTATCAAACTGAATTTAACAGTACATTGAAAGGATCATCCACCACAATCAAATGGGGTTTATCCCTGGGATGCAAGGATGGCAGTATATGCAAATCAATGTGATATACCAGATTAACAGAAAAAAAGACAAAAATCATATGATCATCTCAAGAAATGTAAAAATAAAAAATTAACAAAACTCAATGTCATTTCATGATTAAAACTCTCAAAAACTAGGTATAGAAGGGATTAAACACAACACAATAAAGATCATACACATACACACACACGTGAGTGTGTGTGTGTGTATATATATATATATATATATATATATATGAAAAACCCAAAGTGAACATATTTAATGATGAAAACTGAAAGCTTTTCCTTTCAGATCAAGAACAAGACAAAGATGCCCTGTCTTGCCACTTCTTTTCAACAAAGTACTAGAAGTACTAGCCAAATAAATTAGGCAAGAAAAAGAAATAAATAACATCCAAATTGTAAAAGAAGTAAAATTGTCTCTGTAGATGACATGATCTCACATATGGAAAAACCTAAGGACGCCATCAAAAAACTGTCAAAAATAATAAATTCAGCAAAGTTGCAGGATACAAAATCAACATACGAAACAGCAAACTATACAAAACAGAAATTAAGAAAGTAAACATTTCTAATAGCATCAAAATAATAAAATACTTTGAAATAAACTAAATCAAGGAAGAGAAAGACTTATACACTAAAAACTAAAAAACACTGATGAAAGAAATTAATGAAGACTCAGATAAATGAAAAGCCACCCCTAATCCCTAGGTTTATTGATTGGAACATTTTTTATTGTTAAAATATCCACACTACCACAAATGACCTATACATTCAATGTGATCCCTAGGAACATGATGACATCCCTAAATCAAATGTTTGACCAAGTGACCTCACTGGTTGATGGATTACACTAAAATCTCTCCTTAGGTATTCAAAAAACTTACAGCAGAACAATTATGTGGGCTGTTGGCACATTCCAGATAGACTGACAATATATTCATAGGATTGATACCCATTTATTTAACAAGCTACAGCAGAGAAAGTCCATTTCTACTTGATAATTAATGAAAAAAGTTTCTCTCAGTAAGAATATGAGGTGCAAACCCATCATCATAAGGGCATGTGCCTTTTGAGTTTTTTAGGGGTGGTGAATGAGAGGCACCTTGCAGTTCCTCTTGCTCTAATTCTCTCATATTAATACCACCACACAACTAATAAAGAAGTTGTTGAGGTTAAGGATGAAGTCCCCCTACCTCCCACCCAAGTACCTCCCTTATTGGGAGATAAGAGCATGGTACCTCTTCTTCTAACCTACCAAACAAATCCATTTGAATGACTTATCAAAGAAGCTCAAACTTCTGATATCCAGGGATTTTATTTCTAACACCTAAGAATTCTCAATAGACTCAAAAGAACTTCACTACCATTTTTAAATTACAGTAAAACAACTTTCAGCTCATTATTTTATGCCATTGTCATAGTGTAAAAAAATAAAGTCATATATCAGTACGTTTTTCTAATGTTCACTCACAAGTTACAGAAATCTTTTGAGTTTTTTATGTAAATACCTTGTAACCAGGACTACCCATTAATCCATCCTTTCCATGTCTTCCTGGTTCACCCTAAAAAATAAATACAGATATTGTAATACATTTTTGTACTACTTTTTCTTTCTAAAAGAAGACAGTACAAGATAATTTTTATTTAGTGTAAAATACTCAAAAGCTTTTTCTGTCAAACTCACAGCACGTCCAGGAAGGCCAGGAAAACCAGCATTCCCTTTTTCACCTTTTGCACCCTATATTAAAAACAAACACTTAGAAAACAATCCATGCAATAATTTAAATTTTTGTTTTTATTACTCAAAAAGAGCTTCATTTTTTGTTTGTTTGTTTAGCTTTCTGACTCTGTGTTTGTGCCTTCGACACTTCCACAGTGATTTTCTGCTCAATAAAGAAAGCATGCTTGACCTTGGCATGGGCATATTTAGCACACATGGAACCACCATGGGCCCTGCTGACATGTTTTTCCATTTTAGGCAAATTCCTAAGACTTTAGGTCTCACAGCACAAATTCTTTGAAGTTGGCTTGGGCACACACATGCAGATCTTGGTGGTTTCTCAACTTTCTTGGTATAAAGGTAAACAATTCTTTTACCAGAGTTCCTGGACAGCCTAGTTTTGCTAGAGAGTTTTGTAGGCTAGCCTATGATGGTAGCTGGACGACTGGGAACGCCCCAGATACCATCCCTAGAGGAAGTACAACAAGGATTTAAAAATTCCAACTCAAACTTCTGTTAAAAAGTAAGTCAACATCTTTATGTAGTGACAGAATTCATGAAACAACGGCTAGTGTTGGCTCTACAACTCCTGGCAAAACATTATTTTACCAGGCCAGCCGATACAAAGACATTAAAAAAAAAAATGGTGAATGCAGGATTATTACAAATGTCTAAACACAGAAACCACATCTTGGCAAAATTAAAAGGCAGAGAAAATATAATCTCCCTACAATGTGAAGAAATTAGAAGGCCCAGAACAGTGATTCTCCATGGACATGATGTCAAGCAGCTCCCACTTCCTCCCAAGGAATCTCTCTCTACAAATACTTTAAAAAATCAGAATGATCAATAACATGATGCTTTCTTATCAAATACCACATACCAGGTATTATTCTATATTTTCATTATTCTAAATAAATTTCCTGAGAAAGGTAAACAAAGCTAATTGCTATAATGGTGAGTCATCTGGGACTGAAATACGAGTTTTCTACTTCCATGACATTCAAAGTTCCATACAGATACTTTATTTTATAACTCATACTTCCCTTTTTGCCATAAAATCCAGTTGATCCTTTATCTCCTTTGGGGCCCATTTCACCCTAAAAGAGAAAATACAAACACTGAATTTTATTTTTATTTATTTTTTTAAATCTTTATTTCAATTCCAGTATTTGTTATGTCTCTTTTTATGTGATTTAACCAGGGAATTCTGTGGTACCTGAAGAACATGTGTATTCTATTTCTCATGTTTTATATACACCTTTTCAAACCATGTATTCTAAATTATGCTTCAAGTAAAAAATGTTCTTGTTGAAAAAAAAAGACAACTTTAACTGAGGGTATTCATTTAAAATAAAGTCTATCAGAGGGGAGGTGGGGGATGGATGAAATAGGTGAAGGGAATTAAGAGTAAAATTTTGATGAGAACCAAGTAATGAGGTATAGAATTGCTGAATCACTTTATTGTACACCTGAAACTAATATAACACTGTATGTCCAGTAACCGGAATTAAAATAATTGACTTTTAGAGAAATACGAAAATGTCTCTTTAAGTTTAAAGGAAATAAACACCAATTATAAACAAGGTTTAATGGCCAACATAAAATAAAGTAGGAATAAAATAATTTAAATTTTATTTACAAAAGCCCTACATTTGAGGCTTTATGAAGAAAAACAAGGAAAAATAAGGATAGTTGGAACTTTCACAGTGCCTAAAGTACAGAGCTTAGAATTAAAAGAATTTCCTTATATTAAAATATACTCGTCAGTGTTTAAGTACCATAAAATTTGTGACTGGAAATTTTAAAGAAAATTTGTAAAAAGTTTTATGTAACTATGGTAGCAATCTAATCATCTACTTTAATATACTTTATATTTGAGCATTACTTATAACACATTTGTAACATAAATAGGACTTCTAATTTCAAATAAAATGCAAAATTAGTAAATATTAAAAGACTAGATTTTTTTTCAACCTTTAATCCTGGCATTCCATGAAGCCCAGGAAAACCAGGAAGTCCACGGTCACCCTGAAAATGAAACTAAAATTAATGGAAGAAAATATATTTCAGCCTAAAAAATAACATAAATTCTTTAGCTTCACCTTTGTCAAAATCTACTGGAAAAAAATCTTTGAACAGTTAAACACATATCTACATTAAAACCTTATCTCTATGAAAGATCAATCCTCATTTATCAGCGTTTCCTTTATGATTAGAAAAAGAAAGTATTTTTGAGACTTAGGTGAAGTTTTTCCAGTTCTGTGAAAAATATTGTTGGTGTATATATATTTATATATTACTTATATATAAATATATTTATATATTTATTTATATATCATTTATTTATTTATTTTGCTGTGCTGGGGGAGTGCAAGCATGAGCAGGAGGGAGAGGGGTAGAATGAGAAAGATAGAGAGGGAGAGAATCCTAAGTAGGCTCAGGCTCAGTTTGGAGCCTAATGCAGAGCTCCATCTCAGGACCCTGAAATCATGATCTGAGTGATCAAGATCAAAGTCAAGAGTTAATTGCTTAACCAACTGAGGTACCCTGGTGCCCCAAATGCTGTTGGTATTTTAAGGAATTGTACTGAACCTGTAGATTGCTTTGGGTAATGTGGGCATTTTAACATTAATTCTTCTAGTCCTTGACTATAAAATATCTTTCCATTGTGTCATTATGAATTTATTTTATCAGTGTCTTATAGTTTTCAGAGTAAAGGTCTTTTATTTCCTAGGTTAAATAAAAAAATATGAAAACAAATAAATGAAAACACAGTGATCCAAAATTTTGGAGATGCAGCAAAAAAACCAGTAGTAGTACATGAACTCAATAGAGTTGTAGACTATAAAATTAATACCCAGAAATCAGTAGCATTTCTGTGCACTAATAATGAAGTAACAGAGAGAGAATTAAGAAAAGAATCACACAGTTGTACCAAAAAGAATGAAATACCTAGGTATAAACTTAACCAAGGAAGTAAAAAAATTTATACTTTGAAAACTGTAATTCAATGTAATCCCTATCAAAATACCATCAACACTTTTTCATAACTAGAAGAAATAATGCTAAAATTGTATGAAACCACAAAAGACCCCAAAGATCCAAAGAAATCCTGAGAAAGAAGAAAAAACCTGAAGATATCATACTTCCAGATTTCAAGATACACTATAAAGCTACAGTAATCAAAACTGTATGGTACTGGCACAAAATAGAGAGCCAAGAAATAAACCCATTATTATATGGTCAATTTATCTATAACAATGAAATAAAGAATATACAATGGGGAAAAGAGAGTTTATTCAATAAATGGGGAAACCGAATAATTAACATGCAAAATAACGAAACTAGAATCCTTTTCAACACCATACACAAAAAGTAAACTCAAAGGATTAAAGACCTAAATGTGAAACCTGAGACCAGAAAAATTCTAGAAGAGAGCAGAGGCAATAATGTCTCTGACACTTGTCATCACAACATTTTTCTGGATATGTCTGCTAAAGCAAAGGATAAAAAAGCAAAAATAAACTATTGGGACGTCATCAAAATAAAAAGGTTCTGCACAGCAAAGGAATTATCAATAAAACAAAAAGGCAACCTACTGAATGGGAGAAGATACTTGCAAATGATATATCCAATAAGGGGTTAATACTTAAAAAATATGAAGAACTTCAACAACTCAACACCAAAAAAAAATCTGATTTTAAAATAGGTAGAGGACTTGAACATACATTTTTCCAAAGACATACAGATGGCCAGCAGACACATGAAAGGATGCTAAACATCACTCATCATCAAGGAAATGCAAATCAAAACCACAATGAGGTATCACCACATACCTGTCAAAATGGCTAAAATCAAAAAGGTAAGAAATTAAAAGTATTGGCAAGGATGTAAAAAAAAGGGGGGAGTGGAAATTGGCACAGCCACTGTGAAAAGCTTCCTCAAAAATTTAAAAAGAGAAATACAATATGATCTAAAATTCCACTACTAGGTATTTGCACAAAGAAAACAAAAATATAAAACAAAAAGATATACGGACACTATGTTTATTTCAGCATAATTTATAACACCCAATATAGGGAAACAGACCAAGTGTCCATCAATTAATGAATAGATGAAAAAAATGTGGCATGTACATATATGTACATACAATGGAATATTATACAGCCATAAAAAGAATATCTTGCCCTTTGCAACAATATGGATGGACCTAGAGAGTATTATGCTAAGTGAAATAAGTAAGACTGAGAAAGACAGATACCATATGACTTCACTCAGATGTGGAATCTAAAACAAAACAAAACAAAACAAATCAACAGAAAGATGAAATAGACCTATAAATTACAGAGAACAAACTGATGGCTGCCAAAGGGAAAAGGAATGAAGAGATGGTCAAAGTGGGTGAAAGGCAGTTGTAGATATAGGATTCTAGTTATGAAATGATAATGTCAAGGGAATAAAAGGCACAGCATAGGGAACAGAGTCAATGATATTATAATAACACTGCATGGTGACGGATGAGAGCTATGCTTGTGGTGAGCACAGCATATCATACAGAGACACCAAATTACTATATTGTACACCTGAAATTACTGTAGCATTGGGTGTCAGCGACACTTAAGTAAAAATTTTTTAAATCTAAAATCTTATTTTTTTTAATTATTCACATATTTTAAAGAATGACAGAGTTATTGAATGGATAAAATCCTCCAAAGGCAGCTTTTTTCATTCTAAGCTTCCATATCTCTATAAACTCAAATCACCAGACCCCATGGTTACATTGCTACTGCATTTTCAGTTTCCAGCATTATCTCCTGGCCTCCCACTGTGAAAGAAGGGATTGACCTCTAAAACCAACCAGCACCCTCTCCCCATCTCCACTTCTAGGAAACACAAATTCCCTTAGCTTTCTATGACAACACTGATTAAAGCAATTATTATCATTTCTGATACTAAGATTCACAACTAAACCATAAATATGCTGATTGCTTGCCTTTTCTTGCCCTACAAGTTAAAAATTGCCTGTTTTGGAAGGGGCAGGAGGTGGACTATTATTTTCTTAAAAATTTATTACAACATTGAACTCCAATCTCCAACTGTCAAAATCACTGAGAAATATACTCATGTATGTTGAAACTTTGATATTCTTTGTCTTTTCTAGAGCCTTCTCATTTGTTTCAGTATACATTTGTTCTCCTGTTTATTCCCTTGTTAGGGTAATACATTATCCCATAGCTTCCTGAAAATGAATTCATGGAGACAACTTTCTGAAATTTAAATTTCTGAAAACATCTTTATTCTGTTCACTTATGTAATTAATAATTCATAGACCTTTGAAGGCTCTGCTCCATTCCCTTCTTGACTTTAGTGACACTAGTGAGATACCTGAAGCCTTTCTGATTCTGATCACTTGTATATGACATTTTCTTTTGGTGGCTGTAGGGTTCTTCCCTCTCAGAAAGCATGTAGGATCTTCTGTTTTTAGTGTCTTACAATGTAAAATTGTACAATATTAAGCATAGATACGGTCATAATCATCCACTATGCTAAAACTATGGAAGACTTTTCATCTATATGACCCCATGCTTACACATGTAGACTCCCACCACACACCCAAACTCCATCCACATTTCACATACACAACCTTCCCTCAGCTACCTCTAAGCATACTGTGTTACCAGAACCAAGAGAGTAAAGAGGCCTGCAGACCCTGGAAATGGAAATCAGGACCCAGGATCTGGAACGTGGTCTACAAGGAGGTCATGTGCTACAGGAGTGCCTCTTTATTGGCTCTGAAGTCCCATCACTTCATACCAACGAACACAACGGAAGCACCATCTATCAGGGGTTCTCCCTCCCTGAGGGCACTAATGACACTTTGTCCAAGTCTGCTGCTCGGGTCTTTTACCAGTTTCTTCTGAGATTTTTTGCTGATCTTTAATTTTCCTAAGATTATTTTCTGGTTCCTGATGATCAGTTCATATGGAAGCTGATGATAAACTCTCAGTGAGTACAGTTCAATGACTGAAATTCTCCATATATGGTGTGGCTGGGTCATTTACTTAAATAGCTCTGGCTATCAGTGGATTCCCCAGAGAAGGATCTTCTTTGCCTATAGTTGTAGTACAACTCCACCTTTTCTTTCCAGTCTAGAGACCTTCAGTTTTATACTCTCCAGATAGTAAACCTGTGTATCTTGCCAGGGTAGAAGAAAAGAGACTGACTTAACTACACAGAGGTTAGGAAGGAATAACAGGATCTCACTATTCTTAAAGAAATATTCAACCATGTTTCCATTTTTAATTTTTTTAAAGATTTTATTTATTTATTTATTTGTCAGAGAGAGAGAGAGAGAGAGAGAGACAGGGAACACACAAGCAGAGGGAGTGACAGGCAGAGGGAGAGGCAGGCTCCCTGCTGGGCATGGAGCCCAATGCTGGACTAGATCCCAGGATTCTGGAATCGTGAACTGAGCCAAAGGCAGATGCTTAACTGACTGAACCACCCAGATATCCCCATGCTTCCATTTTTAGCTCTACCTTCTAGTCACTTCCATTTTCAGAAATACTTGTATTACCATTTCCTAAGCCTTAGGGATGTGTGCACATGTGCACACATGCAAAAGGGATTCTCTCTCATATGAGTCATATCATTTTTTAAGATAGAGCTTCCTTGGGTCCTTTCAGATTCCAAAAATGTAGAGCTATTATCTTCATTTTTTTATTCTGTCATTTTAGGTTTTATTATTATAATTACTATTTCATGATTGTGGCTTTATGGGAGTTTAAGAGCAGAGAAAGTTAATGTGTATATTCTGCCCTTCACCTTCATCAAGAAGCCGTAGTGATTTATTGATGCTTAAACAGTAATATCCAGAGCACCTTCCACTGGGAGGCTTTAAACCTCCTGGACAGGGTTATTTCTATGACCTCTTGTGTAAGAGCGCTAATATTCATTCACTTATTCTGCTTTATCCTAAACCAATTTCATTCTTTATCCACTCTGGTTAATTGTAGGAAAATCTGGAAAGGTACTTATCTAGCAAGACCAATACATTATTGACCTTCTTAATTAAAAAAAAAAACAACTTAATTTTAACAACTGATCTATTCCACATTGAGATATTCCTTTCCATTAGTGAAAGAATGGGAGGTATTATAAAATAAATTTTTACAGAGACGGAACTGGGGCTGAGTTCTCATCTTCTCCCATGATAACTGATGTCAAATAAGGAATAAAAATGACATTATATTTTAGATTTATCTGTATTATGTTTGGTTCCTTTAATTTATCTATAAGTGTATGTAATATAAAAAGCATGCTAGGCTCACGGTTATATCCAAAAATCTGTTCACCTTTTACTACCACAGAGATTTTTTTTCTGGGCACACAGTTTCCCAAGTAGAGACTCTACTTCCCAGCCTACTTTGCAGTTAAGCATGGCCACCTAACCAAGTCCTTGCTAACAGAATGTGAAGAGGACTGCAGCCCACGACTTCCACAGAAGTTATTAAAGGGAGAGTTACTGCTCTGACTTCTCTTTCCTCCCTCCCATCAGATTAGAATGGAAGAGAACACTCTAAGGGAGATCAGACCAACAAGAAGGAAAAACGAGAGTCTTTGGATAAGTACATAAATAACATGACGGGAGAAATATACACTTCTTTCTCATTTACACTAGTAAGTTTGGGGGTTTGTTTCTGGTCTAAATAAGAAGAGTATGTTTTGTCTTGTAAAGAATATCCTTCTTGTGGGTAATAGCTTTCCCTTGACCATCTTAATTTTCCACTAAGGATTAATAACAATCTGTGTATATATGAGGGAGACAGACAGAAGATCCACTAAAAGCCCTTACATTCTAGAGTTTACTAATCCCAAAATTCAGTAGTTTAACCCAAGAATAAAAGAAAAAAAAATAAAATTCAGGGGGAGACCAAGAGGTGCAATAAGAAAACTGAATGATATTCTTTCCCCTACATGTAGACTCCCAATATGAGAACAAAAACCACTTCTTGATTTGTTTTTTTCCTTTTTGCTTGGGGCAGGAAGGAGTGGTAACAGTTTCTATAGAGAGAAAAGATTAAGTTAAGAAGACTACCTGAGCTAACTTTTTAGAAGCTGTGCTAAAATAACCTGTTGATGGTGGGACTAGACAAAGATATACTCTTAATAAAATGGAATGTAGCTGGACAGTAAATACTTGATAGAAATACAGAAGGAAAAGGACAAATCAGGATTCCTTATTAAGGCTGAACAAAGTCTAAGAACTCCGCTTTCTGGGTACAGAGTACAGAAAACAGAATCTTCACATTTTAATTTACCAGAGATAACAAATCTCAGATAAAGTGAGAAGACTGGGAGCATTCACTCACACAGGAACAGAAAAATAAAAATCTGGACAAAGCTATCCTTACATGCATAAGCAAGATTTTTAAGTAAAATACAAAAGCATGGCATAGATATTAACATGGAGAAAAATTTAGTGAGAAAATTTTTGAGGAATACTGAAACAATATCTACAAAATACAGAACACAAGAAAGTGTTACCCAAATACAGTAAACCTCTGAAGAATTCAGGGGTTAGGGGGCTGACCTCCATGCAATTGAAAATCCACATGTAACTTCTCCATCTCCAAAAACTTGACAACTAATACTCTACTGTTAACTAGAAGTCTTATGACTAACACAAATGATTAACACATAATTTTTATGATATGTATATTATATTGTCTTCTTATAATGAAGGAAGCTAAAGAAAAGAAAATTTTATTAGGAAAGTAAGGAAAATATGTTTACAGTATTATGCTGTATTTTGTTGAAAAAAATCCAGATATAATGGACCTGTGCACTTCAAACTCATGTTGTTCACCCAAGTTATATCCAAGGTTTAAAACAAAGAAGTGGTAAAGTTAAGCCAAAATCTCCACAATGAGTATATAAGGCAAAAGGCAAATAAACCTCTTGTGTTGGTCATCTGCTACTGTAATATAGCTTCAACTATGTTAATTAATGCAAAAACTGGTATGCTAGAAAAAGGAGGCTACCAAAACAACAGTATTAAAGATTATATATGGCAGTGGCTTTGGGGCTAGGTAGTGAACAGGGAAAACAACAATTAGATGTTTGAAAAATGGAGATTCATTTAATAAATGGTAAATATCTAAAAAAAAAAAAACTTTGCTGGTAATACTTTTTCAAAGGCAAATAATGCATCAAATGGACTTAGACGTAGAGGTAAAGAACTGAGAAAACAGAATGTTGGTATCATCAATTGGTTGCTATCATGAATTGATTGGTATTGGCTGCTTGCAAAAGGCACTGTAAAAGAAAGAAGCCCAGAAAAGAATCGTTTGATTTTCAAGTAGTAACCAAAAGGAACAGACGAAGTACAAAAGTCCCGGGATTGGAAGATACAACTTTTTTTTTCCTCATCTTTAACAGATAAATGATGAAACTGGAGAAGACATTTAAAAGAAGTTCAATTAATACAACCTCTGGGAAGAACCAAATCAAAGATGTGGCCACAAACACCATTCTTAAATCCTCTGAATCAATGATGGTCAGTCCAAAAATCCTTTCAAGATGGACTGAATGGCTCAAGGAAAAAAAAAAACAAACAAACCCACACAACAACAACTAAGAGTGCAATGGATGTCTGATAAGTTTAAGTCACCTATCATTAATTATTAGTAGTTAATAAATTAGTGTATAGAGGGCCATAACTAAAACAAAGGCTATGGGGGTTGCTATTGGCTGGAATCAAAAGTCAAAGATACAAAATCACAAATATCCACCTGCTGTTGAGAGAGTTGTACTACCAAAGCAGCCATAAACCTGTAACTGTAAGAGACTGTGCTTGAAACTTAAAAAAAAAAAAAAGTCACCCAACAGCACCACTACTTTTCATGTTTTTCTAGCCAGTTTTGACTAGCCAATGAATTTAGACAAAATGTAGAAATAAGAAGTTAAAAACTAGAAGGAAGAAAAAGGACATTCTTATGTATGTTCATACATCTACTATGCCAATATACCTAATACCCTAAATCATAGATTATGTAGTTAATTCCTGCTTTAAAAAGATAGTATGCAAAAATGTTTTATATATAAATAATAACCAATATGAAAATATATTAAAGAAAAGTTTCCATTTATAATAGAAACAAAGGAGATAAAAATTCCCAGATATAAACTTAGGTAATATTAGAAGACTAATGTGAAAAAAAAATCAATGCTATTTCACTGAGTTTCAAGATTGAAATAAAAAGGTAAATAAATCATGATCTTAAATGGAAAAACTCAGTATTGAAATTATGTCAATGATTCTATAACAAATCCATAAAAGGAGTCCTAATCAAAATATGAGTAGGAATTTCTTAAAAACTGAAGAAAAGATACTGAGCTTTATCTGGAAAAATAAGCATATAAGAATAGCCAGGAAAATTTTGATTCTAAAGAATAATGAGGAACTACTAGGCCTGCCAACATTAAATCATATTATGAAGTGACAACAATTAAGAACAATTTGGTGTTGGAGAGGATGTAGACAGATAAATGGAACAAAATGGAAAGCCAAAAACACAAACCCATATGAAAATGGAAATTTAGGTGTAACGAGGAGATTCCAAATAAATGGAGAAAAAAGTGATGATTCCATAAATATTGTTGTGGCAACTGGCTACCCATTTGGGAAAAGAGAGGGAAAAATATGAATGCTCATATAACTTTACTTCAAATACCAAAGTTATAAAGATTAAAACATAAAATAACAAAAGTCTAAAAGTAGAGTTATTACCTACAAAATGTTGGAATGTGGAATCCTTTTACATAGACACAGAAGAGAAAAAAAGAAAAAATCTACACATACATAAAAATTTAAACCTTATGTATGGCTAAAATTTCCAAGACCAAGTCAAAACACATAATAAAAACTAGGAAAAAATATTTTCATACAATATATGAAATGTCTATAAAAATCAATTTTTAAAAAGATTAATAGCCCAATACAAAGCCAAAAAAAGATATGACTAAAAAGGAAATGACAGAGAATTAACAAAATGCCCAAAACTCACATAACAAGGTACTTTACCTTACTAATAAAGAAATGCAAACCAAACCAATACCATTTTTAACTTTTACTGGTAAAAATTAGAAACTTTAATGAAACTCAGTGTTGATAAGAGTGTGAGGAAAGACATTTTCACATACTTGCTGGGAGAGTACAAACTTACTGGAAGTTAAATAGGCAATTTGTATCAGAGTTTAATTATGCATTTTACCCTTTGATCCTATAATCAATTCCAGTTCCAAGAAATATTCCTATGGATATACTCAGAAAAATTTACTAACACACACACACACACACACACACACACACACACAGTACAACATCTTAAGAACCACAGCATCCCCAAATTAGAGATTTCTTAAATTGGTTAGGGACAGCCCATAGAGTATATAGATGTGATTAACCTACTGAAGGTTACTTTCTTGAGGCCTCTTTCAATTTTGCATGGCCCTACATCTTAGAGAGAATTTTATTCAACTTCCTTGGCACTTAACAGCTATGTTTTTTGTTGTTGTTGTTGTATTTAAGATTCATTTATTTATTTGACAGAGAGATAGAGAGAGCACAAGTAGGTAGAGCAGCAGGCAGAGGGAGAAGCAGTCTCTCCACTGAGCAGGGAACCTGACGAGGGGCTCGATTCCAGGACCCTGGGATGGTGATCTGAGCCGAAGGCAACCACTTAATGGACTGAGCAACCCAGGCACCCCAACAACTGACTATCTTGACAACACTGTGTACGTGTTTTATTAGATCCCAACCTCTTGGAGGAAAAATCCATTCTGATTTTTTTCCGATTTTTATTTAGTAGATATGACCACCATTTACCAATACCCCAATTCTCTCCACTTCCAAGCATATAGGGGAATCATACATTGCTGACTCTTGAACTTGGTGTGGTTTATAAAATTTGCCCTGGCTAATTAAAGATGAATAGAAGTAGTTTAAAAACCACTGTCTGATTCTCCACATACCTGCTCCTATAAGTAGTTATGATCTAGATGGTGGAACTTCTATCAGCCTAAGTCTCCATATGAGGAAAAGAGGGACCTGTCACTGCTGCTAATAAATGTGTAGCCTGATGAGCAATAAACCTTTCTTTATTTTGAGTTACAGGCATTTGGAATTTATTTGTTACTGCAGAATATACTACTCTATCTGCAGCTGGTGCCTTGCTTGTGATTAATGATAATTTGCTGAATATGCAAAATATTTTCATTTTCTAAAATACAGTAAACACTTTTGAGTCTTCCAAAATTTTTCAACTAAACAGTTATTTTGAGGAGTCACACTCCTGGATCCATCTGACCTCACAAGAGATTAGAAGCAAAGCTAATCCAAGATTTACAGGGAGATGGTTTCATTTCCACAGATGCCTCCAAAGCTTTCATGACTGATGAATATCCTTTACCAGCTTATCTATCCCGTTATTTGGTCTAGAATCATAGTCTCCAAAGTAAGGTCAAGTCAGGACAGTTGGGTGGCTCAGCTGGTTAAATGACCGATGCTTGATTTTGGCTCAGGTCATGATCTCAGGATCATGAGATCAAGCCCTGCATGGGGCTCCCCACTCAGCAAAGAGTCTGCTTGAGATTCTCCCTCTCCTTCTGCTCCTTCCCTTAACTGGTGCATGTATGCTCTCTCTCTCTCTCTCCCTCTCTCCCTCTAAAATAAATAAATCTCTGAGAAGCAAACTGAGGGTTTTGGAGGGGAGGTGGGGGTTGGGTAAGCCTGGTGGTGGGTACTATGGAGGGCATGTATTGCATGGAGCACTGGGTGTGCTGCATAAACAATGAATGCTGGAACACTAAAAAGAAATAAAATCAAATGGAAAAAAATAAATACACGCCTAGAAGACTTTTACTACGAAGATTCTACAATTCAAATTCACCTAACACATCTTAGTTGTTCTTTCTCCTCTCATTTTGAAACAAATATTGAGTCTTTCGAGGCTCGGGCAATGATTTATTGGGAATTATTTCAACTTACTAAAATGTTTCCTCTCTTTAATGCAATGATGGGCAATCCCCTTGGGTTTGGAGATCATCGCTGAACTATTCAGGCCTAAAAAACAGGTAGATTCCTGAGCTTCCACAACAGGATCACTCCCATAAGCTTCTTAGTGACCACAGACAGAGTCTACCCAAAGTGAAGATGAGAAGTGGAATTTAGAACCAACAAAATATGAAGCACTCTATAAAAATTCAGTGAAAGTTTAAGTTTCCCAGTGATGCCAGTAGAGAAAAAGATAACAGGACAGAAAAGGCATAGCAGCCAACAAATGAGGCAGGACATGGAATTAATGATTCTTTTCCATAGGCTGAGATGCTAATTCCATTACAGAGCCTTAAAAGAAAAGAAGTTGAAAGATCAGAAAACCATCAAGACATTGTAAAGGTACTCACCGAAGTAATAAGCACTTGGGTACACACAGGTCAGCACCCCATGGACAGAATAGACACTTAACAAAACTTGACTTCAGAGACTATTCAGGGAAGGCACAATTAGTGCTGCTTTGGAAGAAAAGCCTCTGAGAAAAGGGTAGAGGAAAGAAGGAAAATATGGTACTACCCCTTCCATAAAAAGTAGAAGTTCTTCTGAAAATCCCTGGTTTCAACAACAATTCCACAGTTTCATCAGATTCAAATGCAGCGAAATATTTCATCAGAAAACAGAATGTATATGTATGTGTGTGTATTTAATATTTTTTTCTATTAACTATAACTGGTTATATCAATTTACTAATATTTTTAAGATGCCTTTTATTTGTTTGTGAGAGAGAGAGAGCATGTACACACGCCATGTGCAAGCCAGCACAAGTGGAGGGAGAAGCAGAGGGAAAGGATCCCAAGCAGAGTCTGTGCTGAGGAGGCGCAGAGCCAACATGGGGCTGAGGCAGGGCTTGATCCCATGACCCTGAGGATCATGACCTGAGCTGAAACCAAGAGTCCGATGCTTAACAGACTGAGCAACCCAGGTGCCCCTCAATATATTAATAGGCTTAACACCAATATTTGTATTTATATATTTAACACATAAATTTATATTCATGTAAGTTTATATTTAGTAATATAACAAACAGACTCTATTTAGGAAGGAAAAGAAGGCATAGGACTGACTGAACCCTGAAATACTCCAACATGTAGAGAACGGATAGAGAAGATATATATATAAGTAAAAGGTGAATTCAAAGCCCAACCAATAACCTGTAACTTCATTAAGTCTCCCTTTCTTGTGCCCCTTCAACTCCAATCACACCCATGCCAGCATTTGGGCCTTTGCGCCGTGGTGTTATCAGAAAACTACATTACCCTCCCTTTTTGAGAAGGAAGAAAAGTGGCCACTTTACTAAGCCAATTCTATTTCTTCCTCCCATGTCATTCTTGGTTTTGTTTTAATTTTTTAAGGTTGTTTTGTTGTTGTTGTTGTTTGGTTGTTTTTTTTGTCTTCAGACACTATGGAAATAAAACCACTGATACTAAGTTTAATAAGTTAGTAAGTTAATATTAATAAGTTAATACTAATATATATATAATATATATAATTTTATATATAAGTTAATACTAATATATATAAAATATTATTATATATAATATATAAGTTAATACTGATATATATAATATAATATATATAATTATATATAAGTTAATACTAATATACTAAGTTTTAGCATATTCCCTAATAAAACTTTCAGCTTGGTCTTTTATTACTGTTCTTTCAGCATGTACACTGGAATTCCCTAATTATAACTGACTACATAAATCACTGTCATACCACTTAATCTTTGGACTTCAGAAGTGCAACAATGAAAGTAAAGGATTTACTTCAGTGAGGAAGCCTCATTTATCACATCACACTCTTGTATGGATGCCAAAGACAATGGGAAACAGATCTTGAAGGAACAATTTAAATGGTAAATGATCTAATGAGGAAATTAAACAAAATGTGTAGTTTGCTCCATAATGAGACCTTGGATATATTAGCGTATTTTATTTCTTAATCCCAGAAAAACCAAGTGATAAATTTGTACAAAGTCTAAAAAAAAATTATTACTACCTCCCATGTGTTCAGAATTGAATTTGCTATAAAAAAGGTTTCATAATCAACTCAAAAACCCATAAATGCATGCCAGGTATTCAACTCAGCCTAAGTAAATTTTAACAAAATATATTTCTTTCAGTGATGTAAATATATGGGTTTCCTTAAAGCTGAAGAAGTGTTTTGAAGTACTTTTTCTTAAATTCCAAATAACTTTAAAAAAAAAAAAACATATTATAAAATGAGTTACCAACTGAAGACCATTTGGTGAATAAGTGCTCCTTTTTAATTTTGTAAATTCAGGAGGGGGGGAACCTGCAAAATCTATACACATTCTATTGTCTGATATGTAGGAACAAATGTTGAAGTCAGCAAGAAAGTGCATGTAGTTTTAATTATCTTAAGTGGAAACTCCTACAATGGGAGTGTTCAGAAGAAATCCACAAGATGGAAATGATTCTGGGAAAAGATCCTAATGGAGAACAGCGTTGTGTGGAACCATCTCTGAGAGGCCACTGTGTGATGCCTGGAAAAAATGTCCCGCATTGCCTCAAGTCAAAGTCTCCTTAAAGGTCTACTTTTCAACCCTCCCATTTCTGAATATGAAGAAACTATATCCTAGAGGAAGAACTGAGGAAACATCTCTAACTTATTCAGTGATTGCAATCCAGGTAAGGAACGTTCTAAAGCCACACAGAATGTGAGGAGGAAATGTAGATGGCACAGCGCATAGTGATTCTGGGCTCACAGTGACTCCGCCAGATCAGACTTTATGCCCTAAGAACAAATTTCAGAGAACAAGCAACTCTGGGTGAAACTGAAAACAGAGACCTTCATAGAAACATACACTTCATTTTATTCAACAAAATGTATGCCTTTGTAAAACTCAGGCACTTCTGTTCTGGAGAGAGTACAATGACCCCAAAACAAGAGAGCAATTAAAGATGTGACTAAGCAAATTGCTGTTATTCCTTTACTTTCAAAGAGACACTTTACTCTTATTCTTTTTAAGGTGAATAAAAACCCTCCTTTTTATAACTGGTCTCTAAAACCCAAGTAAAAGGGGAAAATAGATAAATGTATTCATTCATCCATTCATAGATATATTCACTCATATACACATACTTTTATGAAACCCCTGCCATCCCCAAATCAGGCTAAGTGAGAATGTTAAACAGCAGTGATCCAGGGTGCCTGGGTGGCTCACTGAGTTAAGTACCTGCCTTTGGCTCAAGATGCAAGGGTCCTGGCATGCCCGCATCAGGCTCCCTGTGCAGGGGGGAGCCTGCTTCCCCCTCTTCCTCTGCGCCTCCCCCTGCTCATGCTCTCCTCTCCTCTCTTTCTTGCTCTGCACGCTCTCTCTCCAATAAATAAATAAAATCTTCGAAAGAAAGAAAAAGAAAAGAGCAGTGGTCCCGTAGACTAGAATTTAGGTGAGGTGTCTGACACGTGGTCTCCTCAGGACAGATATCCTCATGCTCCCAGGGACATCCCCAGTTCACCAGGCAGAGGTCAGGCAATCTCTCTCAACATCCCCACAGCATGAAAATATAAGATGTCTGCCATTCCTGCATATGGCGCAAGCTCTTTATCAACTCTCAAGAGGTATCTCCATCATTTAAAATAGGCAGATTTCTCTGTGGCTAAAAAAGACTCCTTCACAAGAAACCGATGAAGGAATCACCATTGCGTCGATGAAAAAAAAATAAGACTCAAAGACATTAAGCAACCTGCCCAAGGTCAAGTAACTTGAAAGTGGCAGATACATCATTAGATCTGCCAGAGATCCAACCTTTCAAGATTACTTTACCAGCTACAATTTTCTGCAAACAACGTAAGCAACCACAAAAACCTAAAATGGATTCAGGTTAGAATCAGAATTTCTCAGATGTGAACATGGTGCACACTATTTTAAACAGGTAATACTTAGCAAGAATTAGTTAGAAAATTAGTACAGGCTTTTATCAGGAGCAAACACCAGAATGCCTTCACAGACCTTATTAACACAACTGTGCTTTAAGCTAACAAATCAACATGGGATCTGAGCAAACAGAGTTGGGCATCTTGGATGTGGACCAGCTACCAGGGCCAGTAGGTCTTGATGGCTCTGGATCCTTGGGGAGGTACTGATATATTGAACATATTTAAAGATGATGTACTTCAATAGGAAGCTTGCCAAATCTCAGAGTTGTGAAAAAGGAGAGTCAGCAGTAAATATACCCACTGAAGCCCTAAGGAAAAAGCGCAGTAAGACTAAGCCAATAGACCACCTGCCAGATAAGTATCCATTATGGAGAAGGACATATAGGTATGGGGCTACCCGTGGCTAATAGGAACACATTTCATCCACCAGGGAGAGAACATAGAATCAGAGCAATGCCAATACCTGCTCTGTGTCACGGTGGTCATCCAGTGACAATCAATTTCATCTAGTGATAAAAGCCCAGCTATGAGCTTTATTGGCCAATGACCACCGACCATGAGCCCACAAATCTTGGAATTCTCCAAGGTGAATGCTACTGAATGGGAGTCACTATAGGTGACATTCTTGGTTTTCCTTGAGTGAACCAAAGCCAACTGGACACATTTTTGTTTGTATGCATTTACCTTTTCACCATCTCTCCCTGGTTCTCCTTTGTAACCTGGTGGTCCTGGAACTCCCTAAGTCAAGCACAGAATAAAATTCTGTTAATTGTGTTTTTTTGGTTCACTAGAAATGGTGATTCGTTAGTGTGTATCTATGAATCACATACTTGTATTCCTGGAGATCCTGGGACACCTGGTGATCCTGCAACTCCCTGATATCCCTAAAGAAAAGCAAACACAAAACAATTAGTATTTCAACATACAAAAAGCAGTCCTCCATTTCAGGATTCACCCTTGAGTGTCTTACATTTAAGACTTCACTGGGTGACTGCTTAAGAAACAAAAATAACAAAGTTTCAAATGCTGAATGTGGAATTAATATCTTCGGTCTTTAGGAAAAGGTCTTAAATATCTCCAGATTAATAAAAATATCCAGATATGTTTCAGTGACAAGGAAGGCTCTGGGATGCAAATACAGAGCCAAAATTCGCAGCTCCTAAAAAAATGTTTTGCACATAGAAACATATTCAACATAGTCAAGAGAAAAACATGTAAGATTGGAGGATTACACTAATGTAATCCATTTTTAAACTACCAGATTAATGGCCATTTGAGTTAATCTCTGGAATAAATTAAAACTTGATAAATGTTATTCTTCAGGGTAAGTCTATAACAGCCTTTGGGACTGCTCATTTTGGAAAGCAGCTGCTGTTAACCCCACGAGCATGGTTTGACATGTCTCCCCCACCTCCCAAGGCTGAGCTGTCTGCTGAAGTGAGGGTCCCTTTCAACTTCACTGCTTCTTACATATCCCTCCAGACAGTGGACCTGTGGTACAATAGCAAGGCTTCTTCAGACAAGGCAAGCTATTCATTCTTCACTCAGCATATGGCAATTAAACTCCCAAACAAACTTGCAGGCCCAGAACATTTGTCTAGGTTACTCTGGGTCAATGTCAAGTTGACTTGAACCACCTGGCACCTGCAAATACATTTCTCTCTCTTATTTAGATTCCCCCCGTCTCAGATCTTACTGTTTGGATATGGCTTTCTGTTGTCAGCCGTATAAAACAGATCTCGTTAGTGTTTCCAATTACATCTTCATTGTTAAATCCAAAAGCTTAATTTCCATGTGGCTATTTATGGCTGGTTTTTGTATTCACCCACTCACTTGTCAGCACATTTTTAGCTGTCATTTTAGACACAGCACAACTCCCTGCTTTCCCACTCCCATTTTCAAATACTTCTTTTACTATTCTTTGCTAGCTCTAATAACACCAGTAACAATAATCGTGTTTGTCTCCGCAACAGCAGTCCTAGATTGTTTTTCTCCTTTTACACGCACTCGTATTTCTTATTCTGTAAAATGTTCCCAGTTACTCTCCAAATGATAGACTATATAAGTTCCAGCACCAACTACGATGCTTTCCTTCATATCCCATTCAGTTTTTCAGAGTGTATCATTACCCTTTCTCCAGGATTTCTCACACAAATACTCCTGAGTCCATCGCAAACGTTAAACATTTTATTTCATCAGTGAATGAGTCTCAAAATGAATCCCTCCATACACCACACGCCATACAAAACCACCTGCAGTATTCAGACCCAAAATCTGTCTCTGGGCAGCCACTGTCTTTGTGTCCTGGAATTAGGTGTCCCCTTGATAGGAGAAACCCAGTCCGATTCATTTCTATATTTCCAACACTGAACAGAGCATTCGGCAATTTTTTGTTAATCAAACTTTGGACGAATTTACCTTTGAGTCATCCACACTGCACTAAGTGACAAAAATCTCTTTCCCCAAGGAACCAGGTTATGTTTATGGTGCTACCAGTAGCAAACTGAAGCTTTTAGTAATGCCATGTGGTTCCTGTTCTCAAGATCAAAGTCAACACGGTTTGCTCAGCCTTTTATCTCTATGACTCCAATAACCACTGAATCTCTTTCCTTCAACCACTTCGTGATCAGATAGGTCTGGAATTAAATTGCAACTCTGTCGCTGCTAGGGTATTGCCCAAATGGAGTTAGGTTACTTATAATTGCCACCCCTTAGGAAGACGCTGGGTCCTTTGAAACCCTGTAGGCACTCTCTTGATAGTCTGACATGATACACAACAGGCTGTTGTAATTGGGAGAAACAATAAGAGCAATGATTTATACAGTATTTGTCATGTTCCAGATTAAGTACTTCACATATATTAATTCACTTAACCCTTACAACCACCCTAATGCAGGGTCTATATGATCCCTATTTTCAGATGAGAAGTTACTTAATCACATAAGATTAAGTAACTTGCCCAAAGATAGACAGCTAGGAAGTTGACAGAGCCAATGGGAATACCCTCTATCAGAAAATGCTTCATGGTCGATCCTATCTTATGATTCTAGAATAATTAATGAGATCTTTCAAAGCACAAAATGCAAGGCTTCTTTTAAATTGCTTAGAATCCTGAGTGCCCAAAGAAAAGGAATGTTCATCTAATTCCTCAAAAGAAAGTTACCATGGAGATTGGCTATTTACCAAAATGACCGGTCATCTGCAATTCACTGTAATGAATTGTTCTTTTTCACAATTTTTCAAAAGTTAAGCCAAATGTCATATCAGCTTTATTACTTTTTTCACAAAACGAATCTTTTGTAGAAGATCAAAAACTGTTCTCTTCTTCGAAGAAGTTAATATGATCCATTTGTTAGAGAGGACACATCACATTTCAATGGATTAAATCAACGTGGAGATACCCCAGACTGTGTTCCCAGCTCACCTCTGACTCATAATGTGACCTCAGGCAGAGTGATCAAATCCCCAAATCCTGGGAGGCAACTCAATAAAGTGGAAAGACAATGAATTTTGAAATTGGAAGACCCTGGGCTGAATTTTTGCTCCTCCCTTTACTTTCTACAGAATTTTGGCTAAGTGACTTTGCCTAGTCAAGCCTCAGTTTCTTACCATAAACCAGGATAACAGTGCCCACTTCACTTCTGAAAAGAAACAAATGGGAGTCACAGGTGAAAATGCCTGTCAGATGCTAGGAACTCATATATGAGTTTCTTTTTATCTTCTTCAGATTCAATGACTTTCATACAAAACCATGAGAACTTTCCTGCAAACTGTTATTCTGTAGCCTTAATGGGCACCATTAGTACCTGAGGAATGGTAGATCCAGGCATCAACATTTTGATTTAACCCTTTTTCAACATTCATATAGACCTAATGGTGTATATGTGAACAAGTCTTCAGTGTGCTTTACAAAGGCCATATTTGTTTGTCTTTGGAAGGACTGCAATAATAAATGCTTCTCACAATCTGAGAACCAGGTTGATTTTTTTTTAACTTACAATGAGATGCATTCTTGAAAACTTAGTTATATATAGAAATTCAAAGATTTTTTTTAGAAGCTAGGGGAAGCATGATTAGCAACAAAATAAAGAAAAACCAAAACCACATCCAAGCTGGGGGATCCCAGGGCAAATCACCAGAAGAAACTGGATGAAATTCAGAAAAACAAACTTTGGACTAAAAATCAGGAAAATAAAGGTTAATAGGGAGGAATATTACAGCACAGAACAATTTCCAAGAGGTGCAAAAACTAAACACTGGCTGACTCATAGCAGGGTACACTTAAACAAGAAAAATGCCCTGAAACAGGAAAAATGATAAGCTTTACTGAGTTTTTATTTTTCTTAATACACATGCTTCTGTGTTTTCCAGTAGGAGTGCCATTTTCACATGATCTTTGATCAATACTGTCTAACACTGATTTTGCTATTTTGCAATTATTAGCAGATCCAAATACCCACCCTACCCCCATGTGCAAGACTTCTGACAGTAAAGTCTTTTCCATGTTCACAGAAAGTCTCTTTGTAAATGAGTCATTTTTTAGGAAAAAAATATTCTCACTGCCAAATTGTAGGGTTGAAGAATACAGAATCAATTTAATTTTCCTCCATGATTCATAGTTACAATGCTCCAGGAAAGATGTATAGCATTGAAATGGAAATTAAAGAAATAAAACTTATCCTGTGAGCAAGGGTAACAGTCTCTTCTGAGCCCAATTCTAATCAGACCATAAATTATCCTGCCAACCTCAGTATATAGATCTTCTTAAGTAGCAAGGAAGATAAAGTAATCGATTTCCTTTAAGTATTCTAAACTCTAAAAATGATAATAAAATCCAGAGAAATCAGTTTGGATGTCACTCTTCTTTTTGAAATTTAAGAATGTGATTCGAAAATTTATTCTATTACACAATTTTCTTTTAAGTTTTCCAAAATTCCCACAGATACTCTTCATACACAGCCAGGGTAACTAAGTAACCAAAATCCAGTGTATATTTTTAATGTTCACTTCTTGCCATTGGCACTACACAACTAAATCCAAAAATATTCTTAAATCTCAGTCTTTTCATGTATAGCTAATATAGAAACTAGGTTATTTACCACCTAACCCAACTGTTAATCAAGTAGTGTGTGTGTCTGAACTGACTGCTCAAATTACTTGACTAATAATAGATCCCAGTAACAGAGGTAAAATTACACCTGAGCTAAGTTCTAAGAAAGACGCTATGGAAGGCAAAGAGCAGACAGAGAAGCTTTCTGAAATGACAAACACAAAGGAACACTCAGGAAGCACAGTGCAGAACAATTCCTTGAAGAATTTAATGTACATATAGTACTATGTAATATCTACACACACACCATTATTATATATACTATCCACACTATATTTTAAAAAATAAGTAGTCTATTTAAGAGGCCCATGAGGAAAACATGGAGAAATTCATACATGAGATTTACACACGGGGAGGGTTGGGGGAAAAAATTAGTCAACTAAGCTTTGTCTAGGAAAGCTTTACAGAAAAGTTTTAAATTACACTTTGTTATAGAAAAGATAAAATGCCCAAGTATAAGATAATTCATTTGAGGCAAATGGCCCATATATCAGTCTACCAGTGAGCCTCTCATGAGGGATGTATGTGTGCATTTGTGTAAGTTTTATAGTACTGGGAGACAATAAGACAATGATGCTTTCTGCTAAAGGAATCCAAAATGAGGTGAAGTGAGAGCTCAGGTAGAAACTGTTTTCCTAGACAAATGTTTCATACACTTCATCATTAAGCCACCTCTTATAATTCTATTTTCCAAGTTAAATAACAGCCATTCCTTTGGCTTGTAACCTCCTGTACCCCATTTTCCAGGTCTTAATCTTCATGGCACTCAGCCCCAAACTCCCCACAGCTCTTAAACTGTTGAGTCCACAACTGGCACCATATTCAGTTAAGAGTCTGAAGGAGAAAAACATAAAAACTTGTCCCATGAGTCCTATTGGTCTACTATTAATTATTCACCTCCTGTCAAGCTTACTCTGCAAGTCTAAATTCTAGTTTTCTTCCCCTTTTTCCTTTTCTCTACCATCATTCTCAACCATTTTGAAACAGCATCTTTCACTTGGCTTACACCTAAGATTTAGTCAATTCTCCCCCCACAGACATTCTTTTGAGTTCTTACTCCTGTCCCCATTTCTCTCTTCTAAATGAAATCCAAGCCCTACAAATCCCTAAAGTATAGCAGGCTAAACCAAATCTAACACTTCAGAAGCACGACTGTCATCTTGCTTAATATAGATGTTATATATTTACTAACAATGCCAAAAATTCCATCAGCCCTTCAGGCAGCCCCATTACAAATGCTGATCCCTTTTCACCAATGTTAAACTTAAATAACATGTCCCAGACAAGTAAGAACCATACGTTCATTTGGGTTGAATTTCACTCTATTAGAGTAGCCATTCTCCAAGTTTGCCAAATCCATTTGGATCTCCATGTCACCCCAAATGCCAAAATAAATTTCAGAAGTGAAATCGAGAATTAAAAATTCTTAAAAATCATATTAAAGTAAATGAATAGAGTAATAGTAAAAAAAAAAAAAGAACGAAAGAAAGAAAAAAGAAAAACAAATAAAAAAAAACACTAGAAAAAATAACCAAGCATTTAACTGTAAGAAAATTTTACATTGCTACAAGTTAAAAACTATAAACCAAATAAATAATTAGAAGAAACATTTACAAAATATATGTCAAAGGATTAATTCCTTTAATCCTTTAGTGTAAGGAGCTCTTACTAATCAACTGATTAACATTGAAAATACTATCACTCATATAGAAAATGGGTAAAGGACAAGAAAGGACACTTTACAAAAAAGGAACTCACCCTGAATGTCAGACTTCTATATTCAACTACCACCTAAAGTTTCTACCTGAGCAGGGGCCCTGGGCTGGCTCAGTGAGTGGTGCATGCAACTCTTGATCTTAGGGTTGTGGATTTGAGTCCCACATTGGGTGTAGAGATTACTTTTAAAAAAAAAAATCTTAAAAAAATATTTCTCTGCTTAGCCATCTGACAAAAATTTAACATATCCTAAACCAAACTCTTGATTTCCCTTGCCCAAGTTTTTCTATTCTTCCTTCCACAACTCACTGAGTCTCCTTTGACTCCTCTCCTATAAACTCATTCATTACATCATCAAATCCTATCATATCTAACTTCAAAATACCCCAGGAAGTCAGCAGTTCTCTTTACCTCACTACGTACCATCCTGATGCTAGCTGCAATCATCTTGTTCCTGGATTATTTCAAGAGCTTCTGGACTCATCTCTCTGGTTTTTGTCCTCATCGCCCTAAAATCTATTCTCAACTAAGAAGTCAGAGTAATCTTTTCAAAAATATAAGTTACATCACTTCAATTCAGACCCTCCAGTGGCTTCTGAGTTCACTCCAACCAAAAGCCAAAGTCATCACAATGGCCTAAAGAATTCTACTCCATCTCCCTTCCTTTCTCCCTCTTACCTACCCAACTTCACCTCCTACTAACCTGCCCCACCCCTCTCTCTTTGTGTTTGATAAAATCATCTACCTTTGAAATTCTCCCATCTATACTGACTACCACTTTTGTATGGTTTAACCATCCATAGAAAAAGCTATCCACTTTCTGGAATCTCTAGACTAGATGGGGTACACCAAGGGGTGTGGGGACAAAGAGAGTCACTGCATCACAGAGTGTGGCCCACTGACCAATCTATACTTCTATCTATCCTATCAGTAGCAGTGTGGTATCAGTCTTCCAGAATCACTTAAGGGCAATAACATGAAAATTCACCTCCAGAATCTGACAGTTTTAATCTAGCTTACCTTTCTCCCTTAGCAAATATGATGGCTTTAATGGAATCTTAGAAAATTAGCACTGGAGAGAACATGGGCCTCATCTGGCACCATCTTCTCATTTCCCAGACAAAGAAACTAAGACCCTTGAAAACAAAGCAATTTTTAAAAGCAAAGCAGAAGGCAAAACAACCCCTGATCTCTCTAATAACCAGTGAGGCCTTTAGTTTGAGAAAAGTAATTTAGTTCATGAAGACTAATTAATAATGACAGAAAACAGAAACAAGCACTACAAAAATATAATCTTCTACAAAATCATAAAATAGTTCTAGTATATGTTTTCATATACTAGATGGCCTTTAAAAAAAAATCAATGCCATAACAGTGAAATGCTTTTACTAATAGTACTTTCTCCAAATTACCTGTGGGATATATGAATATTTCCCCTGCCTCTCTCTCTTTAACGACATAATAACAAAACAGTAATATTCTCAGTACTGTTAGAAATCATTTCACTGATAAAGAAATGACAAAGGACAGGAAGAATTTGAAACTAGCTCTTTAATTTTGTTTGAAGGCATTTTCCTTGTGAAAATTAGTATTTCTCCAGAATGGAATAATTTCCTATTTAAAGCTTCAGTTGACTTGGCCTGGTTATAATGTGAAAGAGATTCAAACTGCTTATTGAAGGGGATTGCACAGAACCAAATCCAAACAAAGCAGAATTCCCTTCGAATTGTTCCATCCAAGTTTCCCTGGTCCAGATGGCTTCAATAGCCAGCCAGAGACTCCACCCACACCTTCCCACTCCCGCTGTGCACTGGCCCTGGACACACACTAATGACCCTCAGCTGTTCTGGCTCCCAGACTCATTTTCTTTTCCTGCCTGGCCACCCAACCTCCTATCTCCTACAGAGACAAAGGAAAGAGGGAAAGGGAGACACTTAGGAAAAATCATACCTTTGGGTAAATGGGATTTGCACTAATGAATCAGTTTCTTATTGCTGCTGTAACAAATTATCCCAAACATAATGGCTTAAAACGACACACACTTAGATTCTGGCGGTTAGAAAGGCAACACGGTCTTAGGGAGCTAAACTCATGATGTCAATGGAACTGCATTCCTTCTGGAGGTTCTAGAAGAAGATGTGTTCCTTCCCTTTACCAGCTTCTGGATACTGCAGACATTCCTTGGCTCATGGTCACCTCATCCTGATCTCTGCTTCTGTCATTACATCTCCTCCTCTGACTCTGATGCTCCTGCCTCCTTCTTATAAGGATCCTTGTGATTATACCAGGCCACTCAGATAAATTTCTACACAGTAATTTCTGTATCTCAAGATCCTTGATTTTATCATATATGCAAAGTTCCTAGTCTAACATATTCACAGGTGTTAAGATTAGGAGGTGGACATTCTCTTTGCTCTTTCTCTCACATCGGGTATGCCTAATATCACCTAACATCTAATATGAGGTACTACAAAGCTATACCTATGTCAACAGGTAAAATCATATACACAAACACATATATATGTAGTGAATACGATGAGATAACAAGTCTATTATAGATGAAATAAAAGTCAAAGAGTAATATCCATGATTATTATATCAGGCTTATTACAACTAAATTCCAGTACTTTGTTCAGGCAAAATATTTAAAGAGGGAAAAAAAAAAAAAAGTACATTAGAGCCAATGGCCTATGAAGGGCTTGCTCACTACTCAGCGCCATATATTGCCCAGGACTTTTCACCGCCAAAACACCCAAAGCCTAAATAATTTAGTAGTGCTGTCAGAGGAGGTCTTCAGGCAGGCAAGGGCTCACACTCGTGAAACCCCTCCCACCCAGAGTGATTAGGGGAGAACCCACACAGGGCCTCAGGCAGTGTCTTCAGTGGGAGGAAGGAGGTGCAGTGAGAGAGTCTAACCAAGTCACATGACACTTCAAGTTAAAGTGAGAAAAGTATGAGATATAAGGAACCACAAGGAAAATGCTGGCAGGAACAGGAAGTTAAGGATAAAGGCAAAGAGGAGATGTTAGTTTAGAACCTATTTGTTTCATTCAATTAAAATAGAAGTACTCTGAAAATAAATTTTTCTTCTTCTTTCCTGTAAATCACTACCTGGCCACTTCCACCCTTATCCGCTTGGCCTTTTACCCCACATAAAGGTCCATATTATACCAATGCCCTCCAACCTGCCCAAGGATTTTCTTCCTGAAAATGCCCCTAATCTCCCAAATTACTGATTTTTTTCCCTTCTGCCTCATTGTCACCATCATAAAACCATGTTATAACATCTCCCATCTCTTAAAAGACCCTCCTTTTATCCCACATCCAAACCATGCAACTGCTCCATATAGCTGATCCACATTCTACCCCTCAGAAAAAGCTTCCATATTCACAGTCATCATTTTATCTCACATTCTCCCTTGAAACTATTTCAATCTGGTTTTTGTACCCACCCTCCCTACCCCATTCATCAATGGCTTCAATACCTCCATAAAGCCAATCCAGTGGTCTATGCATAGAGCTCCTTTTTCTCAATGTCTTGGCAACAATGACACAACTGAGCACTCTCTTCTTGAAATGTGTACTTTACCTGGTTTCACGGATGCTGCTTTCTGCTGATTTTCCTCCTACTTCACTGGTCTTTCTTTCCCAGCTTTTTTGGCTGCATTCTCACCCTCTTTTTCTCTTTTTCCTCTGAAGACAGCCTGAGGTTCAGTCCACTGCCCCCTTCTCTTCTCCACTTTTCTTTGGTTGCTCTCTAAATGATCTCATTCACTCTGGTAGCTCAGATAGAACGATCTACACACTAGGAAGTCCCAACTATGTATTTTCATTCTCAAACATATTCCTGAACTCAAGATTCCTTTCTCTAGCATCCCAGGAGATACTAGGGGCACTCCAGGAGACAACAAGGCATTCTCCCCCACTGCTGTCTAGCTCAGTAAGCTGTTCACACAGAGATCCTCTGAGTCTTCCCTGACTCTTTCTCCCATGTCTCACATCTAATTTGACAGTTAACTGTGGCCAGCTTTACATTAAAAAAACAATCCAGAATACGACCTCCTACTTTCCCTTTCATATCCCTCTAGTCCAAGTCACTTTTACTTCTCCCTTAGAATCCTAAAATTACCTGCTTCCACTCTTGCCCTACATAATCTACTCTCTGATATTTATATGTATCTTTCTAAAACATAACCCAGGTCAAGTCCCTTCCTATCCCCAAATTCCCAAAAGTACTGCCATCACACATAGACTGCACTGTCTCAGGGACTAACAAGCTCCTGTATCATGATGGTTGGGGTACTGATGGTTTAACATTAGTCTGTGGTTCCTTCATTCCTTAAACTTTACTGCCTCAGAATACAAACCTTTCCATATTTTATAGCAAGAGGTTAAATGTCTCGTGATAAAGAAAATTCCTTAGTTGTGCCTGGGGGGTTCAGTCAGTTAAGCATCCAACTCTTGATTTTGCCTCAGGTTATGAGTCCAGAGTTGTGAGATCAAGCCCTGCATCTGTCTCCACACTGGGCATGGATCCTGCTTAAGATTCTCTCTCTCTCTGCCCCTCCCCACTTTCTCTCTTGAAAAAAAATATCTTAGGAGATATTTTTGTGGTGACCATTATTTAGCATTTAAAGGCAAACTCCTAATTTTATTTACTGTTATAAACCTGTTGATAGCTAACCTGAAAATATTCACTTAGAAAGCCCTAAAGTGTATTTGCTTTATGTTTCCTTAATTCAAAACTGTTCCTAAAGTTCTCTTGAAGCTTAGAGGATACTATTTTTGTTCAGATTATAAGCATATATGTCCTCATGAAATATCTTTCAAAAAGATTTTTTTAAAAACTTCCATAGACATGAAGGGAAAAGGTAAAAGATTCCTGAACCTAGCTATTCAGCAATACTCACTGGACATTTTTTAAATGTAACAAAGATGTATGCACTTTTGGAGTAACTCACCTTTTAAGTGACTAGAACACTGATTCTATTGACCAAGCTAGGCTTAATGTTTCCTTCTGCTTAACTAAACTTCAAACAGTCTTCTTCCTGATTCTAGGTGCCTGATTTCCCTTCCCTTAGAACATTTACTCTAGAAAATTTCTAAATATAAATTCTTTCTCTGACACTTTGAGGGGCAAACCTTTTTAAAAGCTTGTAAGTTTTACAACTAGCAGGGTATGTCTTTCTCTAGGACCTAGGAGCCATCCCTTTGAAATAATCATCCAGAAAAATAAGTACCCAGACCTTCCAGGCTCTGTGAGATGGTAGTGCCCTATCTGTCATGAGCGCCAATTAGCAAAGACAGATGGCCTAATCACAGACGACAACATGTGTCAAACTCAGGATGACTCAATTTGCTCCATCCCATTGATCAACCACCCAAGTCCTCCAGTATGTTTCCACTAGCTCCATTTCTGTTTCAGTGAGTGGAGTTCAATCTCTCTCCTTATTATGGTAATCTTAAAGTCTTTCTTGCCTGTATAACTTTGCCCAGTGCAATTTCAACTTTGACACCATAATCCCAGTACTGGAGATGACTAAGCTTTCAGTACTCACAGGCTTACCATCTTGACCAGATTGTCCAGGGTAGCCAGGGTTCCCAGGCTGTCCAGGTTCACCCTAGAAAGGGAAAAAAAGAAAAAAATTTCTCTACAAACCAACCAACCACACTGTTGCTGTCAGAGACCTTCAAGGTTCAAGCCAATTCCATGATTTGTAGATCTTTGTATATTTTTTAAAAATAAGAAGAACAACAACAGACATCTCAAAACAAGGTTAGAAAAACAATGACATATTTTAAATGCTGACTTTACCAAAAAAAGGCTTTTTATTACATAAATTTTTCAGTGATTTATTTCTATGATCACACCAGGTATAACAACTAAAGCACTTTTCACCAATGTAAAATGTCAATATTTATGTCAGGATACATTTTTAGAATTCTGAACAAACTGAAGTGTCATAGCAATATGGTCTCAGTGATAGCCATCTTTCTCTCATAATTCTATTTAGACTTAATTCTATTCTCAGTACTACACTATAGATATCAATGACCTATGATGTAATAATTTGATTTGCAATTATTTATTTTTTTAAAAAAGTACGGGGCACCTAAGTGGCTCAGTGGGTTAAAGCCTCTGCCTTTGGCTTGGGTCATGATCCCAGGGTCCTGAGATCAAGCCCCGCATCGGGCTCTCTGCTCAGCAGGGAGCCTGCTTCCCCTTCTCTCTCTCTGCCTGCCTCTCTGCCTGCTTGTGATCTCTATCTGTCAAATAAATGAATAAAAATCGTTAAAAAAATTTTTTTAATAAAAAATTTTTTAAAACGTCCACAGGCTATACAATCTTTCACACAAGATTCAAGTTTAAAGCAGCATGACAGTCATTTCTTTTATTCTAGTCAATGTGTTTCTTTGCCTATATTTGTAACTTCATTTTAACATAATGTTAAAAATTTTTTTTTCTGTTAACAAATTTTAAATTTTTCTTTATTTCGGAACTGCCTTTATGTACAGACATCATTTAAAAAAATGCACATATAATGGAGATCTTCCAAGAACAGGAGCTGAAATTAAAAGTTAAAAGCATTTAGGAGAACTGAAATTGTCCCAGAGAAGTTCTGAGGCTCATGCTTTTTTAAATGTCCTTGATAACCTCTTCAAGTTCTTCCTTTGTGAACATGTGGAAATTCTGGCTGGGCTGCACTGTGGCCAGCTCTATATTAGTTGCATTCAGCTTCTCCTCCATTACTTGTTTGAGGATGATGAGTGAAGACTTGATGGCTTCTTTCAATGTCATAGACTGGTGGTAAACTTCTTCAAGGAGCTCTGGGCACCCTCTGAAGCAGAGCCAATTGCTCGAGCATCACACTGTACAAAGGTCCCAGATGGGTCCATGTGAAACAGCAGGGGTCCTCTCTCATCAACTCCTCCAAATAACAGTGCTACTCCAAAGGGGCAAGACATGACACCTGGATCTGCATCTTCTTCTCCAAACTGAAGAGCTAGATTAGACACAGCCTGAGTCACACTCTCCACAGTCATTGTCTCATTGCAGGTGAACCAATAGTTCTGTGTCTCCACTCTGGCTTTATCAATTAAAGTTTTAGCATCAGGAATTAGCCCACTCATGGCACAACATATGTGAGCATCGATCTCTATAATTTTCTCAATGCTGCTTGGCTCCATGAGTGGGGAGGTAATTCTCTTCTCCACAGCTAGGCATACACCCTCTGATGTCTGGATCCCAATGGCTGTAGAACCAAGCTTGATAGCTTCAATGGCATATTCCACTTGAAATAATCTTCCTTCAGGAGAAAAAGTATTCACGCCCCTGTTGTACTCAGACTAGGCAAGGAACATGGCGAGGGCAGGAGAGGGTGGCAGCGGCTACGCGGGGTTTTCAAGGGCCAACACCTTAACATAATGTTAAAATTTTTAAATCTGAATATTTACATGAGAGCGAGGCCCAAGCAAAACAACTCTACCCAACCCTCATAGTCCTTGAACACAAGGACTAATAAATGAAGAAATGACCTTTGCCCCCACAAATCAAGGATCTCCAACAATATTATTCCATACAATATGACAATGAGCTCAGGCACATTCTAGGAAAATCTAGTTTGTTGCCCAATGGTCAGTACTGACCATTTGATTAGTCACCACCCATGAAAAAAACCAATGAGAGTAACACTTTTTGTGAGTTGAGGAAGTTGCATAATCTAATTCTAAAAAAGACTTCAAAATTAGTATCATATTAATCTATTGCTGAATCCATGAGAGCCACATGGGTCATCTTACTTAAAAACATGAAGTCTCAACCATCAGTTTCAGTAAACTCCTGCACAGAGGCAAGGCAGCTGATTTCAGTTCATTAAGTCATTATTTACATTAAGAACTCATTCATACAGGACCCCAATAATTTTAAATTAACTAAACACCAATACTAAGGTTACTTTCACAGAGCCGAATCTGCAGATCTGAAATACTACTTCAGGCTACTGACTACAGAGAGTTGTTCCTGAAACATAACAGGAAAACTGGAAAGAACTATGTGAACTCTATTAAGTGGCCAATGGAGAAGGGTTGGGCTTTTCACTTAGGAGCTGCCCAAGAGACATAGCATGAGGAAGGGTTGAGAAGAATGGAAATGTTATTTTTAAAAGAGAGAAAGAGAAAGAATAACTGTAAATACAGGGAGAAACCTATCCTGTCTTGCTGAAGAGACAGAATTTATAATTCTAACCCAAAGACTTGTGCTCGCTTCGGCAGCACATATACTAACCCAAAGACTTCCAGTGTTAGCTGGGCATTAAGGAGTAACATTCTGGTTCTCTAGGAAGTTAGTTTTTCTCTTCTTATTTTGAGAGGATCCACATTAATCTCTAGCCTCTCTACCATCCTTTAACCCTGTTCAAACTGAACTTGTTATGCTTTCAACAAACTCCATCTTTTCTTCTCCTGACAAGAAGATTTTCTTCCTTTTCCACTTAAGAATCCATCATTCCTTTTTTCCTTACTGTCTTTTTCTACTGAAAGACTAAGCAGCTTCTATCACTTATCCCTTACTCATAAGCAGAGTTTTCTCAGACTTCCCTTGATTAGTCTTCATTTATCATTTGGATTGAAAACAGAGTCTTTATTTTCTCCCTTTTTTTGAATGGTTGGGAGGGTTGATAATGCTGGGTATCAAGCAGAGATTCAATAACTATTTGTGGATTTACTATAAATCTTTTTTCCTGTTAATGACCCCCTTTACTTGCAGAGTATTATTATCAGCAAAATCTAGGATATCAAGGACCTGGGATTTATCCTCTACTGTGATAAAGCTGGAATACAGCTTTGATAAAAGAAGAAATGAAATTTGTTTTTAGCACTGTGTCAAAGTATAAAACATATTAACAACATTTTAAATAAATAAAAACTAAGTTTCCAAGACAAAAAAAAAAAAAAAAATCACTCACAAGATAAATCCAATATGACTTTAAAAGGACCATAACACTGGTGAAGAGCCCCAAGAGAGAACATAATCTTTTGCAGGTTCTATTATTGCTGGTAAATCTTACTGGTTATTTTGCCTATTGCTCTATTGATTTATTTGCAAAAACCAGGAAGATTTGGTGGTGTTTCCATTAAGCTGGGAAAATAAGGACAGACACTAATTTTGGAGAGAAAACCAATCAGAATAAAAATTCAATTGTATTACTGTAATAAAAGCTGATGCTCTACCTGGATTGTTTATTACATGCTAAGCATGGTTGTAAGAGATTTACATATACTAAATTACTTAATCCTCATAATAATCCCATGAAGCAAGTAATTTTATTATTCTCATTTTTTATATAGGAAAACTGAGGCGCCAAAAGGTTAAGTCACTTGCTCAAGGTCACACAGCCCTAGCGGAGATGACACTTGAACTCAGCCAATTCAGCTCCAGAGTCCCTGCTCCTAAACACTACTATCCCTGCCCATAATTAACATGTTAATTAGAACCAGGCCTGGTAAACTTAATATAGGGAACAATTTCCAAATACATTAAATGAGACATAGGAGCTATTATTATACAACTGTGACTAAATTCCCAATCCACGTTCTTCTAATTTAGTTGAAACATTTGCACATTTCGAATTTTTAAAAAGTATGTGTTCAGCTGAAAAGCAGGACTTACTTATATTCAATTGAACTTGTGCCACAGGATTTTTGAGTTGTTGACAGGAGTGGAAATGTCATGGACTAAGCTGAAACATCTCTGAATATGGCCTCTCAAGTAGTATAAATATGAATAATCAAAGTAAGAAACAGTTGTGCTTGCAAAAGCAAGCTAGTATTTTCAGTTGCTCATCTAAAACAAATGTCTTTGGAACTCTTTGCCTAGGCCCAAATCCTGTAGGTTCAAGCCCTCTTCTCAAAACTCCTTGTGGCTTCATGCAACCCTCCAGACTCCATAGGAGTATCTGACCTAAAACCTATACCCTTTTCCTAAACCAACCTCTTTCCTCCCTCAAAACTCAAACACCCACACTCTCAGGCTAGAAGGAATCCACTTAGTCTGGGAAAATTAACATAAAAATGTGAATGCCCAGTGGCCCCTAAAATTTTCCGAAGGCTTTTGTATTTTAAACAGAGGACACTTTGATAGCCTGAATGAATCTCTAATGGTGGTATCTGGAGGGTGAAACAAAGGAAATCAACAGAAATACAGTGGTATAGAGGGTGGTATTTCAGAGAAAAGGATTAGTAAGAAATTGTTCCTTCCTAAAAAGAAAAAATGACTTCTTTCCACTTCTGAAACAAAAGACCTAACATCAAGGTTAGATCAAATGTGGGGAGTTTGGCCTCACAAATGTTCCTACTACTGAAGTGGGGAAGAAGTTGCCATTTACATGGAAAAGTCTTTTGCAAAGGGGGGTTGTAAGTTGGGGATTGCCTGGATCTTTCATATCACAACAAAGCCATCCCATATAGGTTAACTGGGAAGAGGGGTGAATCTTATTTTTTCAACGACTTCCTAACTCATTAAATAAAAACTATTACCATTAAGCACTGTGTTAGACACTAGAATTCCAAGGGAGAATTTATTTGTATTAACCTTCATTATGAAGTGCTTGCCTATAAAAAGTATTCCAACAGATTTATTAATTTGATCACTCCCTATGTTTGACATTAGGAATACAAAATGAATTAGCTATTCTTCAAGGAACTCATACTCCAGTAACATAAATATATTTTTATGACTATAGAGTTATAATGCCATGGTGAGTCTAAGATACCATAGTTAATTTGACCTGGTTTTTCCAATAGGGCTGTCATGTCTTTTGGAAACTCAGACAATTTTAAACAGATGAGTTTATCTTTGAATAAGCACTGACCCACCTATCCACACAAGAATTTCTCCTGTTTCAGTCTGAGAATTCAACTCTCAGTTCCCACAACTCTATTTCTGGCTAACAGGAAGATGAGATCTGTTCTTCACAGGTAACTCTGTTTGATGGACATCTGCAAAACCTTCCAAAGAACATCTAACAAAAATGGCCAGTAAGTCTCAGTTGGAGCTACGGAAAATGGCTTCCTCTATTTTAGTTCCAGTTCTGTTAATCTAATTAAAACCCTCTTAATTCCTCAAGCCAGAAATTCTCTGAAGGAAATACAACTCAGAGTGTTGCTAGGGTTTCTGTTTTTCACATACAGGTCCCTGATGTGAGTAAGGAACCACCTCCAGGGGAAAGAGCCCTAAAAGTATGGAAGAGTGTGTGTGTGTTCCTGTCCTCTGGCCAGATTTTCTGAAGAAAATGGAAAGCAGATCAAGAAGGCACGCCAACTTAAAAGATTGGTGGAAAACTGCAATTTCACTTAAAGAAGTAGGTGGCAATAGCATGAGATTATGACTAAGAAAAGAAAATGAAAATGAGGAACACATGAAACTTGGAAATATTTGGTATCAGAGGCTTGACCAGATAAGACAAAGGGTGTACTAAAAATCTGCAGCAGGAACATACACGAATAAGAACTGATGTCACTTCAAGACACCTAATAGACCACTAGTAAAGATTCAGAAAACAACAGAGATATCTGATGCCTCCCCAAAAGTAGACAGCCCTTTTAGAGATCCTGAGGGTGGCCTGAACCTCCCTGGGAGTCAGAAAAGCACAGGAGGTTTTGAGAGGTCAGACATTATACACATCTGATTTCCATATTTTATCTCTTACAGATTAAATCACTTTTATGTGTAATATTCCAAGTTGAATAAACTCTGTGTGTGTGTGTGTGTTTATGTGTGTATATAAATACATATTCTTTAAAAGAAGTCTGCTGATAGGTCACACCAAGTTGTCTTACAAGTTATATTCTCCCAGGAGTATCCTATAGGCATTTCTTCTTTATGTTAAGGCACCCTAAATAACATGCAGTTGCTTTAACTAAAGAACAAAGAACACCTGGATTAACTTTCCTAAATGCAATCTAAAAATAGTTTATAACAGTAAATTGATTATAATATACTAAAGCCAAATTCCAAGCCAAACAGATTTACTGTGAACGAAATAGTGAATGTATACTTTTATTCTTAAATTACATTTCTTTCTTGATTTTTTAAAAGATTATTTATTTGACAGAGAGATCACAAGTAGGCAGAGAGGCAGGGGGGAGGGGGAGCAGGCCCCCTACTGAGCAGAGATCCTGATGTGGGGCTCAATCCCAGGACTCTGGGATCATGACCTGAGCCGAAGGCAGAGGCTTTTAACCCTCTGAGCCACCCAGGCGCCCCTCTTTCTTGATTTTAATGTGAGGCCTGAAGTAGGCCATGAGCTACCAAATAAAAATGGGATGAGCACTGGGTATTACATGCAACTGATGAGTCACTGAATGTTACATTAGAAACTAATGGTGTACTAGATGTTGGCTAATTGAATTTAAATTTAAATAAAAAGTGGATGGGAGAAACATGCATAAAAGATGGTAGGAAACAAATTAGATGAGCAGTTTAAAAGCTAAAATTTTCAGTCATGGTGACTGAAACACTAAGGAAATTCCATCTAAATGAACATTACAATTCATATTCAACAAAAATTAATAAATGTTGTGTGGACACCTAAAGCAATAAATGATCAATACTCTTTTTGGCTACGGAGCCATATCCAATTCCAAGTTAGGCATTATTTTTATTTAAGTGATATTTTAAGATGATATCAAATGAATAAGATTTAGTGGTGCCTGGGTGACTCAGCTGGTTAACTGAACAACTCTTGATTCTGGCTCAGGTCATGATCTCAGGGTCGTGAGATCAAGCCCCGTGTTGGGCTAAGTACTTGGCACAGAGCCTGCTTAAGATTCTCACTCCCCCTCTGCCCCTCCCCCCACACTCATTTGCAGGCTCTCTAAAATAAATAATTAAATAAATCCTAAAAAAATGAGCAAGATTTATATATAGTAGACAAACCACTTAATATCTCGGTATCAAGCTAAGTCTAAGTGATCCCACAGTAAGTATTAACTTAAAAACAGTCATTCATACTTAATAGCACAGAAGCATATTCAGACTTTTTAGCTATATAAAAAGTAGCTGGTTATAAAATGGTACACACATCAAGGCTTCAATCATATAAAGATGTATACACAAATAAATATGTAAATGTTTATATACACGTTCGCACAAACTCTATTCACACATAAATCAATAGATGGAAGCAGAACATGTGCATATATGGACATGACTAACAGAACATACACCCAAAAAGCAATTACTACATGATTAAGTAAAATTAACTAATATATATGCCTCAGTTTTTAAAATTAGACATCAAACATAACACTGAAATCAACTTTAACACTTCTACTCTTCTTTTCTACCTGGAAATCATTTTGAGAAAATAAGGATTTAGAAACATAACTTAACAAGTTCTATTTCTTCATTTTTTATGAAGTTGTAAGGAGATACCATTCTGGGAATCTGGCAGCAGTGTTTGGAAAAAAACAGACCAGCAAATAAACTACTAATACTGCCTCACTGTACTGTGGCTAGGTGGTATCAGTTCTAGGTTCGAAGGCAGTATAGATTGGAATACACTCTTAAAAAAAAGTCACTAAAACTCGGGTTTTAAACTGTTCTAAAGCATTAGGTAGAAATTTCACAACAGCGTCAGTGGTGACTAGGAATTCTGTGCATTTGCTCACCTCTAGTTTGTGTGTATTAACAAAAAAAAAGCAAGTTCGGTATTACTCACTTTGGGGCCTTGCAGTCCTGGTTTTCCCGGAGGACAAATACAGGGAGCTGGAGTTGAACCTACATCACTGGGACCATTGAGGCACTACAGAGACAAAAATGGAAATCAGCAACAAGCATGGAAAGACACATGTATATCTGTACGTATGTTAGTATGTATAGGTGTCTGCACATATGTGTGAAGCTGGAAAGATATCTTACATCTACTTTCCAATATTATTTAGCATAATCCATTAAGAAATTCTGAATCACAAATAGCTATGAAAACTAAATGCACTCTAAATACATAAAAATAAGTTCTATTTGTCTAATATACTTACAGTTGATAGAAGGAAGCAAAACAACCCACAATACAAATATTACCTTAAGGAGAATAATAGCTTCCAGGCCTACCTCACCATTCTGAAAGAAAAACAACAATGAATGTGTTTTAAAGGACACTTTTAAATTTCTAAATTATCATCCTAATTTATAGTTATTTCATTGTCCAGGTTCTAGATACATGAAGTATCAAAACCAGCAAAACCTAAAACATGTACGTGCAACTCCCCTAAAGAAAATGACATTAATATATGTTATGATGACATTTACAGTAGGATAAAGTAAGAACATGAACAACAATGAAGAGTTGAAGAAGAAAATGGAAATGCCAAAGCTGCTTGGTATAATGGCACACAGGAGCAAAAATACTTCAGGGTGAGATTTATATGTTCTCTTGAACTTTCTGGAAGTCATTTGAAAACCAAAGGAAAAAGTCAAAACACATCTAAGAAAGTCACAAATCTCATGCATTAAATTTTCTGCATTTTATTTTAGGAGACCTCCTCACCAAAAAATCTGCTTCTTACTGAATAATACACAATTTTTAAAAGGTTAATAATATTTCCAGACAATAACAAATTCGATCAAAAAAGGAGAAAATGGGAATAAAGATGAAAAAGGTAAGCTACATGAAGTCACACCTGAGAGTAAGTAAGGAGACATAAAAATTCAGAAAAGTGAATGTGAGAACTCAAAATCTACCATCTATCCCTGTGCTTTTATGATGTGGGAGGGAAATGGTCATAACATCGATGCAGAAATACCAATAAATAGAGTATATAAAATGGACTCTCAGAATGTAATCATGTATTAATACTTTTAGGAGAGACTAGAGGTCTGTATTTCAAGTTATAAGTATCTAATATAAAAGTTACAGTGTACAATTACCTCTCTAAAAAACCAAGAATGAATCATTTCTAAAAGGTTCCATGGTTGATATTATTAGAGAGCCTTTAAATGCACTACTCTATGTCCTCAAGTTTTAGGAACATGTGGATTTGTAGGTTATCCAGTTTTTTAGGAAAAAAAGATAATGGTAGCATGACTCTACAAAATAAAAGAACTATGACATGAGCTCAAATGTTACTGTGAATCCTCATTGCAAAAAGTTTAAAACATTCTTATTTGCATTACAAAAATATGGCTTTTTATTTTTTTGCCCAAGGGAGAAAGGATTACACACACACAAACACACAAGCACACATATGTCATCAGACTCAAGAAATAAACATTTTAGCTTATAATTTTTGCCTCCTAACACAGTAATGAAAATAGCCACATAAAGAAAAGTTACTTATATCCTCGAAATACAAGAAAGTCTTCCTTGGGTAACAACAAAAAGAAACCTGTATATTCATTATGGTTTGAGAAAAACGTGCTGGTGAACAGGAAAATTCATCACTTCCTATTCTTTAGAACTCTGCTGTGTAGGATATTCTGTCCACACATTTAATTAAGTATAGAAATGTATTTTATGCTCTGGATATTCAAAGAATCCTAGATTTTCCTAGAGCAGATCCAGCCCTGTTTCACTTGAGTGCCAGAAACATCACACTCCGAGGGGTGAAAAAAAACATTTCCTTGTGCTCTTCCATTTACACTTGCACAGTGAGACATTATCATTTCACGTCAATTATGAACCTCAAAATATGTTTTAATCAATGTAACTTTAACTGCACTGACAACAAACAAATTAACTCTGTAATTAAATTAAGGCTCACATATTATCTTTTATTTACTTCTCTGAAAGTACTGAAGGGACACGGGAAAAAGGAATTCACCCTACTCACAAATCCAGGAATCTCACATGCTGTCTCCCGGTTGTTCTGTTCTGGGTCACAGTAGATTCGCAACTTCTGGACATCAAACTAGGAACATAAACCCCATCTTGTTAAAATTGAGACCCAAGTTAACTGCTTCATAAGAGTGACGCAACTACATGAGCGGTCACGGAAGGCTTACATCATAGCACTTAGCTAAAAAATAACAATACGGAATTTAAATACAGTTTAAAAATGTGATAAAACATAATTCATAAGGAAAACTCTAGCACCAAAAACCAATGTCTAATTTCCTTCAGGAACCCACTGGAGCTTTTTTAGTATCTCTATACTAAGAGCTAGCCTAAAGAGCATTTCCTGGGACACTTAAAAGCTTTCTCCGGCCTTCTGTGTTTATCCTATATCTTTACATTTCTTGATTACAAAAGAGTGGGTTTAAGAAGTCATCTATGGGGGCACCTGGGTGGCTCAGTGGGTTAAGCCTCTGCCTTTGGCCCAGGTCATGATCTCAGGTTCCTGGGATCCAGCCCCGCATTGGGCTCTCTGCTCAGCAGGGAGCCTGCTTCCCCCCCTCTCTCTCTCTGCTTGCCTGTCTGCCTGCTTGCGAACTCACTCTCTCTCTCTCTCTCTGTGTCAAATGAATAAACAAAATCTTAAAAAAAAAAAAAAAGAAGTCATCTATGGTTTCAGAGATTTAGTTGCTGGCATTGCGAGTTGTGTGATGAGTAGTCCAAGGACCTGTTGTTGTCAAAATATTTACTATACTCTGACAGGTAACATGAATGTAAGAGAGCATGGTGTAATTTGAATATGAAAGTCTTCCCTTCACAGAAACAGAGCAGGAAAGTATAACTTTTCAAATAAGGACTGTCCAAGACATGGCTATCCTTTTATATACACATTTCTCAACCCACACAGATACTCCAGTTTTTAAAAAAAATAAAAAAAAAAACGGTTTTGTTTAAGAAGAAAGTGTCTTGAAACACATTAATCTGATTGTAACCTCACAGCTGCAGGAAAATTTTATAGTTCCCAACTCACAGCTCTAACACAGTCTCTTTTCCAAGTTGTTATTTAATCTATGCTTCTCCTGGGGAATATGAAATTAATGTTTCATAAGAATGCAGAATTCTACCCTGAACCCAGGGGAACAGTTTTCTAAGAATTCTTATAAAATCTATTAAGCCTAATTTTGCATTTTCATCCACACACTCAAACACACAATTCCACAAATAAACTGACCACATTTGGTTTAAGTGTCTTAAAGGAACTAATAATTAAGTTAAATACAGTTAAATGTGAGAAATACTGCCACAAAGAACCGCGAAAGCTTGCTTTATACAATGCAAAAAGCAAATGATTTTTTATCTACCTGAACAGTTTCTTCTTTCCCAGAATACTTTCCAATTTGAGTTTGCCCACTGATGAAGATCCCTAAAACTGGATGTAAGGGCTTGGTTTCAATTTGTTGATCATCGATATACAGAGTTACATCTTGTTCTGTTACTAAGAGACGAATTTGATGCCAGCCTTCATCAAATAATGTCTACAGGAAGAAAGTATGAAAGATTTCATAAATAAAATTCCTAACAATCTTTCATTTTCTTTGTTCCTGTTCCTTTGTCACCAGCCATAAATCCACACCATACAGACTTGATACGTTATATACTAATTCACCCTGACCCAAGTTGGGTCTCAAATTCTACCTACCAATTAATTTATGAAGCCCTCAATTTTACCCACCAATTAATTCATCTACTTACACATTACAAGTAAGTAGATGTATCAAACAATTTACTGAAGCAACTCCCTCAAGGTCACAAACTCCTAATCTCTGAATCCTAATGGCTTCTCCCATTCCTCATCCTATTTACTTCATTGCAACTTTAGATCTTTACCAGTTCATCTTCCTTGATATCCTCATTCAACTTCCATAACTCAAACTATCTTGATCTTCTTCATTTCATCTTCTCCAATTGCTCATTCTCTATTTCTTTGAGGGCTTCTCTTCCTCACCTGTCTTTTAATAAGTTCATTAACCCAGAGATCTGTCACTGACCTTTCTCATTATCCCCTTTGATTATCTATTCCTACAGGTCAGTCATTATGTCTATGGAATAACTCCCATATCTCCAACAGCCTGGACCTCTTTCCTATTATATGGGATCTGTAATTCTAATATTGACTAGTATAGTTTTACCAGGATATTTCACAATCAGCCTGAGGGAGGGTCTAGCAAAATGAATTTGAACTATCCCCAAAAATTTCTTCCTCTCAGTTTCCTTGGATAATAAAATCCTTAGTTTCTAAACTGCAACAAGTGTCTTTACTTCTTGCCCTTCCCTCAGTTGCAATAATCACCATATGCAAAGCTCTACTAAATATGTCTCTTAAATAAGACTCAAATTCACTTCACCATTTCCACTTTCATTGCCATAATTTATATGTTTATGCACAACTTGCTTTATCCGAATAATTTTCAAACATATCTCTAACTCTTCCCTTTCTAAGCCATCCTTCATACCTCCACTATAATTAATTTCTCTCACTATAATTCTGTCAGAAAAGATGCCATATCTTATTAATTTCTGGATTCCCAGGACCTAACCCAATTCCAGAACATGGAAGAAAAATTTTTTTGAAAGAAGACAGAGCTGCTTTGACCACGACACACCTATGACTCAAGACCTTTTGATGAAATCCTGTGACCCACTGGATAAGCCCAAAACCCTTTGTGTGGTTTCCAGATCCCCACAAATTGAACTCACACCTTAATGTAATCTTTCATGTATCTTATATTCCAAACATAGGGGACACCACTTTCTCTTCTTAAAATAAAAACCCTGCATTTTACTATACATGAGTATTCAACACTGAACCACTGACGCATATATCCTTAGCTCTCTTCACCAAAATCCTATATGTTCTTCAAGGTCCAGTCCAAAAAGTATCTCATTAATAAGACTTGCCCACATTCTGTGTTAGAATCTACTTTTTCCTCTACACTCCGTTAATACCTTGTACTTCCATTAGATACCAGAGGGCTTTAACCTTCCATTATAAATAAGTTCCTTGAAAGTATGAAACATGCTTTATTTGTAGAACCCAGAACATTGACTTTAATAAAAACGGCAGCCCAAATTTCAAGAAATTTAATCTGATTACCAAACGAAGAAATTGTACAGGTGGCATAATTTTATATACAACCTTATACATTTCCTAAAATTAATACAATATTCTCTTAGATTGTAATTATAATAATAATCAAAACATAACTGTGTCTATCATTCCATCTGTATTCTGACCACATTTGACTTGGAAAATACACTTTTACTTTTAGTTTACCAATTTTATTAAATATAGGTTCCTTTGGGGAAAACAAAGCCTTCTCTTAATAAATATAAATTCTGTACCCATTATCTACCTGTATTTAAGTTTCTAACAAATGTCTTTTTCTCAGTATCTTGTTGGACTTGGCAGTGTGAGATGAACCAACATGACTTTGAAACAGATGAGACTTAACTTCAATTCCTGATGTCACCATTTATTAGCTGTGTTAATTTGATATGGAACCTAATATACTTGAAACATTTTTTTTTTGTCTATATAGTGAGAGCAATAGCTTCTGCATTGGGTGATACAATTAAATGTTCCTGGCATCTAGGAGCAGGCACTCAAAAAATGTGAGTTCCCTCCACTCCGTAATCCCATCTAAGAAACAATTTTCCTTCATTTGTTGCTTTTATTCAGTAAACCAACACTAAAACTAGGAAATCAGTATCTTTTCCGCCATGTTAAAACTATGACTCTCTTTCTCCAACACACACAAACCTGGTGGTGACTCCCATGAATACCATCATAATCATACCTAGGCATCTTTACCTTAACTTGAGAGGCAGCAAAAGTGACCACTTGTGAGCCATTAATTATGCTGGTTGTTGTAAATAGTAATGTTTTATCCACACCATTTAAGGTAACTGCTATTTGTGGCCTTCCATCAATGGTTAAAATTCTCCATAGATCCCACATTTTCTTGACCTTAAATCTCTGAGTGGAGACAAATACATATGATGGAGGAAGACCTTCTGGGAAAACATTGCTAGGAAAAGGAAAATACACATAAGCTTAAAAAATTCTCAATACATCTATAAACACATCAAAAACAAAAAAGTTGTATCAACACATAACATATACCTTGTGAATTCTGATAAGTCAACTTTTGATGTTACTTCATATCCTTTTATTTTTGTTGGTGAAAGTGGGATTCTTTTCTTAACCTTTTTCTTTACACCCAAGCCTAAAAGAATATCAAACCCTTTCTCATCGCGAGCTGCCACTGGAATTCGTGTTGGACAGACAGATTCTATAAATCCAAACCAAAAGCAGTAAACATTGATTAATCATGGATTACTTCAACAAGAAAATGAGAAATATTAGAGAAAATAATTATAAAATCTATATATTCACACAAATATACATAAATGGATGTAAATGCATTTTCTGAGAAAACATGCAAGAGTCTCAAATGTCATTTTTCCCCTAAGAGGGGAAAAAAAGTAAAACAGAAATAGGAGAGAAACATTTGTTAATAGATTGCCTTAAGAACACTATGCTGACATTTATAAATCACTATTTTGAATGCAGGGCAACCGAATACCTGGGGGGTAGCATACTGGAATGGCACTGATGATTCTCATCCAGGATTTGCTATTAACTAGTCACATGACTTTTCATAACTCTTAAATTTATTGGATCTGGGAGGTGAACTCCAAGATTCCTTTCTTTCATTCCCATCATTTGAGGAGTAAAAAAATAAAAGTGTCATTCTTGACATTCTTTCCAGTTTCAGCAATTGATAACTCTATAGTTCAAATATCATTGGTTCTATTACTCTAGGAAAAAACTGTAGGTCTTTTCTTTCATGAAAGTTCTTGAAATGGGCTGATTATCTAATCTATGATTAATAATATTATAAATAAAGACTATTTCCTTAAGAAGAACCATTAAAGATGCCTGGGTGGCTCATATGGTTAAGTATTTGCCTTCAACTCAGGTCATAATCTCAGGGTCCTGAGATCGAGACCCACATCAGGCTCTCTGCTCAGAGAGGAGTCTGCTTCTCTCTCTCACTCTACCTCTGTGTTCTCTCTCTCTCTTGCTACCTCTCTCTCAAATAAGTAAAAGTCTTTTAAAAAGAATCATTAAGATTTGTATTATACAGTCATCTGTATAAATTATAAAAAATATGGCATGCTTTTCATTTGATGGGAAACTAGTATCTGAAATTATGTGGAAAATTTTATATGGCTGAAATGCTATAAAGCTGCTATATTGTAGAAATGTTGCAATATTTTCAGATTCTTCCAAGACCCTCATAATATATACTTTGAGCATGACTGCTTATATTTTATAGAGCAGCTAAGAAAATAAAACAAGAACAAACTCCACTGAACTTCTTTAAGATAATCACTCTCTTACACAACATTAAGAAGACGGAAAAGTATCATATTTATGATACAATAAAAAGTAATGAGATGGATTTTATTAGCCCAACATGTACAGTCATAACTCATACTACAGAATATTAGAAATAAAATAAAGGTTTGATATAAATAAAATTACAAAAATTCCTGGAAAAGGAGGGGCATTTTTCTCTGCAGGTCTTAAATCTTAAGTTTTGAAGTAACCCAATGAATTACATCCTTCTCTGGTAAGTCTGGAACCAAGTGAGGAGGAGATATAGCAATGAGGCAAACAGATGTTGGTTAGACTCATGATCTAGTGAGTTTCATGAGATGCACACCATAACAAAACCCCTCACACCATCCCAACAGCACAGGGCTGACTTATTCCCCTATCCCACCTTAGAAGCAGTGCCTGCTCCCTAAGCTCACACCTGGTCTACAGAGGAAACCAGAACAGCCTAGCTCCACAGACACACTGAGCCAAGGAGAAGAAACCCTTGCCAACCATTACCAGCTACTTTTATCAAACTCACTCATCTGAAAACTGATTTTCTCATTCAGTGGTAAGAAGCTAAAAAAAGGGTGGGAGAGAGATCAGAAGAGCTAGCCTAGCTGAAATCCCTCCACATGAAAACACGAGAAGCAGAATGTAAGAGTTTCTAATAACACTATGTTATACAGTTTAAATCATAAATCAATTAATAAAACTAAATATTTCCTGTCATGAAGCAGGGTTTCTTTTTTGGCAGGTGGGGGGGGGGAGTATGCAGACCAATACATGAAGCCTCATGTTAGATGCCTTTGATTTAAAACTGCAAAAGTTCAGCTGAAAGGAAAACATTACATCATAAAAATATTCAGATTTGAACTGCTCCTTTGATTTGCTTTACAAATGAGAAATTATAAATGTTGGATTAAGATCTCAGACTTAAGAACAGGAGGTTTAGACTTAAGTCTTTCTTAACCTCTCCTGAACCTCTGGATTCTCATCTGTGAAGGGAAAATAATAATCTCCTTCACAGGGTTTGTCTGAGGATCAAATGTGATGATGTATGTGAAAGTGCTTTGTAACTCCAATGTGGAATGGAAGCGCAGGGGATAAAGCAAGTATTGTGTCCATCATTTTGCTCTAACAAAGTCCTTTACACTGTCTTGTAATACCCCAGATTTTATGGGGAAACAGTGTGGCACAGCTTGTGAAATCAAGAATGAGCAATATAGCCATGTTTTCTTTACTACCTAGTACATCTAATTAAGAAGTATGGATTTAAATAATTATGTTTTCTTGAAGGTCATTTTTCTTTCCAGTTCATTCACTTGCAAGAACAGTATCTTAATACATGGGAAGTGAAAAAAAATGTAGGAAAAATGCTCAAATACAGTTTTTATGTTTGTATATATGTAGCTATAGGAAACAGGTAAAAGAAGTTTCCATATATAAAATGTTACTTTGATAACCAACCAACAATTTCTGCACAAAAGAGAGATAAATAATTTCCCCATTGTGTAGAAAAAAGAAATGCATGTTTAACTATACAAAGCACATCCAGACCAAAGTATGGAAACTCAAAATAAAAACTGAAATGTGGAAATTATAATTTTAAGTACCAGAAAAATCAAATGTTGAGAGGCTCAGTTGGAAGCTTGGTACAATCATAACAAAAGGTAATTAGAACAATCTAGGTAAATAATTTATTTTAAAGGAATGCATTCAGGAGGAAGGGTAAACAAAACAGAAGACCAAAGTTCACAAAGATTTCTATACCAACTACACAGTTCTAATTTCATTCTACTCCAATATGTTCAGAGTATTCAGGGTAGGAATGCTTTCTCAGATGAGCAAAGATAACTCTATTTTAAACCTCTGGGACCAGTAATACCTGCCTTTAAGTTTGGATGATTTATTTTTGCTTTTGTTTCCCTTCCTTGCCTTTGGAGGTAAGAAATATCTATAAAAACTCTCCTGTGACTAAAATCACTGCCTGTATTCTCTTCTAGGATGTTTACAATTTCCAGTTCCACATTCAGTGTGGAAATCCACTTTCAGTTTAATGTGGAATGGGAGAAAATATTTGCAAATGATATATACAATAAAAGGGGTTAATATCCAAAATATATAAAGAACTTAAAACTCAATACCAAAGAAACAAGCAATCCAGTTAAAAAGTAGAGAATATGTATAGACATTTTCCAAAGAAGATATAGACATATGGAAAGATGCTCAATATTACTAGTCATCAGAGACAAATCAAAACCACAATGAGAATGTAGTGATCTGAAGGGGCACATGAACCTGAATGTTTATACCAGCAATGTCCACAATATACAAACTATGGATAGAACCTAGATGTCCATCAACAGATGAATGGATAAAGAAAATGTGGTATATATACACAATGGAATACTATGCATCCAACAAAAGAAATGAAATCTTGCCATTTGCAATGACATGGATGGAACTAGAGGGTATTATGCTGAGTGAAATAAGTCAATCAGAGAAAGATAATTATCATACAATCTCTCTGACATGAGGATTTTCAGAGGCAGGGCAGGTGGTTTGGGGGGTAGGGAAGGAAAAAATGAAACAAGAAGGGATCGAGGGGGTGACAAACCATAAGAGACTCTTAATCTCACAAACAAACTGAGGGTTGCTGGGGAGTAGGGGTAGGGAGAGGGTAGTTGGGTTATGGACATTGGGGAGGGTATGTGCTATGGTGAGTGCTGTGAAATGTGTAAGCCTGATGATTCACAGACCTGTACTCCTGGGGCAAATAACATATGTTAATAGAAATAATTTTTAAGAAAACACAATGAAATATCACCTTACACCTGTCAGAAAGACTAAAACCAAAAAGACAAGAAAGAACAAGTGTTGGCAAGGATGTGAAGAAAAAGGAACCCTTATGCACTGCTGGTAGGAATGTAAATTGGTGCAGCCACTGTGGAAAACAGTATGGAGGATCCTCAAAAAATTAAAAATAAATATGCCATATGATCCAACAGTTCCACTACTAGGTAGTTACCAAAAATAAAATAAAATAAAATAAAACCCAAAAGCACTAATTCAAAAAGATATATATACCCCTATGTTTGTTGCATCATTGTTTATAATAGCCAAAATACAAAAGCAACCTAAACATCCACTGAAAGACAATAGATATACACATGCATAACAGAATCTTAAACTGCCATAAATAGGATGAGATTTAAAAAGAAAAAAAAAAAGGATGCAATCATGCCATTTGCAACAACATAGATATACCTAAAAGGTAGTATGCTAAGTAAACTAAGACAAAGAAAGCAAATACCACATGATTTTTCACTCACAGGTATAACCAAAAAAAAAAAAAAAAACAAAACAAAAACAAACAAAAAATAGGAAAAAAAAAACCAAAGGAATAAACAAACAAAAACCAGAAACACACCTGTAAATATGGAGGACAAACTGATGATTGACAGAGGACAGGGAGATAGGGAGATGGGCAATATAGGTGAAGGAGAGTGGGAGATAAAGTTAATGAAACTTCAATAGTTTAGTATAATGGTAGATGATAGATACACTTGTGAGCATAGCATAACGTATAAACTTGTTCAGTCACATGTTGTATACCTGAAATTAATGTAATATTGTATGTTGACTATATTCAAAATTGTCTGAATTTGCTTTTCTATTAAGTAATCCAGTATTACCAAGGTAATAAAAACATGTTTTATTTAAAATTCTGCCATGGACATGGACACAAAATCCGTATAAATCTCTAGCTTAACTAGAGCAACCAAATTCCAACTACACCATTCCAGCTCTAAGTTAACATCACAAGAAAACTGATGAACCCATTATTCCAGAACATATCTAGCCTACTTTATAAGTGCCTATTTAATTCAATTCCACATGCCAAGTGGTTCGAATGTCACCTCTCTCCAGATGTCACTTTTTTTTTTCTTTTTTTTTTCAGATCAAGGGAATTCTATCAAGGAGATCTGTGGTCAGAAACCAAAAGTAATTTTACTGATCCAGACCTGATAGTCCAATAAAACAAGAGTTGTCTGGTGCCAACCTGTGCAAGCCAGCTTCTTCAAACTTTCCTGGATTGAACTTGGTTTTGATGGTAAGGCCCCATTTGAGCAAGTCAACATCATATACTTTTTTTAAAAAAACAGATAAATTTCCTGCCTCATCTAAAAGTCAAGATGGTGGAAATTAAACAGTAAGAATACACAGGCAGTTTTCTAGAGCCTGCTCTTTACCCACACCTGTGTATAGCAAGCTCAACATACCTGAATTAAAATATGGGTCCTAAAGCCCAATAATTCAAGCCATTGGCTGCTGCAAGCCCTTAAAGACCCCTAAGGATGGTATCTTCCAGGGCACAAGGGGAGATTTCTTTCTCCCTCCTTTCTCTCCTCTTTGTTGTGTTAATCCCATCCAATTTACTCAAAAAAGAAACATAAGAATGATGTCAGCAAGATAGTGGAATAGAAAGTCACAGGCCATATTCTCTCACTGAAACACTAATTTAACAATAATAAATGGACCAAAATACCTTTATGAAAATTCCAGATTTGGATTAGGAAGTTGAAGTACCCCAGGTGAGCACAAAGCCAAGAAGAGCCTCACTGAAACAAGTAATAAGAATAATTTCACTTTATCCACATCATTCCCTCCCCCAAGCCTGTACAAGTAAGTGCCAGGAGAGGACACCCTCGTTTGTGATACTGCCCTTCAGTGGAAAAAAGAAGAGTGGAGCACGTATCCACAGGACTGCCCAAGAGACTGGTTTCAGTGTCACCTCATTTGGAGCACTGAAGGAACTGGAATTATTTGGATTCCTGGGAACTGCTGAAAACAAAGAGTCTATGAGTTCCTGTTGGGGGGGGGCGGGGGAGGGGGAGGGGTGGACCAAGCAAACCTCTCTAAATAAGAAATTGTGCACTCGGGCCCACAGAAATTGCATCCTTCCATAAAAAGGCCTCAAAGGCCCCCAGAATATTTAGGCAAACTAAGAGATGTGACTGTTTTTTCAAATGTGTGGATCCCAAAAAAAAAGCTGTAGGGTACACAAAGAAACAAGGAAACATGACCCAATCAAAGGAATAGAATAACTCTCCAGCCATCAACCCTAAAGAAAGGTAGATATATTATCTGAAAAAGAATTTAAAACAGCCATAATAATGATGCCCTGTGAGCTTAATAAAATGATGGTATAAACAAAATGAGAGTATCAATAGGGATATAAAATATGAAAGAGAACCAAAAAGAGATTTTGTACCTGAGGAACATAATAACTCAAATGGGGGAAAAAAAAAAAAAAAAAGACTGGAGGGGTTCCAAATCATACTTGATCAGTTAGAAGAAAAAATCAACAAACTTAAAGAAGGTGATCTGAAATATCTGGACAGAAGAAAAAAATTTAAAAGAATGAGAAAGACTGAAGAAAGCCTAAATGACTTATGAGACACCATGATGTATACCAATATACATATTACAGGCATTTCAGGAAAGAAAGAGAGTTTAGTTAAAGAAGTAATATCCCAAAACTTCTCAAATCTAGGAAAGGAAATGTACATCCAAATTAAAGAACCCAAAGAAATCCACATCAAGACATATTATAATCAAATTATTGGGGAAAAAAAGAGAGAGAGAGAAAGTTTTGAAACCAGCAAAGGAAAAGCCACTCATTATGCACAAAAGAATCCCCCCACCCCCACCATATGGCAGATATCTCAATAGAAACCTTGCAGACTACAAGGGAATGGGATGATATACTCAAAGCGCTTGCTGAAAGAAAAAGATTGTCAACTTAAAAAAAATAATTGGTAAAAATATTCTTCAGAAATGGAAGAGAAATAAACACTTTCCCAGATTAAAAAATGCTGAGGGTGTCCATCACCATGCCTTATAAGAAATACTGAGGGAGTCCTTTAGGTTGAAATTAAAGGGCATTAAACAACAACACAAAAGCACTCAAAGTATAAAACTCTGTGGTTAGGGACACCTGGGTGGTGCAGTCAGTTAGGCATCCAATTCCTGGCTTCAGCTCAGATCATGATCTCATGGTTGTGAGACTAAGCCCCATGTCAGACTCTGTGCTCAGCATGGAGTCTGCTTAAGACTCTCCTCCTCTCCTTCTACCCCTCCCCATCATGCATGCACAAACTCTCTCACTGTCTCACTCTAAAATAAAAATAAATAAGTCTTTAAAAAAAAAACTCACTGGTTAAATATATAGACAAGTTCAGAAAACTATAGTACTTTAACAATGGTGTGTAAATCATTTTTAATTCTTATAGAGAAGTTAGAAGAAATTATAAATAACTATAACTGTAAAAATATGGTAATGAATACCCAATGTAAGACGATGTAATTTGTAACATTAATAAGAAAGTGTGAGGAGACAGGGAGAAGCAAAACTATAGAGTATGTGTACGTGATTGAAATTAACTTTTCAGCTTAAAACAGGCTGCTATAACTATATGATGTTTTATGTAACCCTCATAGTAACCACAAAGGAAATACCTATAAAAGATATACAAAAGCAAATGAGAAAAAAATCAAAACGTGTCAAAAAAGATGTTAATGAAACACAAAGGAAAAAAACACAAAGCAAGAGAGAAAAGAGGGACCAAAAAAGGCATAAGGCAGACAGAAAATAATTAACAAAATGGTGATATTAAATCCTTCCCTATTGCCATTTCAGATATACATGGATTAACCTCCCAAATAAATAGACACAGAGTGACTAAATGGACAAAAAACAAAAAGAAAGGAAGGCAGGCAGGAAGGAAGAGAAAAAAAGAAAACAAGATCCAAGTACATATTGTCTATAAGATATATACTCTAGGATTACAGACACACACAGGCTAAAAGTAAGGCGACAGAAAAAGACACTTCATGCAGATGGTAACCAAAATAGAGCAAAGGTGGTACTTCTTAGACAAAATAGAAAGTCAAAAACTCAATGGGGACAAAGAAGGACATGATATGATGATAAAAGGGTCAATTCACCAGCAAGACATAACAATTATAAATATATATGCACCCAACATCATAGCACCCAATTATATGAAGCAAATGCTGACAGAATTGAGCAGATAAATAGTAGACATAGAAACAGAATACACAATTATAGTAAGAGATTTCAATATTCCACTTCCAATAATGAATAGAATATCCAGAAAAAAGACAAAAAAGGGAACACAGAACTTGAACAACACTGTAGACCAAACAGAGCTAACAGATATACAGAACATTCCACCACCAGAACACACATTCTTTTAAGTGCAAATGAAACATTCTCCAGGATAGAATCACATGTTAGGTCAAAAAACAAGTATTAATAAATTTAAGAAGACTGAAATCATACCAAATACATCTCCCAACCACAACATAATGAAACTAGAAATTAATGGTAAAAGGAAAAGTGGAAAATTCACAAATATGTGGAAATTGAACATGCTCTTGAACAACCATTTGTTCAACAATTGACTCAAAAAAAATTAAAAGAGAAATTAGAAAATATCTTGAGGTAAACAAAAACTAAAATACAACATACCAAAATTTATGAGATGTGGCAAAATACTAAGTATTTTGGAATTAAAGGATCTCAAATAAACAATATAAATTTATTCATTAAAAAACTAGAAAAAGAACAAACTGAGCCCAAAACTAATAAAAACAAGAGAATAATTTTAATTTCAATAATCTTTAAGATAATTAAGATTGTCTTTATTTCTTATACCTTAATCTAAATTCATAAATAAATGAAATAAAGAAGAGTAAAACAAAAAAAGTCAAGAAATTAAGAGTTGATTTTTTGAAAAAAATCAACAAAACTGAAATAACTTCAGCTAGATTAACTAAGAAAAAAAGAAGATTGAAATAAATAAAACTAGGAATGAAAGAGGAGACATTACAACTAATATCACAAAAATACAGTCATAAGACTCCGAAAAACAATCTGAGGGGTTTGAAGTGGCGGGGAGGTGGGAGGTTGGGGTACCAGGTGGTGGGTATTGTAGAGGGCACAGATTGCATGGAGCACTGGGTTTGGTGAAAAAATAATGAATACTGTTTTTCTGAAAATAAATAAATTGAAAAAAAAATACAGTCATAAGAGACTGTAATAATTATACAATTCTGATAACCTAGAAGAAATGGATAAATTTCTACACTATAAAACCTACCAAGACTGAATCATGAGGAAATAGAAAATGTAAACAGATTCATAAGGATATTGAATCAGGAATCAAAAACATCCCAACAAGGACCAGGACCAGGTATCTTCACCAGTGAATTTTACAAAACGCTTAAAAAATTAATGTCAATCCTTCTCAAACTCCCACAAAAATCTGAAGAGTAGGGAATACTTCCAAACTCTTTTTATAAGGCCAGCATTGCCCTGATACAGGCCAGAAAAAGACACTATAGGAAAAGAAAACTGATGCAAAATCCTCCACAAATTACTAACAAATTGAATTCAACAGCCTTATAAAAAGGATCCCAAAAAATCAAACATCACGATCCAGTGGAATTTATCCTTGAGATGCAAAGATGGTTAAACCTATGAGATTAATCAATGCAATACACCACATTAAGAGAATAAAGAATAAAAGTCACATGATCATCTCAATATTTGCAGAAAAAAATTTTGACACAATTTAATATTATTTCATAATAAAAACACTCATCAAATTAAAGAAGAAATTTACCTCAACATAATCGAGGTCATATACGAAAAGCTCACAGTTAATGGTGAAAAACAAAAAGCTCTTCCTTTAAGAGCAGGAACAAGACAAGGATGCCCACTCTTGCCACTTCTATTCAACATAATATTGGAAGTACTAGACAGAGCATCAAAAGTAATAAAATACTAAGGAATAAACTTAGCCAAGGAGGTGAAACACTGAAATGCTAAAAACTACAAAAGACCGCTAAAAAAAAAAAAAGCCTAAAGAAATCACCAACAAGTAGATACATCTCATATTAATAGATTGGAAAATTCAATAATGCAAAAATTTCTCTAGCACCCAAAGTAACCTATAGTTTCAACACAATCCCTATCAAAATCCCAACAGCCAGTCACAGAAGGACAAATACTGCATGATTCCACCTTTATGAAATATGTAAAGTAGTCAAACTCATAACAACAGAAAGCAGAATGATGGCTGCCAGGGTGGGAGGAAGAGGGATATAGGGAGTAGCTATTCAATGGGCCCAAAGTTTCTGTCAGGCAACATGAGGAAGTTCTAGGTATCTACAGTACAACACTGTGCTTGTGGTTAACTATACTGTACTGTACACTTAAAATATTTAAGAGGTTAGCTCTCATGTGTTTTTTACAATAAAAAAATAAAAGAATAGAAAGAAAAAGAAAAAAAAACTAAACTCTCAGTCAGATAAATAAAGAAACCATCATCCATCACAAAAAGATCATCCTGAAATAAGAAATGTACTGCAGAATACTCCTTTAAGCAAATGGTAGGTTTATGAAGTTGAAATAATCCATGTGGGACCAAAGAAGTAAATAATATTTTGTTCATTGTGGGTCAATCACAACAGGAATATAAAAGTGAACAACATAATAAGCAATCCAAGGTAGAATTTAACTATTTATCAAAACAATAAAAAATAGGAACTTGGTCAAACAATGCAAATACAAATTGCATGATTTGAGGCTTCTGCAAAACAACAATGCACTAATCATAATCTAATGGTTATTAAAAAGTCAAATGCAAAAAAGCCCTTATATTCCCCTAAGTACAATTTCAAAAACTACATTTTAAAAGATGGCTATTGTACTGCATATTTGTGAACTGAATAGACACAGACATTACTTACATTCTTTCTTTGAGTGTGCATGAAGAAATATTTGGCAAGCTTTCAAATTTAATTTTTTTTACAGACTGGACATTTTTGCTAAAAGAATTTTTTATCCTTTTAAACAAATCTTTCACATGTAATTAGAATTTTTTAAATAGAATGCATTTACCAAAATACATATCTACACAAAGTCTCTGAAACAAGTACTGCCCAGACATACTTTATCAAATTTATATTTTAGAATATAAAAGAATGGTAGGTAAAACATCACCATGAAAAGTCTGTTTTAATAATGAAATATATCTAGCTACAAAACCAAAGAATTCTAATTCTAATCTTATAACATATTTAAAAATCTATGTATGTCAATTATTTTTCAATAAAATTGGAAAATAAATATAAATTCTCTGATCAAGACGAGAAAAGTCAACACAGTCTTACTGTTAGGCACATGAAAAGAATAATTGTGATAATCATTTGTACTTGCTATAGTGCCTTTTTAAAAGTTTGATTAAAGAAAATGCTTAATTTTTTAAGATCTTATTTATTTATTAGACAGAGAGATCACAAATAGAGAGGCAGGCAGAGACAGAGAGGGGTTAGCAGGCTCCCCGCTGAGCAGAGAGCCCAATGAGGGGCTCGATCCCAGGACCCTGGGATCATGACCTGAGCTGAAGGCAGAGGCTTAACCCACTGAGCCACCCAGATGCCCCAGAAAATGCTTAATTTCCACCCCTTCTTAAATAATCTAAAAATAAATTTAAATGTTTTTCTGTACTATAGCTCCCAAACAAATATGAAGAAAATAGAGAAATAAATCTTTTTTCTACGCCACACTTAGAAATGTTCTTCTTTTTTTTTTTTTTTTTTTTAAGATTTATCTGAGACACAGAGAGAGAGAAAAAGCACAAAGAGTAAGAGGAGAAGCAGACTCCCCGCTGAGCAGGAAGCCTGAAGCAGACTTGATCCCAGGACCCTGAGATCATGACCTCAGATGTTTAATCAACTGAACCACCTAGGCACCCCAGAAATGTTTCTATCAAATGTGAATCAACATATTTTTGGAGCATTTTTAGGAAAACTAGAAAAAATAGTCTTTTGATTTTACATAAATTTTATTTTTTAGATAGATTATAGTATTAAATGCTTGTAGTATTACAAACAAATTACTCTCTCCAAAAAAAAATATGAATATCTATATCCTAATACAATTAATATTTGCCAAAAAATGGAGCTTTTCCATACTATGGACTTATCATAAACACAAAGTTAGATTTCATTGAATGATGTAAAAATGATTGACTAATAAATACTATATTTTCAAATATTCTCTCACTGATAGTAGAAATTTAAGTCTCTCAAGTGCAATTTTTAACATTTTTACAGAGCTCTAACAATGTTAGTAATTTGACCTATGTTTTTGAAAAAAATCAGACATTCCCATTCAGAATTCTGTTTAAGAAAATTTTATAACAGAAAAGCTTAGAAATGAACAAAAAACATCAACTAATAAATGGATAAAAGAGATACACACATGGACACAATGGAATATTAGTCATCAAAAAGAATGAAATCCTGCCATTTCCAATGACATGGATGGAGCTAGAGTATATTATGCTAGGCAAAATAAGTCAGAAAAGAAAAAATACTGTATGATTTCACTCATACATGGAATTTTAAAAAACAGATGAACAGAAGGGGAGAAAAAGAGAGAGGCAAACCATAAAACAGACTCTTTACTATAGAGATCAAATTGAGGGTTGATGGAGGGAAGATGGGTGGGGGATGGACTAAGTGGGTGATGGGTATTAAGGAGGGCACTTGTGAGCACTAGGTATTATGTTTAAGTGAAGAATCATTAAATTCTACAAGTGAAACCAATACTACACTACATGTAAACTAACTAAAATTTAGATAAAAATTTAAAAAAAGAGAAAGAAACTAAACACACAAAAAAAGGGGAATTATTAAATGAATTATCTTAGGATACTGAGACTGTCTGTTATTATGTTAATAGAGGATGAAAATTATACATAAAAATAATAGAATATACACTAGTATGAGAATAGAGGATGAAATTATATATACGTTATACTTATTTAGGCACATGAATAAGCTCTCAGAGACAATGAAATAAAAAAAGGAAAGACTGGAATGAAAAAGACAAATCACTAACGAGTAATAGTGATCATGTGTAAATTATATATTCTTATGTTTTATGTGTCTTTATTTTCTTCCATCTCCACAATGGACATGCTGCAATTGAAAAAAAAAAAAAAGCAACAAAAAAAGGATATTTTCTAACTATAGATTTTCTTAAGTGATTGTTTTAAAAACAAAATTTATCCAAAATAAATGAAATACAAAAATACATGTACACCTCCATTCTAACATGATAGATAACTTGACACTAAATATAACTACAGTGGTATAGATAAGCAGGTTATACCAAAATGTGAGAAAATACAATTATTAATTGTTTCCAAATTCCATTAAGGCTTACCTTCACAAAGTTTCTGCTTCATCACCTCCCTTATTTTGGATATCGCAATATAGTCTTCCACATAAAACACGTAAGTAGATGAAGGCTTATTGGCAATTGCTCTAAGTTCTGCATCTTCTGTTTCTGAACCAACGCCAATAGCAAATAATGTTATTTTATTGTCTCTTGCTGCTTCTGCTGCATCTTTAACTTCATCTTGGGATTTACCATCCGTGAGTACTACTGCTATCTTTGTCAGAAACCGTGAGGACTTGGCAAAAAGGTAATCAAGTGCAAACTGGATGGCCTTTCCAGTCCTTGTGTTTCCACCCAGGTAATGTATGGATTCCATTGCTGCAATCAAACTCTCTCCAGAATCATGACTTCCAAGAGGAATCTCCAACACAGGGTAATCACTATACTGGACCACTCCAACCTGAATAAACTTCGGTCCTATGTCAAAGTTTTTTGTGATATTAACAAGCCACTTCTTCACTATTTCAAAGTTTTCTGGGCCAACACTGTAAGAGCCATCTAAGATGAAAACTAAATCTGTTGGAGCAGTACGACAACCTAAGTGAAGAAGAAAACCATCAGAACACATTTGAGGTATAAAAAGCAAATATGGGAGGTTTTTATTGCACAATCTTTAAGTAAGCAGATGCAGGGGATGCTTTTACAACATACATGGGTATCAAATCACCATGAGGCACACATTAAATATAATGCAATTTGTATGTTCATTAAATCTCAATAAAGCTAAAATTTTAAAATGTAACCAGCTCATAGGACCTTTGTGAAGGTTAAATAAGATAAATTGCCTAATTCATGAAAATTCTTTCTAAATCAGAGCTATTATTTTTGTTGACATTTTTAAATTCTGTTGTCTTAATTTAAAGATTAATGAATCAGCTTTAAAAGTAGGGAATAAAAAAAGGATACTATATTTGACATGATATCTAGATAGCTCTGTGTAGGGGCAGGTACTGCCATAAAGCAACATTTAATTCCTTTTCCCCAATGACTAAATGAAAACACAAAAATAAATAAATGATTTTCAGATATATGCTAAAAGCATTCTTTTAAGTTATCCCTGAAATATGTTTAGTTTAATGTTAATCTAAAGTATTTACAAAAATATCCATAAGTCAATGAATGGGAGAAAAATTTAAAAAGAAAAAAGCTTTCTGCCAACTTCAGAATTCAACTAGCATCTTCTTTGATAGAGTTGATAAAAGTTTAATGAACCAAGATCACCAATGCAATATCTACTCTTGGACTACACACAAGATCAATGTTTAAAGATCTGATCTCTCATTTTCAGCCAGCGAGAGACTTGTGCTAAGTGAATCTTTGTTCACAAATAGTATAAAGTATTCTTTCTCCACAGAGATAAAGATTCTTGTTTCAACATACCAGGAAACACGAGATCAGCACACCTGAGAGTTCTATTGAAGAACAAAAACCATCTTTGGTGCAAGTTACACCTAGACAAGTTCTAAGCACTTGTGGAAAGAAAAAGTCTTAACTCTCTTTTCCCCAGTACCCAGCATGCCCCCAGGCCTATTTTAGCCTTTCAGTATATGTATATTGAATACCTACTCTGTGCTTGACTATCTTGCTAGGTACCAGCTTCAAAGATGTATAAGATATCTCAAACAGATATCACAGTCTGTTAAGACAGATGACTGGTTGGTTAGGCAAAGTACAAAATATTATGAGAACATTTAGGAGAGGGTAAAAACTAATTGTGCAAAGTCAGAACAGATCCTGTGGGAAAGCTGACAGGAAACCTGAGATCTAAAAGGAGAGGTTTAGCCAGGTGAAGAGGAGGACCTTCTAATCAGAGGGAATAGTAAGTACAAAGGTCCAGAGGTAAAAATCAAACAGAACCCAAATGACAAACTGGTTGGAGAAATTCCAACAGTGCAAAACAGCTAATAGAGTACATTGAAAGGAATGGCTACACTTCCTGTTTCTCTCAATTCTTCACTCAAATCAGTAAAAATACTACCATTTATGGCCCATACGATAAAGATCACATGTCCTTGGAGATAGTAAGTTTAAAGAGGGTGAGATGAGTCAAGGTAATACAGCAACAAATTTTAAGTTCTGTGTTTTTACACATATTAATAGTCTCTCTTAGTAGTGATAAGATGCCCAATATAATGATTTATTTTTTGTAGACATTAAAAATAAGGTATCATAACTGCAAAGGACCGTCCTGGAGGAAAAAACAAAGTTCAGTGACTACTAGCATTTGTATTTCTGTATTTGTATTTTTGCATTTCCTTACATGTAAAATCAATTAATCAATCAATCACTCTTTCTCTTTCCCTCTCCTTTCCTTTCTATTCTTTTCCTCATATTTGTCTATTTCTATATCTGGGATGATGACAAGGTCACACAAAGATGCCTCAATTTTAAAGGTAATTCACTCAAAGTAACTGGTAAAAATAAACTACTGTCAGGTGAACATATAGCCCAGAAGTTTAAAAAAAAATTTTTTTAACTGCCAAAACATGGATTTACCTCAAAAATGTAACTGTGATTATGAAGTCACTCTTAAGATGGTGTGAAGTCCAAAAAATCATGAGGAACACTATTCCAACATCCTTTGGCATGGTAAACACTGCCAGAGTTCAGGCCAGGGACAGCAGAAATGGAATTCTGCCTCAGAGGCAAATTTTCTAATGCAAGGGAATGTAGTTCTGGGTTTTTCTGGAAGCTGGACTGGGATTAGAGACATATGCTTTTGTCGGGCTTTTGCGGGAGAGACAAAAGGACAGACAAGTCATGTTTGCAGAGTTCTTCAGGGTTGTCCTTCCTCAATACTATGAGACTCATTGTCTAGACCTGCTAGTGTTTGTGTGCCACTTGATTCAGTATTTATAAACTCTTACAACATTATTCTTGGCCCTTCCTATCCCTTTTCAAAGCCATGGACCATATATTTCATAACTGCAAGGTTAGCCAAGAGCATGGGTACAAAAGCAAGTACTGCCATTTATAAAAACTAGACAAAATACCACTCCAAGAAACCTCTTCCTTAGAAAGATGAATCATCAGTGTCATAGAAAAAAAAATGGACTGAAGATCAAAGGCATAGTTCAAATATTAGTTATACCTCTAACCAGCTGTATGATATTAGGTAAGCCCCTTAAATTTTGTGAATTTCTTTCCTACTCAAAAAAACAGAAAATAATATATACTTTGTATAGTATGTGAGTGGATTAAACTCTGAGAGTATTATACAAACATTAAATTCACTATTAATATATTCTGGGGAGCATGGGTGGCTCAGTGGGTTAAAGCCTCTGCCTTCAGCTCAGGTCATGATCCCAGGGTCCTGGGATTGAACCCCGCGTCGGGCTCTCTGCTCAGCGGGAGCCTGCTTCCTCTTCTCTCTCTCTACCTGCCTCTCTGCCTACTTGTGATCTCTGTCAAATAAATAAAATCTTTTAAAAAAAAATTTAAAAAAATAAATTCACTATTAATAAATTCTAATCAAGCTGAATCAAGTTGTCAAACCATATGATTTAAGTGCTGTAGAAACCATAATTTAGAGTAGGGTCTATATGAGTTTCAAAATATGATTATAAGCCAACTTCTTTTTTTTTTAAGATTTTATTTATTTATTTGACAGGCAGAGATTACAAGTAGGCAGAGAGGCAGGCAGAGAGAGAGAGAGAGGAGGAAGCAGGCTCCCTGCCGAGCAGAGAGCCCGAAGCGGGGCTCGATCTCAGGACTCTGGGATCATGACCTGAGCCGAAGGCAGAGTATAAGCCAACTTCTTTACAAGACGCATGATATCTGTAAATAACGGCCTGGGTAGTAGAAATGCAATTAATATAGCTCTCCTTCTCTAATACAAGCTCTCCTATACACAATCAGAATAATAGTCACCATCTACTGAGATGCCACTGAGCTAAGCCATTGATAGGAGTTACCCTGTTTACATGAATTATCTCATTATCTCTAAGAGATAATCTCATAAAATGGTCCTAACAACCCAATGAGGTAGGTACTTTATCTCCCCATCACTAAGTTCTAAATGGCTGAGTATAAACTGAATACCATACCATTTATTCCAAAGCCTAATGGGTAAAAGAGAATAAACAATTCCCATGGAATTTTCTCAAAATTACCTCTGATAAAAGTTTTTCCCTCAGTTAATATGTAACACAGCAATTCATTTCATTTTAGGGAGTCAGAGCATCAAAAACAGTAAGAATAAGTTAGAGCATCAAAAACAGTAAAAAGGATTGCTTGAGCTCCCCAATTGTATTTCCACAATCAATTTGTTGATAACAAAAATGTTGATAATTCTTACTTGATCTTATTTCCCCATCTTCAGCTAATACAGAATTCCGAAGAGGCAAGACCAAAATTATCCAAAGTAATGAAATATGGTGAGCCATGTTTCTGTTTTCGTTCTACTATTTTGGTTTTAGGATTCCTAAAGAGAAAAAAGGGGAAAAAAAAAAAGTTAAACACATTAGAAAAATAAAGACAAATACCTAGCCATTGTAAGTTCAAATTTTTTTCATTGTAATACTCAGAGTAGTTCTTACTAGCCTTAAAATAATTTATCTGTCTAAAATAGCCATATTTTAATAAAAGAAAGGATAAGAACCATATGATCCTCTCAACTGATAAAGAAAAAGCATTGACAAAATACAGTATCCTTTCTTAATTAAAACACTCCACAGTAGGGGTGGTGAACCATGAGAGACTATGGACTCTTAAAAACAATCTGAGGGGTTTGAAGGGGCGGAGGCGGGGGGGGGTGGGAGGTTGGGGGAGGAGGTGAGAGGTGGGAGGTGGTGGGTATTAGAGAGGGCATGGATTGCATGGAGCACTGGGTGTGGTGCAAAAACAATGAATACTGTTACGCTAAAAACAAATTAATTAATTAATTAATTTTTTAAAAAGCTGACAATATGAATTTTACCAGATTTCAAAAAAGAATGATTAAAAAACAAAAAACCACTCCACAGTGTAAGGATAGAGGGAACATCTCTCAATATCATAAAAGCCATATATGGAAAGCCCAGAGAGAATATCATTCTCACGCTATTCTTGGGAATGAGAGCTTTTCCCCTAAGGTCAGGAACACAACAGGGATGTCCACTCCCACCACTGCTGTTCAACATAGTACTAGAAGTCCTACCTTCAACAATCAGACAACAACAACAACAAATAAAAGGCAACCAAATTGGCAAAGAAGTAAAGCTTTCACTCTTTGCAGATGACATAATACTTTATTTATATGGAAAACCCAAAAGACTCCACCCCAAAATTGCTAGATCTTATATAGAAATTCAGCAAAGTGGCAGGATATAAAATCAATGCACACAAATCATTTGCATTTCTATATACTAACAATGAGACAGAAGAAAGAGAAATTAAAAAATCAATCCCATTTACAATTTTACCAAAAACCATAAGATAGGGGCGCCTGGGTGGCTCAGTAGGTTAAAGCCTCTGCCTTCAGCTCAGGTCATGATCCCAGGGTCCTGGGATCAAGCCCCGCATGGGGCTCTCTGCTCAGGAGGAAGTCTACTTCCTGCTCTCTCTCTCTGCCTGCTTTTCTGCCTACTTGTGATCTCTGTCTGTCAAATAAATAAATAAAATCTTAAAAAAAAAAAAAAAGATACCGAGGAATAAACCTAACCAAAGAGGTAAAGGATCTGTACTCTGAAAACTATAAATCATTCAGGAAAGAAATTGAGAAAGACACAAAGAAATGGAAAAACATTCCATGCTCACAAATCAGAAGAACAAATATTGTTAAAATGTCTATACTACCCAGAGAAATATACACATTCAATGCAATCCCTATCACAATACCACTGGTATTTTTCACAAAGCTAGAACAAGTAACCCTAAAATTTGTAGGGAACCAAACACCCTGAGTAGCCAGTAGAAAGAAATGTTGAAAAAGAAAACCAAAGCCAGTGGCATCACAATTCTGGACTTCAAGGTATATTACAAAGCTGTGATCATCAAGATAGCATGGTACTGGCACAAAAACAAACACATAGATCAATGGAACAGAATAGAGAACTATAAATGGATCCCCAACTCTATGGTTAACTAATATTCAACAAGCAGGAAAGAATATTCAATGGAAAAAAGACAGCCTCAACAAATGGTATTGGGAAAATTGGACAGCCACAGGCAGAAGAATGAAACTGGAGCAATTTCTTACACCCTACACAAAGATAAAATCAAAATGGATGAAAGAACTAAAGGTGAGACAGGAATCTATCAAAATCCTAGAGGAAAACACAGGCACAACCTCTTGAAATTTAGCCACAGCAACTTCTTGCTAAACACTGTCTCCAAAGGCAAGGGAAACAAAGCAAAAATGAATTTTGGGACTTCCTCAAGATAAAAACTTTTGCATAGCAAAGGAAACAATCAACAAAACTAAAAGGCAACCTATAGAAAGTGAGAATATATTTGCAAATGACATATCAGATAAAGGGCTAGTATCTGAGAGCTATAAAGAACTTGTCAAACTCAAAACCCAAAATCAAATAATCCAGTCAAGAAATGGGCAGAAGACATGAACAGATATTTCTCCAAAGAAGACATATAAATGGCCAAGAGACACATGAAAAAATACTCCATGTCACTTGGCATCAGGGAAATATAAATCAAAACCACAATAAGTACCACCTTACAGTAGTAAGAATGGCTAAAATTAACAAGCAGGAAACAAATTTTGGTGAGGATATGGAGAAAGGGGAACCTCTTACACCGTTGGTAGAAATGCAAGTTGGTACAGCTACTTTGGAAAACAATATGGAGGTGACATTAAAATAGAGCTACCCTAAGACTCAGCAATTTACTATTAGGTATCTACTCCAAAGATACAAATGTAGTGATCCAAAGAGGCACCTGTACCCCAATGTTTACAGTAGCAATGTCCACAACAGCCAAACTCTGGGAAGAGCCCAGATATCCACTGACACAGGAATGGATAAAGAAGATGTGATATATACATACAATGGAATATTACTCAGCCATCAGAAAGGATGAAATCTTACCAATTTACACTGACATGGACGGAACTGAAGGATATTATGCTGAGTGAAATGAGTCAATCAGAGAAAGACAATTATCACATGGCTTCACTCATATGTGGAATTTAGGAAACAAAACAGAAGACCATAGGGGAAGGGAGGTAAAAATAAAATAAGATGAAATCAGAGAGGGAGACAAACCATAAAAGACTCATAACTATAGGAAACTGAGAATTGCTGGAGGGAAAGTGGGGGGATGGGGCAAGTGGGTAATGGATATTAAAAAGGGCACATGATGAGGCACCTGGGTGGCTCAGTCAGTTAAGTGTCTCTCTTTGGCTTGGTCATGATTCCAAGGTGCTGGGAATGGGCCCCACATCAGGCTTCTTGCTCCGTGGAAAGCCTGCTTCTCCCTCTCCCTCTGCTGCTCCCCCTACTTGTGGTCTCTCTCTCTCTCCATCAAATAAATTGATAAAATCTTTAAATAAATAAATACAAGTTTAAAAAAAAAAAGAGGGAACATGATGTAATGAACACTGGGTATCATATGCAACTGATGGATTACTGAACTCTACATGTGAAAATAATGATACACCATATGTTAAAAAATTGAATTTAAATGAGTAAAAAATAAAATAAAATAGCTATATTTGAAATATATTAATGCAAGAGAACGATGAATAGGAGTTGAAGAAAACTAAGTTTTTTAATTCATAATTATCTTGGAAAAGTACAAAATTTTCTAGACCTTTTAGCTTTACTCAAAATATTTACTAGAATTCCTTCTTCAAGCATGACCTGTAGAGCTTTATCACATTCTTTTCATTATCTCAATAGTAGCAAACATTTTTCTCTTAAAAATGGATTTGCATTTTAAGAAACACTTAAAGGGTATCTGGTTAAAATATTTATATAATAAAGCTAAGTGATAAGATTTAATTTTTTAATGTGGTATAATTATAAGCATTAGAATCTATTTTACTTGATTCATAAACACTTAGTTACATGACTTTAATATGTCTTCTAAGTTAGTCCAAGGACTTTACTTCTGGTTAGAATGTGGAAAGTGGCAAGAGACTATCACTCCCACTAATGAAAACATGCCAGATAAACTATAAAACTATAGTCTTTTAAACCCAGCAGAAAAGACAGGATTTAAAGAAATCTAAATAAGCAAAATACCAAAAATTATTGATCCTTTATAAGATAGAGGAGATTCTGGGCTGTTTTCATCCCTAGCAGAAAGGGAATCCTCCTCAGGAACAGGAATTTGCACAGCATGAAAGAAACCAGCCAAAACTGATGTGACACACTACAGTCCTGCACACAGAGTGAGTACACCTGCATCCAGTAATTCTTCCCCATGAGCCTTAACAAAGTACATGAAACAGAGAAGTAACACAGAGAAAGCTGAGAGCAATATAGAATAGCAAGAGAGATCTACCTTCCTCCCGCCGTTCAGGTAGCCAGAGAATTGCTCAAATACAAATCTTTGGTTTGCTGAAGCCTAGGGAAGAGGCAACAAAACTGAGTAAAGTCCCTCTAAGGCAGGCACTCCAGTCCTTCTCTACTGTGGAGAGAGATATCTCAAAAAGCAGAAAGGCAAATGAAGGACAATAGAGAAAAATAAAATTTGGAAATACAAAAAGGTAGAAACCATATTGACAAGCTGAAACAAATCTCCCAAGGTTCTCTCAAGGTATGAGAAGAAGTAAGAAAAATCTGATATCTGATCAGGATTAAAATATTCAGTATAAGGAGAACCAGAGATGGTCTAAATATCAGAAATATCAAATAGGGTCTGTAAAATGATTTTCATATACAAAGGATCTAGTGAATAAGATAAAGAATGGGCAAATACATGAGAAATTTCTCAAGAGAGATGGAAAACTTAAAGATACAAGCTGAAATGATTGCTGTCAAAAAATATTTCAAACATATAATTCATACAATGGTTATCTCCATACATCAGAGGAAAAGATTAGTAAACTTGAAGATGTCAGCAGAAATTACCCAAAATGAATCTTAAAATGGGGTCGGGAGAGAATGATAAAAGGAAGAGAGCATCTGAAATCTATGGAACAATACCAAGTGGTCTTGATTTAGCATACAAGCAATTAGCTTTTCAGATGGAAAGGAGAAAGTGAATATTTGAAATACTTGAAAATATAGCAGCCAAAGATTTTTCTAAATTGTCAAAAGCTACCAACAATCAGATCAAAGAAGTTCAGCAAATCCCAAGCAAAATAAAAAGTGAGTCAGACCTAGGTACTTTACATTCAATTAGTATCAAAACAAAAGAAAATTCTTAAAACCAGCCAGAGGAAAAAGACATTGCACACAGAGGGACAACAATTTGAATTTTAGGTGGAAATTTCATAGTAATAGAAAAGGCAGATCAGAAAGATATAAAAATTCCAAATCTGTACACATCTAATAATAAAGCTACAGAATACATGAAGCAAAAAATGGGAACTTAAAAAAAATTCAAATCAAAATGCTACATTTTTACACCCACTTTTCAGTAATTACTGAATTAGACAAAAAAATTAGTAAAGGTACAGGTTTTAAAAACATCAACCAACTTCAACATTTATAGAGCATTCCATGTAACAACAGACTATACATTCTTTTTGTAGTGTAAATGAAATAGACAACAACATAAACCATATGCTGAAGAAAAAATAAGCCTCAAACTCCAAGAAAATGAAATTATGCTAATTATTTTCTTTGACCAAATGGTATTAAATTAGAAAAGGAAAAAGGAGAAAATATCAAAATATTGCTAAATTTAGGAACATATTTCTAAATAATTCATAAGTTTAAAAAATCAGAAGGGAAATTTTAAAATATTTCAAATTGATCAATAACTTTTTTTAAAAAATGAAAATTCTATGATGCAGCTAAAGCACTGTTTAGGGAGGACGTTTAGCTTTTAAAAAGTATATATTAGAAAAGAATAAAAATTTAAAAATCAGTATCTAAACTTCCATTTTAAGAAGCTAGGGAAAGTAGAGGCACCTGGCTGGCTTAGTCAGAGGAGCATTCAACTCTTAATCTCAAAATTGTGAATTCAAATCCCCCCTGGGGTGCAGAGATTACTTAAACAAAAGCTTTAAAAACGTCTACTTCAAAGAATGTTGGGACCATAAAACAAAGCCAAAAGAAAAAAAATAATTGATGAGATAGAAAATTGAAAAATAAAAAAGAGTTAATTCTTTGAACAAATGAACATTCTTAGAAATCCTAGCAAGAATAACCAAGAAATAAAACAGAAAACACAAATTACATGAGTCGATATTGAGACAGGGGATGCCACTACAGACCCTACAGCCATTAAAAAAATAGTAAATAGACAGATGAAGTAAACAAAACCCTAACCTACAGAAACTGATCTAAATTGAAATTCTCTATTACAAAAATCAATGTTTAAACAAAAAATTTCCCACAAAACAAAACAAAACTCCAGATCCAGATAGTTTCACCAATAATTTCTTCCAAATATTTAAGGGAAAAAAATAATACTAATCAAATTATTTCATGAAATAAAATGAAATAAAAATAGAGGTGAAGTGAACTTTCCCCAACATTTTGTATCAGGCCAACATAACCCTAATAGAAAATTAGACAAAGATATTACAAGTTAAGAAAACTATAGTCCAGGGGAGACTGGGTGGCTCAGTGGATTAAAGCCTCTGCCTTCGGCTTGGGTCATGGCCCCGCGGTCCTGGGATCGAGCCCCACATCAGGCTCTCTGCTCAGTGGGGAGCCTGCTTCCTCCTCTCTCTCTGCCTGCCTCTCTGCCTACTTGTGATCTCTGTCTGTCAAATAAATAAATAATAAAAAAAGGAAAGAAAACTATAGTCCATTATCCTTCATTAACAAGGATGTAAAAATGCACAAAATATTAACAAATCAAATCTAGTAATATATAAAAAAGATCATGACAAGTAATGTTTATCCAGAAACAAGCAAGATGGGTTTAATGTTCAAAACACAGCTGATACAACTACTATAAGAGACTGAAAAAGAAAAATAAATGAACATCTCAATTCATACAACAAAGGCATTTAACAAAATTTAACACCTATTCATGATAAAATTCTCAGAAAACTAAAAAAAGAAGAAACTTTTTTCAACCTAATGAATGCCATGTATGAAAAACCAACAGCTAACATCATTACCAAATGGTGAAAACTGAACAATTTCTCCCCCACATAGGTAAGAAGTTAGACATATTCTCACATCACTTCTATTCAAAAATGTACGGGGAGTTCTAGCCACTGTCATATTCAAAATGAAAAATAAAAGATATAAAGCCTATAAAGGAAGAAATAAAACTATAATTATTTATAGACAAGATTTTAGAGAGCTCACGCTCTCTAAATAAATATCAATCCATAAATAAATAACCACTCAATCTTTGTCGGGGGGGAAGACTCTGTATTGGTTACATGTTCATCCTTATCAAATTGATCTATAAATTCAAAAATATCCTAATCAAAATCCTAGCATATTTTTAAAAAGAGAGTGATGAATTTATTCTAAAATTATATAAAATCCAAATGATTTTGAATTAGAAAAGCAATCTTAAATGAAGAACAGTCTTCAATAGAAGACAATCTTGAATAAGAAGAACTAAACTGAAGAATTTACACTACCTGATTTTTGCCTTACTATAAAGATCCAATGATCAAGAAATTATGTTATTGGTGAAGGGATAAACAAAGAACAAAACCCAAAAGAATTAAGAAATAGACCCACATTTACATGGTCAATTGATTTTCTTTTTTTTTTTTTTAATTATTTATTTGACAGAGAGAGATCACAAGCAGACAGAGAGGCAGGCAGAGAGGGAGAAAGAAGGAAGCAGGCTCACTGCTGAGCAGAGAGCCCGACGCGGGACTCGATCCCAGGACCCTGAGATCATGACCTGAGCCGAAGGCAGCGGCTTAACCCACTGAGCCACCCAGGCGCCCGGTCAATTGATTTTCAATAAAAGTGTCAAGGTAATTGAATAGGAAAGTCTTTCCAATAAATGGTACTAGATCAACTGGATAAACACAATAAAATGATCCTTGACTCTACCTCATTCCACATACAAAAATTAGATAAAGTGTATATCTAAATGTAAAAGCTGAAACTATTAAGCCTCTAAAAAATTTTAAGAGAATATCTTCATGACCTTGGGAGTAGGCAAAAACCACTAGCAATTTTAAACATGGATACATCAGATTTCACCAAAATTAAAGATTTCTGTTCCTCAAAAAAATACCATTAAAAATACAAGCCAATGTATTTGGATGTATTTGTATCTGGATGGCTCAGCTGTTAAGTGGCTGCCTTTAGCTCAGGTCATGATCCTAAGGCCCTGGGATGCAACCAGGCTCCTTGCTCAGGGGGGAGCCTGCTTCTCCCTCTGTCTGCCACTTCCCCTGCTTGTACTCACTCTCCAATTAAAAAAAAAAAAAAAGAATACAAGCCAATATTCACAACAAAATACTTATAAAAAATGACCCACACCAGAATATATAATTTTTTTAAATTCTCACAATAGTACTCAGCCATAAAAAAAATAAAATAAAATCTTCCATTTATGATAACATGGATGGACCTACAGGGTATTATGCTAAGTGAAATAAGTCACTCAGAGAAAGACAAATATCATATATTCCATTTATATATGGAATCTAAAAAACAAAACAGAAACAGACTCATAGATATAGGAAATAAACTGCTGATAACCAGATGAGGGTGGGATTGAGGGGCAGATGAAATAGGAGGAGATTAAGAGGTACAAACTTCCAGTTACAAAATAAATAAGTCACAGGATGTAACAGCATAGGGAATATGGTCAATAATAAAGTAATCACTGTGTATGGTGATGGATGGTAACTATACTCATCATGGAGATCATAAAATGTTGAATTACTGTGATACATACCTAAAACTAATAGGATATTTATGTCAATTATAGTTTAACAAAATAAAAATATTTAAAAAAAAATTTTTTAAAGTAAAATAATTCTTCACAAAAAACACTTCCTAAAAATCAACACTAAAAAAAAATCCAATTTTTTTTAAAATGGGTAAAAGTTGTGGACACACACAGGAAGATACAGAAATGCCCAATAAACATTTTAAATAGCACTCATTGTTAGTCATCAGAGAAATGAATGTTAAGACTTTGATAAGATAACATTTCATATCCACTAAAATAGCTAAAATTGAAAAACTGACAATATCAAATGTTTTTGAGACTATGTGGAAAAATTGGAACTCAGACATTGCTGGTGAGAGTGGGAATATGATATAACCACTTTAGAGAATTGTTAGATTCAGTCTCTTAGAAAGTTAAACTATCGGGCAACTGGGTGGCTCAGTGGGTTAAGCCTCTGCCTTCGGCTCAGGTCATGATCTCAGGGCCCTGAAATTGAGCCCCACATCAGGCTCTGTGCTCTGCAGGGAGCCTGCTTCCTCCTCTCTCTCTCTCTCTGCCTGCCTCTCCACCTACTTGTGATCTCTTTCTGTCAAATCTGTCAAATAAATAAATAAATAAAATCTTTAAAAAAAAAAAGAAAGAAAGTTAAGCTATGTCCAGGAACTCTCCTGCTAGATATATAACCTAAAGAAATGAAAACTTGTGCCTATAAAAAGGTTTTAATGATGTTTGTAGTAGTTCTATTCATAATCATCCCAAATTAAAAATGACTCAAATGCTAACAACAGGGGAACAGATAAGTTGTGTGGCACATTCACATAATGAAATAACACATAGCAACCAGAACAACAATAAAATGAACTGTTACACCCAATACATGAACAAATTGTAGATATGTTCTACTTAATGAGAGGAGCCACACACACAAAAAAAAAACACACATAAAACATGATTCCAGTTTCATGAAGTACCAAATCACAAAACCAATCTGTGGTGGTAGAAATCAGGAAACATTTGCCTTAGATGAAAGAATTCAACTACAAAGTAGCAAAAGTAAATGGGCTGGGTCAGAGAAATAGGCTACATTTGCAGTGATGATGTTCAGGTGTCTAAATTTGTCTAAGATCATTAAACTTAAGGCTTGATAACTATACAATTTGTTGTATATAAATTATACCCAAGGTTTAAAAAAAAAAAAATCTCGTATCATCACTGTCATTTTTCAAATTAGGCTTTCCCCTGTGGACAAAATGCTATAAAGGCCAAAAATGTCAGTGAGAGGCATTTTTGGTGAGTCATCACCAGGATGTGCTGTTTTATGGCAATAATGTGTGCTAATAAATACTGGCTAACTTCCTTCCCAAAAGTCTCAAAGTTATTCTGCCCCTCTACCATAATCATCCTCATTATTTCTATGTAGTATCTAATTCCGTCAGAATTCGTAGGTTAGAGTTAGTTGTCTAATTTTATTAAATTCTATGTCAGCAACCATAAAAGTAGACTACAGGAAAAGGGCATTATTTACTGTCATATTATTTAACCTTAGAAACATAACTGGTATGTTTCATAAATATATGTTATAACTATTTCATTGTACCTATGCTTAAGTGAAATGTGTATAAACTGAGGCATAACAAACTTTAACATTCACTTCAATCACCCGGGGAATCTAAGCATATGGATGCCCCTAGCCCTAGCCAATAGCTTCAGGTTGTAGAGCAAGAGACCAAAGATTTTAAAAAATAATAAAAATAAAAAGCTTCCCATACCCATATGCTGATATATACCAAAGTTCTAGAAATCTGGTATAAGGTAATGCAAAAATGATACATAAGGGAAAAAAGCTGTAAAGTTCCTAGAGTTCCTATTCTCCTGGCAGAGAAATAAATTAGCAATCCCCAATAGGATAGCATTATTCAAACAATCTCTATACGCAAAAATGTGTAAAGATGTGCTACTCAAAGAGTGGCTCATAAGCCACCTTTACACATGGAAAATTCTGCCTTAGAAAATGTAACCTTTTAATTCTATATAAATAATTCTCAATGGATAAAGAGAAAAGCAGGAATTACTCTTTTTTTAAAGACTTTATTTATTTATTTGACAGAGAGAGATCACAAGTAGGCAGGGAGGCAGGCAGAGAGACGGGAGGAAGAGAGCCCGATGTGGGACTCAATCCCAGGACCCTGAGATGGTGACCTGAGCCAAAGGCAGAGGCTTAAACCACTGAGATCCCAGGTGCGCCAAAAGTGGGAATCACTCTTTTTAATTCTTTTTTTTTTTAAAGATTTTATTTATTTATTTGACAGAGAGAGATCACAAGTAGACAGAGAGGCAGGAAGAGAGAGAGGGAAGCAGGCTCCCTGCTGAGCAGAGAGCCCGATGCGGGACTCGATCCCAGGACCCCGAGATCATGACCTGAGCCGAAGGCAGCGGCTTAACCCACTGAGCCACCCAGGCGCCCAATTCTTTTTTTTTTTTTTTTTTAAAGATGCTAGCTATTTATTTGTCAGAGAGAGAGAGTGAGTACAGGCAGACAGAGTGGCAGAGGGAGAAGCAGTCTCCCTGCAGAGCAAGGAGCCCGAGAACCACTCTTAACAGAATGTAGGAATGTAGGAATTTAAACTGTATTGCTCTGTTAACATGTATATACACAGCTAAATGTACACCAAGCAATCTAGCTTATAGATTCAACACTGTCACTAACTACAACATAGTATCTTTCTTATAATATTCAAAAAAATCAATTACAAAAAAAAAATAATCCATATTCTTTGACCTCCCATGATTGTGATAAGGAAAATATAGAGTTTACAGTGTTGAGACACTTCATTTCATCTCGGGAAGTGGTGAAGAGAACAAGGCTTGCTTAGGTAAAACATGGCTTGTCTACCACATGCGCTCCAATAAGCCGCAGACCCAAAGGTTCTGGGAATTCAGAAGTAACCAAACTAGTTAAGGAATCAGTTTTCACGTAGTTCCTGTTCCAGACACTAAATAACCGAATGAGAAAATTTCATATAATGTTAAGTGCTAGGAAGAAATACAAACAGTAATGTAGAACTTGGGGCCAGGAGAGAAAGGGCTCCTTTAGATCTTGAAGTCAAAACAGGCCTATGAAAAGATGCCCTTGGAGCTGACAGTTAAGTCCCGTGAAGAGCCACCCTTGCCCTGAACGGAAGACAAAGTTTCCCTTCCATGGAGGGAGTAAGTTTGGCTAGTTGTATGAACAGAAGAGAGCTCGGGGAAGCATGAGTGTAAAAGCATGAGAAAAAGACAGCAGGAGCTAAAATGAAGTATCAAGGACTGCATGTGGTATGTTAACTTTAGAACCGTCAGCCCTAAATGCAAAGTGAATCCAACAGAGGGTTTTAAGCATGGGTGCCTCATGATCAAACTTTTCACATTTAGTGTGTTTCATCCCACTTCCCAAATCAAAGAGCTCTATAGACTTTCAACAGTTGATTCTTCAGAGAAAGCAGGAGAGAGATCAATTGTTCAATTATCACTCTTTATTACTTTTCATAGCTCTTCCATTTCTTTACTCTTTGTGTTGTATCATACCCTACTATCACAGTCTCTGATACTTTACTAAAATCAAAATAACTACTGTGGGGGGCCGCCTGGGTGGCTCAGTGCGTTAAAGCCTCTGCCTACAGCTCAGGTCATGATCCCAGGGTGCTGGGATGGAGCCCCGCATCAGGCTCTCTGCTCAGCGGGGAGCTTGCTTCCTCCTCTCTCTGCCTGCCTCTCTGCCTACTTGTGATCTCTGTCTGTCAAATAAATAAAAAATAATAATAATAACAACTACTAGGGAGCCTGGACGGCTCAGTGGGTTAAGCATCAGACTTTTGATTTTAGCTCAAGTCACAATCTCAAGTTGCCCAGTGAGGAGCCTGCTTAAGATTCTCTCTTTCCCTCTGCCTCTGCCCCTCTTCCCCTAAATAATAAAAATAAAAATAAAAATAACTACTTATAGGGACGCCTGGGTGGCTCAGTTGGTTAGGCAGCTGCCTTCGGCTCAGGTCATGATCTCAGCGTCCTGGGATCGAGTCCCACATCGGGCTCCTTGCTCGGCAGGGAGCCTGCTTCTCCCTCTGCCTCTGCCTTGCCTCTCTGTCTGCCTGTGCTCACTCTCTCTCCCTCTCTCTCTGACAAATAAATAAATAAGATCTTTAAAAAAAAAAATAACTACTTATAGTAAATTTCTGTAAGCAGTGGATACAAATGAAAGCAAATTCCTTGTCTCCTGCCTCCTTGCAATTAATGTCCCTTGCAGTGGGTCAATGGTAAAGGCATAGGAATCAGCATGAGGAGCCATCAGGAATGTAATAAAAACTTTCAAAATAAGGGACTGTGAGGAAAGATGCCATCTCAAAATTTGGTTGCTGCTTGGCTATAAAACCTTCAGATGACACTGAAGACTAAAAATAGTTCCCTCCTGAGACACTAACACTCGTGCTTATTTATAGACTCTGTCTTTTAACTAAATTGTAAGACAGGAAAAGGTGGAGAAATGAACTCAGGTCCTCACACTTTTATGCACACAAACACGTACACATCTATTGTGTTCTATATTTCTGCCATTATGAAAGAAGGAATCATTAAGTGGGACAGATAAATTTAGAAGAGCAAACTGCTGGCAACCCAGAAAAAGAATTAAGAATTAATTCATGTATATATGTAAGCATGTAGAGTTTGGTTTGAGTTATAATTCAAACAACAGAACTATAGTTACAACTTTTGGTGAATTTCATAGATCCAATCAAGCCCCCCCCACCAAAATATATAATTAATCAATGCCACCTTTATTGTGTGTAACAATTTGTGGATGTCTAAACAAAGGACATTTGTTACATTTCTCTAAATGGCCATCTGGAGTGGTAGGGCAGACAGGTAATCATAAATCCCCACCTTATAAACAGGTTAAGATATTCAAAGATGCTATTAGTATATACATAGCAGAGTTTGCTTTCACACAGGTGACTACTTTCTTGATTCATGTGTAGAGTACATTCCATAGCATCCATTAAAGCCACACAAGACAAAACAAAGGGCAGTAACTTGGTTGTCAGTAGTTTGGTGGAATGGTTTAAAATCCCATCTGATTAAGCAACAAAATATATGGTCTGTGTGATCATTCAAAATGAGACCAGTAAAAGACAGACAGGAATATGAAGAACAGTGTATTTTACTTGCCTATTACAATAAATCCACAGAAATCAGGATTCTGTTGGTGATTTAAGCTGTGCTTAAAATGTAACCCTCTTTTCTATCCCTAAATTCTTCTTGTATTAATATCTATTAGCCTAATTTTTATTTTCTAATTCACCTCTAAAACACAGTATTAGAAAACTAAAGACATCAATTCCCAAGGAGATAGTTAATAACATGTTTTAAAAGATTTTATGTATTTATTTATCTGGGGGAGGGGTCAGGCAGAGGAAGAAGCAGGCTCCCTACTGAGCAAGGAACCTGATGTGGGACCCCATCCCAGGCCATGGGATCATGACCTGAGCCAAAGGCAGACACTTAGCCGACTGAGCCATGCAGACATCCCTGTTAATAATATTTTTAACATCTACCTCAGGTCAAATTGTTCTCCTGCCACTTAATCTTCCAATTCATCCACAATACACCAAAAAGAATGTTGTAAACAAGTCATGAGGTATGAGTTCTAGTCCTGGATATCCCATTTGCCTCCTTAGAAAATAAAACTCAAGCATATGCAAGGTTAAATAACAATATAGGATAATAAATACAAAATAAATGGCATAGACAAAAAAGGGGCCAGGGTAAAGGAAATAGGTGGAAATGAGCATTTTATGTTCATCCTAATTGTGGTTTCTAAATACCATTTTCCATTAAAAGGAACCAGGGCTCTTTGGGAAAACAGCAGGTTCTGAACTGGGGTACCTGAGACTTGAGACAGAAATCTTGTCACTTAATACAAAGAAGAATCTCAAAAACTACTGGGATTAGAGCAAAAGGACTGACAAGCTGAACTGAGAGTTCCTTTCAGGTAACAATGAAACCATCTGATCTTTAAAAATAATAATAACTACAATGGACTAAAGTATAACAAATTGCTGAATCTAGGAGTTCATAATGATAAATGCAAAAAACACCATGGATCACTTTTGGAGGTTGCCAGTATACAAATAAAGAGAATCAAGCATTTTCTTAATTTTCCTACATGTATGATATTTCAGAGTAAGAAAACAGTTGATGAAGCCACCATTACTAATGCCAGAAGAATGAGAGAAAGAGAAAATCAAATCTTGCAACCCCTAATGAAATAATAGATCTAGGCAAGGATCACCAGGGCTACTAATATTATTAGGTGAAAAGTCAGAGAGAAAATCAGGACAGATGCCTTAGGCTTGATTACACCTGAACCCACTCAACTACCTTAGCATCATTACAGCAGAGAAAGACATGTTCCTCCCAAAATGACATAACAAACAGGAGAAGCACATTTATTTTCACTTGTGAATTGTTTTTTTGGCCAATAAAAAGTAAAACCTGAATCTATTCAACTCTCTATATCTACTCAATTCTAAGAAATATGGGACTATGTTAAATATGTTAGGATAAAAGCAGCAAAATCTCTAAAGTAACAGGCTGTATAACCAACAAATAAGTAGTATGAACACAAAAGTAAGAGGACTTTAGAAATACATCAATTACAATGCAGTTGAGGACTTTGTTGGAATCCTGATACAAGCAACAAACTGTGTGCATTTCTGAGACAAACAGAGAAAACTGAAGATGGTGTGAATTTTAGAAGATATTCACCATTTTAAGAAATACATTGGATGTGATAGTAGCATGGTAATTATGTTTGCTTTACCTCCTTATTCAAAGAAAAAATATATATAAAAATAATAAAAGTACAAGCCATGCAGTTGGCCAACATATTTGTAACACATAATCAGCAGAGAATTTGTATCCAGAACATATATTAAACTAATTTAAAGCTGCTTATGTAATAAAATACCTCACTCTGTGCCACTTTTATCAAAACCCAATGAATGCTTATGCCTATATCAGCTATTCCAAATATGATGTTATATGAGCAGTTTTCTGAGTTTTCTAACCAAGTTTGAAGCATTTCAAATATTGTGAAATAATCAAGTGGGCACTGTTTAAAAAGATGGCACCAATTCAAATTTCCTGGAGAACTTAAGAGACTTGGTCTAACCTGAGTAATTTACCCCTAAATAAGTATCAATCCTAAGAGAGCAAATAAAATTAGCACTAAGCATATCATTAACATTTCTTACATTCAAACTATAGCTATGAAATCCTAGAGGGTTTCCTAGAAATGCTTTATAATACCTTGGAGCCTCATATAATTGACACATACTGCATACTTGGGTCCTTTTTTAAAGGTGTAGATCATTATTCTTTTGTTTTGAAGTATCATTGTGATAGTTATCTATTTCTCTTCAGAGATAACCACTGATTCTAATCTTAATTGCAAGTCAGGAATATAGCCCCTCCTCAAATATTATTCCTTTAGTTAATATGAACTTAATAAGACATTTTATAGCATAGCTTTGCTAAAAATACAATAACTGTTCCTATTCTAAGACATTCCAGGTTTACAGGAAAAATTCTAGATTTATTAGACTAATAATACATCGATAAAGACTTAACATTTAAGTGGAATAATGATAATCATCTTTCCAAACCTGTAACTTTTCCCTTTCAAGAACTAATCTCAGAAAATAAATGCATGGTGCTTATGGAACCCAAGAGAAGACCTGGGGAAAAAGTAAAATTTGGAGTCACTGACAAAGAACCAAAATACCACCAAGGAAAGTCACCAAAAAAAAGCAAAGGATAGATGCAAAGCATCATTATCACCTAATTTAATAATATACTTAGAGTTCTCAGTGATCTCTAAGAATATTTGGTATAAGGATATGAAATATCTGGTTTCCATAGTAAAATGTTTTTCTAATAGCTTAGTGAAGCATTAGAAAATGATATATATTCAAAAATTAGAATTCTTAATTTCTTGAGGAATCTCCACACTGTTCTCCCAAGAGGCTGCACCAACTTGCATTCCCACCAACAGTGGAAGAGGGTTCCCCTTTCTCCACATCCCCTCCAACACATGTTGTTTCCTGTCTTGTTAATTTTGGCCATTCTAACTGGTGTAAGGTGATATCTCAATGTGGTTTTAATTTGAATCTCCCTGAGGGCTAGTGATGATGAACATTTTTTCATGTATCTGATAGCCATTTGTATGTCTTCATTGGAGAAGTGTCTGTTCATATCTTCTGCCCATTTTTTGATATGATTGTCTGTTTTGTGTGTGTTGAGTTTGAGGAGTTCATTATAGATCCTGGATATCAACCTTTTGTCTGTACTGTCATTTGCAAGTATCTTCTCCCATTCCGTGGGTTGCCTCTTTGTTTTATTGACTGTTTCCTTTGCTGTGCAGAAGCTTTTGATTTTGATGAAGTCCCAGAAGTTTATTTTCGCTTTTGTTTCCTTTGCCTTTGGAGACATAGAATTCTTTCTATGCATTAATGATGTGTAACTATCTGCTAAAAATCAAAGAGCACAAGCATTATGTGGCTTAGAAAATAGTAGACTGGGTTGTGCAAAACTGTATTTAGCCTGATTCTACTATCATGTGAATTTAAGCATGAGATAAAGAAAGAAATCAGCTGGGACTTCTCCATGGGACTTGGTTTTCTTTTCCATAAAAAGAAAAGGGTTGACCAGTCAGACAGTCTGTGTATCTATGATAATCAGCAAAATCAATTTACATAAAGTCTTCTTGTTTTTTTTTAAACAAAAGTGTAATTACACTATTGTGTAATCTACTTTTAAAAAATCATAGACATTAAAGAAACAAGTCTAAGAACAAAGATATTTTATTCTACTGTATAAAAAGCCAAACATATAATGTTGGACAGATTTACTACATAGAGCTCATAATGTAATAGATAGTGCTTTCATTTACATTATTGCTCTCATCCACATAACCATTCCTTGAACTCCTCACAACCAATAACATCTACTACTTCACTACTGATTTATGTTTAGAAGAATCATCTCCCCAACCTGTAAGTGTACTTGTCCATGCAGGATTGGTATTCAAACCCTGGTCAACAATCACTAGCCTGGGGAAGTTCTCCAACATTGCTGAAACATAGCTTTTTATCTGAAAAATTAGTATAATACCACAGTCCTTCTAGGACTATTAGAAAGATTAAATAAGATAGTTAAAGGTCTGATTTTTGTGAGGTTAAACAGAAATAGGCACTGACATTTCAATCTTTATCCTCACTAAATCCTTAATCACAAACAGGAAAATATCTTGAATATGTCTTTTGTATTCCAAAGAGCCGTTACTGACTCTAAGCCCACAGAAGGCAATGCAGTACCTGTGCCATCAACTGACTCAATAAACATTTATTGAGAACCTGTTTGTAACAGGTATTGGGGTAGGCATGGGAGAAAATAAAAATGAAGAAGAATGTCACAACTCTTTCACTAAAGATTTCTAACTCAGCTTGACACTCAATAATAAGGATATTAGAAGTATGAAGTAATTTTAACATAACTTGGCATAATTGTGACTGGACATTGACCAAAGTATTTAAAAATACAAAACACAAATAACAAAAATGCATAGTCATTGTCATAACTAAACAGGAAAGAGTTGAGGCTATGGCCATTGTTTATCTCCCTAAATAAAAATGACCCTTGGGGTTACATTTTAATGGGCAAATATGAATATTTGTCTAATTGGAAACCTGTTTTCTTTTTCTTGGAGCAGGAATTACAGGAAAAACATTGCAGAGATTCAAGTTCCATGATAAAGAAGAAAAAACAAAATGGGTTTTCATAGATGGGATGAAATCATGTTTCCATGGAAACCCTGAACTGGTTTGTTGCAGCCCAACTTAAGTTGGCAATTTTGGCTAATTTCAACTATAAAAATAAATCTGGCAACTTGAAAAATTTACCCATAGTATCCAAAGAGAATTTTCAAATTATAGCTAAATATATAGACAGCATCTTACTGGATTAAAGACATATTTTTAAGTTTATTTAATCATTACCAACTTCACCTGGCAAAGATATAATTTAAATTGGAAACAAATCCAATGAACTAAGTGGTGCCAGAATAAACAGAATCTAGAATATGGTTGTCCTTTGATTCTAATGTTGGAAAAAGAACAGGGACAAGAACTTCCTCTACTACAGACTAGCAGAGTCTGTGGGATTAATAATTTTACTGAATCATGATAACCAAAATAGACCCAACATCTGATCCCAAACAGGCAAGGCCACTTTTTTTTTGCATTTAGATTTTTTTTCCCCATATTAGAAATCTAGTTGATCTCTGGCACATGTTGGGCAAAAGAAGACATCAAAGTGTTTGTTTTATTGTAATAATTTTTAAAGTATTTTTGTCCTATGTTTTACATTTACTAAACGTTTTATCCTTATTTACAGACCTCATTGTTATACAGGGATTGGCTCCAGCCCCTGAATTTGTTTCATATGAATTTCTTTTGCATGATCTGGAGTCTTTGGATAAACCAAGTAAGAGCCAAAAGGCAGGCAAACATAGACCTGATCAACTCTGAACTAAAACTATCCAGTCACACAACCTTGATCGGCTCTTCCCCACAGCCAGTAACTATCTCACAACCACGTTTAAGTGGAATGTAACCTCCTATGCTTCATCCACGTGACAATTTCAACACTGGGAAACCTACAACTAATTCTTAATGGATCATTCTTCTCTTCACTCTTTTACTTGCATGTTCCTCTCTCTCCTTGCTTTCACTGCCAAGCTTCCTTGAGAGGTGGGTCTTCATTTTTCCCCTCCAATCCCTCCCTTCCTGCTGAAGCTTCATCCCACTGCAATCCAGTGTTTGACTCCCGCACTCCTGTTAAAAGCACCAGTGATTTCCTAGTTCCCAAATTAGGTCAACTTTTTTTTTTTTTAAGATTTTATTTATTTATTTGACAGATCAAAAGTAGGCAGAGAGGCAGGCAGAGAGAGAGAGAGGAGGAAGCAGGCTCCCTGCTGAGCAGAGAGCCCGATGCGATGCGGGGCTTGATCCCAGGACCCTGGGATCATGACCTGAGCCGAAGGCAGAGGCTTTAATCCACTAAGCCACCCAATCACCCCTGGTCAACTTTTTTTTTTTTAAATTTTATTTCTTTTCAGTGTTCCAAAATTCATTGTTTATGTACCACACCCAGTGCTCCATGCAATACATGCCCTCCTTAATACCCACCACCAGGCTCACCCAACCCCCCCCCCACCTTCCCCTCCAAAACTCTCAGTCTGTTTCTCAAAGTCCACAGTCTCTCATGGTTTGTCTCCCCCTCCGATTTCCCCCATCTCACTTCTCTCCTTCTCCCATGTCCTCCATGTTATTCCTTATTCTCCACAAGTAAGTGAAACCATATGATAAGTGACTCTCTCTGCTTGACTTATTTCACTCAGCATAATCTCCTCCAGTCCCATCCATGTTGATACAAAAGCTGGGTACTCATCCTTTCTGATGGAGGCATAATACTCCATTGTATAAATGGATCGTATCTTCTTTATCCATTCGTCTGTTGAAGGGCATCTTGGCTCTTTCCACAGTTGGGCAACTGTGGCCATTGCTGCTATGAACATTGGGGTACAGATGGCCCTTCTTTTCATTACATCTGTATCTTTGGGTAAATACCCAGTAGTGCAATTGCAGGGTCATAGGGTAGCTCTATTTTTAATTTCTTAAGGAATCTCTATACTGTTTCTTAAAATGGCTGTACCAACTTGCATTCTCACCTACAGTGTAAGAGGGTTCCCCATTCTCCACATCCTCTCTAACACTTGTTGTTTACGGTCTTGTTGATTTTGGCCCTTCTGACTGGTGTAAGGTAGTATCTCAATGTGGTTTTGATTTGATCTTCCTGATGGTTAATGATGATGAACATTTTTTCATGTGTCTCTTAGCCATTTGTATGTCTTCATTGGAGAAGTGTCTGTTCATGTCTTCTGCCCGTATTTTGATGTGATTATCTGTTTTGTGTGTGTTGAGTTTGCGAAGTTCTTTATAGATCTTGGCTATCAGCCCTTTATCTGTAGTGTCATTTGAGAATATCTTCTCCCATTCTGTGGGTTGCCTTTTTGTTTTGTTGACTGTTTCCCCTGCTGTGAGAAACTTTTGATCTTGATGAAGTCCCAAAAGTTCATTTTCACTTTTGTTTCTTTTGTCTTTGGAGACATGTCTTGAAAGAAGTTGTTGTGACCGATGTTGAAGAGGTTACTGCTTGTGTTCTTCTCTAGGATTTTGATAGATTCCTGCCTCACATTTAGGTCTTTTATCCATTTCAAGTTTATCTTTGTGTATGGTGTAAGAGAATGGTCGAGTTTCATTCTTCTATACATAGGTGTCCAATTTTCCCAGCACCATTTATTAAAGAGACTGTCTTTTTTCCTCTGGATATTTTTTCCTGCTTTGTTGAAGATTATTTGATCACAGCATTGAGGGTCCATATCTGGGCTCTCTACTCTGTTCCACTGGTCTATGTGTCTGTTTTTGTGCCAGTACCATGCTGTCTTGGTGATCACAGCTTTATAGTAAAGCTTAAAATCAGACAACGTGATGCCCCCAGTTTTTTTCTTTTTCAACATTTCCTTAGCAATTCGGCATCTCTTCTGGTTCCATACAAATTTTAGGATTATTTCTTCCAGCTCTTTGGAAAATGCCAGTGAAATTGTGATTGGGATGGCATCGAAAGTATAGATTGCTCTAGGCAAGGTCAGCTCTTTCTAATCATCTTTCTTTACTTGCCTGCATTTGGTTCATATACATGGGTTTTTGTTTTGTTTTGTTTTGTTTTGTTTTTCACTGAAACCTTTCCCTTTTCCTTCCTTGACATCACACTCCCGAGGAGTGACTTCATTTCAGACTTCTCTGAGAGTCCCTCCTATACCATCCTTTATGCGTTTAGGTTCCTGGGGTTTAAAGAGAGCCTCTACTTTTCTGATTCTTCAAACTCTCACTTCATCCTCCCCTACAGCTTTAACTACCACTTTGATATCAACAAATCACAATTTTTTTTTATCTCCAGAGCATATTTATTTTTAAATAAGAGTCCATTTCTTAATAATCATATTCAAAATTCTGAACGTCAACTTTTCAACAACCAAAATATATCTCCCTTTCAACAAATCTTGAAATAAGCTCAAAGCCTACTCCTAAAGAAATTGCCATTCTCTTTCTATTCCCTATTTAAGGAATGATCCTACCATTTAACCAGCTATCCTAAGTCAACATCATGAGTGTCTTTCAAAAGCTCTTTTCTGTCCATCTTCTCTCACAACTAATAACAAAGTCCTCAAGATTCTATTTGCTCTATATCCACTACCATACTCAGAGGCTAGGACTTTTATAATTTCATATCCATCCGTGCTATTGAGATAGACGGAGAAGAAACATTTGATAATTTCAATACTCATTCATTATCTTGAAATATGACACACCCATTTACTACTTCAAAGTAAAAACACAAGTTTTTTTTTATGGTAAAACCAAAGACTTTCAAGAAACAAAAATTAATGGTGAATTGGGTTAGAAGGATAATCTTTGAATAAAGCCAGAAATAATACAAAGATGCCTGCAATCACTTCTACTTGGCACTGTAAGAGACACTATCTAAGAAGACAACAAAAATAGGCATAAGATCAAGAAAGGAATAAAATTATCAATATTCTTAGGGAAAATATCTAAATTTTAAAAACCACACAAAAATAACAATTACAGATTTCAGCAAAGTTATTTCAGCAAAGTTATTACATATAAAAAGATTCAGTACTTGAGTACTTACATATAAATATTCAGTATTGACCAAAGTTTAGTCCAGAACAGTGGGTTTCAGTAAAGATCCTAGAAACAAATCCACCTACATATGCAAAACTGTTATGAGAAAGAAGTGGCATAACAAATGAGTTCTGAAGAGACAGCTATTGAATAAATGTCCTTTGATAACTGGGAATCATAGGGAAAGGGGAATTATAGATAAAATTGTACCCCTATTCACACCATATCTCAAAACCAAGTACTGATGGATTAAAGATGTAAATGTATAAAACAAAACTTCAAAACTCTTAGAATAGTATAAAGTATATTTTTTTAACAACAGGTAAGGAAGAAATTTATATTTTTATAACAAAAGACAACATAAAGTTAAAAGACAAATTTAATCTGGAATAAATTATCTGCCATGTGCTTTCTAACAAAGAATGATGGCTTGGCTATATAAAGAAGGCCTACATTCAGTAAGAAAAATAGAAATAATCCAATAAAACAATAGGTAAAAATTATGAACAAGAATTCAAATAAGAGGAATCCTAAATGCCCATTATAAAAATATGAGCAAACTTCATAATAGGAAAATACAATCTAGAATCAAATACTATTCACACCCACAAAAATAAATTAACAACAAAAGTTAAAGAGGATTTAGGAAAACAGGAATTCATGCTTTTAAAAATAAGAGTCAATTTGAAGGGCAATTTACAATGCTTACTGAAGTCGGAAAAAAATGCAAATGCTGGGGCACCTGGGTGGCTAAATCCTTAGGCCTTTGGCTCAGGTCAGGATTCCAGGGCCCTGGGATTGAGCCCCGAATTGGGCTTCCTGCTCAGCAGGAAGTGTACTTCTTCCTCTTCCACTCCCCCTTCTTATGTTCCCTCTCTCACTGTGTCTCTCTCTGTCAAATAAATTAATAAATTTTTTTTAAAAAACACAAATGTTATAATCTTATGATTTATTGCAAGGAGCACCTTCTGAAAAAATATATCTATGTATAAGAGGAGACATAAGGAGATCTATCTATCCCTGCAGCATTATGTGTAACCAGAAAAAAATGAAAAAAACCTGGCTGTCCATTCATAAAAGCATGAAAACTTATTTCAAGACCGTAAAAATGGGTGCTCTAGAGATCTGTGTACCGAAAACAGAATGTTCCAAGAGGAAATAAACAGTACAATGCCATCTACATAAATTTCAAAATTTACAAAATAACAATATATGTTGTTTGGGGGTACATACTCATATAGTAGAAGTTCAAATATTTATGTTAGAATAACACACAGTAACCTCCAAACAGCAGTTATTCTGGGGTTTGTCTGAAGAGATCAAAGGCAAGAAGATCTGCAATTTTCTTACCTTAAAAAAGACAGAATGACCTGAAGTAAGTAAATATGGGATAAGTTCATTGCTTTTTGCATTATTTTTCCATTTAAAATACTCTCTAATTAATTTCTTTTAATTAAAATCCCTTCAGGGCTTCTATTTGCTTTCAGGACACAGCTCCAGCCCTTCTCAAAGAAGCCCTTTCATGACTTTGTCCCCATCTAACATCCAAGAATTATCTTACTCCTGGTAAACATCACAAACCCTGTGGTACCATGATGATCCCTTTCCCACTCTCAGATAGCCTTGGGATTTTGTCTTACACTGAGACTTCAGAGAACCTTTGATGTAACAATTGTTTGTATACATGCCCATCTCCCACCACCAAAATGGGAATTACTTGAGGACAGGAATATCTGAATTTTCTCTCCCTTCTGCTGTGTTTCATTGTGCACTCACATACTAGAAACTCACTTAACGGGTGAATGGGTGGATATATACACACAGACATCCATTGCTGAAGGCCAGCCTTATTTCCTACCAGCTTTCCATTATTTAAGAAATACGCATAAACACTTGTTAAACATTAAGTGACTGTAAGAGTTTGGGTGGCCTCTAACTCTTCTCCTACATCCTCACTTATCCCAGATTTCTAGTTTTCAAAGACAGGTGGTGCTATTTCCACCATACCCATACTTTCTTTGGGTCCCCCACTCCTGATCCACACCCTCAATCTGCAAAAGTGTCCACCATCACTTCCCAGCAGTGCAATTTACCTACAGATCAAGATGGAAAGATTTTGGAAGATTTGCTCATATCAAGGCACTTCTGTATCTTCCTGCACTTACTGCACTGGGCATAGTTCAAAGATCAGAGGCTTTCCATTAAAACAGATTTAAATTCTTCATCTACAACTTACTTGCTTACACTTAGGTGTGATTTCATCTCTCCAAATTTTACTTTCCTGTTCTTTAAAATGAGAAATAAATGTATCTACCTTGAAGGGTTATCGTGAATGCTAAATGAAATGGCATAAAAGCACCCTGTGAAGTCTCTCACCCATTATAAGAACTCAATGAATAATTTTTTTTATTCCTTCTCCTTAAATTTTTTAACTCCATGATTTCTACAAAAAAAAAAGAAAGAAAGAAAGAAAAAGAAAAAATAGGAGTGGAAAAACAACTAATTGCTCTAGTTGAAAACAATTCTTCCTTCTTTCCTGAATACTATAGTGTATTATATGCAAATTTTAAGCAGGTATCCATCACTTTGCTGTAAGGTAATAAACACTCATGCGCATGTGTGTATCTCCTAGTTGTCTGACCAGTGGGTTTCCAGAAGGCAGGATTTAAAACCACTTATTTCCTAAGCCAAACTATGCTTAAAAGTTATAAGCAATCAGGTAACTATTTTATACCACACCCACCACTGGCAAGGTATTTAGTTTTATTTTTTTCATGATGGTGATAGATTTATGCTAACTCATCTGCATTTTCAGACATGATTTCTTTGGGGTTCACACATCATTTGAAAGACTGGCTAGGACAAAGTGTACAGAATGCTGTTGTTGAACCCTGAAAGTCAACTGGCACACGGGACTTACCGCTGCACTAGTGACCACGTTCCAACCAACAACTAAAAAACCAGTCCAGATACCATTCAACCCCACACAGAAGACCAATATTACTCATTTTGGAGAAGAGTTTATTTTTAGAAAATTCATACTTTAGCTTTGAAATTGTGAACCAAGTAGAGCCAAAAGATGATACAACCAAACATAAAAACAACAAAAAATATCTATTCACACACACATAAATTTCTTCTTGGCCATGAATGTCTTTTAAAGCCCAATCCACACTAGGATGACTCAAAGATGGGCTGAAAACCCCATCCTCTCTCCTTCAATTCTCTTCTGTTATCCAAATAATACCTGTCGGAATCATCAACAGAGCACTCGATTATAATCAACCTCACGCAGATGTGAAAGGTTCCATATTTGTATAGAGCCAATGCTATGTCAGCATTATTCAATGCCTCTGACCAAGGCACTGACCAAGGAAAGATTCCAGTTGAACTCCTGTTCTTAACCACCTGTACTGTCTTAGGGCTGCATTTTCTTAATATGTGTCTTTTTACTCAGGCTAAAACTTAACACATAAAGTCTAAGTGGCATTTTTCTACACATTTATATTTTTTAAACAATGAAAAATTTGAGGTCCTCTACCTCAGCATCTCTCATATTTCTAAGTAACAAGATAACTAGTCATTTCTTCCTGGAAATTAAGTACATAAGATAGTAAATTTGTATACTTAGAAGGTGAGTCCTCATTACATTTTCCAAAGCAACTTACAAGTATTTCCTGTATGAAGTAAACATATCAAATTCAGTGGTATACATATTCTTCAAATCTGTGAGTTCTTACAAAATATGTGGCCAGTCCTTATTTTTAAGAGGTATAGAGTTTAGTGCAAATTCTTAAGGTGTAGAGTTTAGTGCTAATTATAAAATATATTGAGTTTCAAAATAAGAAATAGTGTTTGAGAGTAATACTCTCAAATGTCATGGATGTATGATGTTAATTTTTTAATTAAAATAAGATTTCTATGAAAGAACAATTTATGAGATTCACTGAATGCCCTCTACCTGAATAATTGGGCCAGTAAACAGAGGAAATTTCATTTTATAGAGTCCAACTGCTGGATCATCTGAAGCCAAACTACCAATAAAGTCAAGGCTTTCTCTCAGTTAACACTCAACCACTGAAGTAGAACAGAAATTCAGCGCAACTATGGAATCCACAGCATTGACAGCTAAGGACTGGTTTTTCTATGAGACTCAGAATAGCATGCATTAAATACATTGAACGAACAAGAAACTCCCTATTAAGAGAAAAGTAAAGGGAATAGCCCTTAAGATTAATGAACCAAATGACCAAAAGGTACCAGAAAGACCTTCCAACCAGTTTCATTGTTTAGCAGATAAGAAGCTCATTAAGGTTAAATATTCTAACCAATATCAAATGCAGTCACAGAGCCAATATTGGAACCATGGCCCACTGGTTCCCAAAACAGTATTCTCCCCCCTGCCTCCCTTACCTGGGTAAAGATTTAATGTTACTGCCCTAGAAGTAACCTGCAGATATCAGCCCATGGCTTGAACACAAAGAAGGCTTCTATCTACAGGCAGTATCCCAGGAGCCTCAAAACTACTCTATCTGCTTTTTAACACTAAGCAAAACAATCCCACTCCAATCCAGGCTCTACAAAGCAGCAGATGCATGATTCCCCTGGTCATTGGACTCCTCTAAGAGCTGGAGGTCACAGTATGTGTACAGAGATGGGAAGCCAATTCTGTTCCATCTCACTGTCAAGAGCACTAAATGTGATCATGAAAGCTCACGAACTGTGTCACTAACTGTGACATGCAATATAAGTATTAAAAATTCTATGTCCCCAAACAAGAAGCTAACCAAAGACTCATGAAAGAAACTGAGGAAGACACAAAGAAATGGAAAAATGTTCCATGCTCCTGGATTGGAAGAATAAATATTGTGAAAATGTCTATGCTACCTAAAGCAATCTACACATTTAATGCAATTCCTATCAAAGTACCATCCATCTTTTTCAAAGAAATGGAACAAATAATTCTAAAATTTATATGGAACCAGAAAAGACCTCGAATAGCCAAAGGGATATTGAAAAAGAAAGCGAAAGTTGGTGGCATCACAATTCCGGACTTCAAGCTCTATTACAAAGCTGTCATCATCAAGACAGCATGGTACTGGCACAAAAACAGACACATAGATCAATGGAACAGAATAGAGAGCCCAGAAATAGACCCTCAACTCTATGGTCAACTAATCTTTGACAAAGCAGGAAAGAATGTCCAATGGAATAAAGACAGCCTCTTCAATAAATGGTGTTGGGAAAATTGGACAGCCACATGCAGAAAAATGAAATTGGACCATTTCCTTACACCACACACAAAAATAGACTCAAAATGGATGAAGGACCTCAATGTGAGAAAGGAATCCATCAAAATCCTTGAGGAGAACACAGGCAGCAACCTCTTCGACCTCAGCCACAGCAACATCTTCCTAGGAACATCGCCAAAGGCAAGGGAAGCAAGGGCAAAAATGAACTGTTGGGATTTCATCAAGATCAAAAGCTTTTGCACAGCAAAGGAAACAGTTAACAAAATCAAAAGACAACTGACAGAATGGGAGAAGATATTTGCAAACGACATATCAGGTAAAGGACTAGTGTCCAAAATCTATAAAGAACTTAGCAAACTCAACACCCAAAGAACAAATAATCCAATCAAGAAATGGGCAGAGGACATGAACAGACATTTCTGCAAAGAAGACATCCAGATGGCCAACAGATACATGAAAAAGTGCTCCATATCACTCGGCATCAGGGAAATACAAATCAAAACCACAATGAGATATCACCTCACACCAGTCAGAATGGCTAAAATCAACAAGCCAGGAAATGACAGATGCTGGCGAGGATGCGGAGAAAGGGGAACCCTCCTACACTGTTGGTGGGAATGCAACCTGGTGCAACCACTCTGGAAAACAGCATGGAGGTTCCTCAAAATGTTGAAAATAGAACTGCCCTATGACCCAGCTATTGCACTACTGGGTATTTACCCTAAAGATATAAACGTAGTGATCTGAAGGGGCACGTGCACCTGAATGTTTATAGCAGCAATGTCCACAATAGCCAAACTATGGAAAGAACCTAGATGTCCATCAACAGATGAATGGATCAAGAAGATGTGGTATATATACACAATGGAATACTATGCAGCCATCAAAAGAAATGAAATCTTGCCATTTGCGACAACATGGATGGAACTAAAGCATATCATGCTTAGCGAAATAAGTCAAGTGGAGAAAGACAACTATCATATGATCTCCCTGACATGAGGAAGTGGTGATGCAACATGGGGGCTTAAGTGGGTAGGAGAAGAATAAATGAAACAAGATGGTATAGGGAGGGAGACAAACCATAAGTGACTCTTAATCTCACAAAACAAACTGAGGGTTGCTGGGGGGAGGGGGGTTGGGGGAAGGGGGGTAGGGTTATGGACATTGGGGAGGGTATGTGCTTTGGTGAGTGCTGTGAAGCGTGTAAACTTGGCAATTCACAGTCCTGTACCCCTGGGGATAAAAATATATGTTTATAAAAAATTTAAAAAAAAGAATTAGAAAATGAAAAAAAAAAGTAGACAGGTATGTTACAAATGCTTTCAATAAAATATAGTATTTTAGTGGCAAAAAAAAAAAAAAAAAAGATCAAAGGCTCTTCCTTAACTGTGTAAAAAAGTCACCACATGGGTTTCGCTATGCTATATCCACAGGCAACAGCTTCCTCTTAGATGGAAATAACACATTCCTCATTCATTTTAGTTACGGAGAAAACACCTGATACCCAGTACTGTGTAGTTCCTACCCCATGAGCACTTTAAAATAATACCTGTTTTCCTTGTGTGAAGTGAGGGCCATTGCATAACTTCCTGAAATGCCTTTTAATTCTGGAAGTCTTGTGTTTCCTCTCTTTACATTGAATACATTATAAAATGCTGAACATGTTTGAGGTTTTTGAACTAGTACTTACTATTTCATACTTTCTTAAATTTTGGAATCATTTTATATTCTGAAGCAAAATTAAAGGTGCTGCCTTTGTCTCATATCTAATTTTAGCACTTCTACCTGCCCACAGAAAGCAGGAAGAAAAAAATTAAACCAGTTAGTATACATTTTAAGTGCTTGGAGTGACTGAGTTAGTGCCAGGATCATAAAACTGACACTTCACTTGCAGAGAAAAAATTATTCTAGAGGAAGGAAGGCTGTCTCCATTATAATTCTGCACTGAAAAGCCAATTTACATGGGACAAGTAATGCAAAACCAAAGGGGTGAAACCTGTTACAAATTCAAATTATTGAAAACAAAGAAACCTGATACAGTTTACAGAAATGTAATTAGCAAAAATTACATCTATTGCTCTAGTGAAGCATACCTATCTTTTGTGGTATCCTCAAGATAAATTCCATTTACACAGTTAATATAGTATTTTGTCAAACAGTTAACTTCTGCTGAGATTAAAATTTTGCTGCTGTAGTCACTCAACGTGATCCACTAAAACAGTGACTTTTTAAAGCAAATATGTATTAAGTACCTGACTTACTGCATGCCTGATATTTATTGAATGCCTGATAAGCACTGAAGCATTATGAAGATGTTGTAATCAAAGCACTTATCTGTTTAGAAGTTTATTTTATATATATATATATATATCCATATATATATAAATATATATATATATATATATATCTTGTTTCTTCTTGTTTCTTGTTTATTCTTGTTTCTTCAACAAAACTATGAGCTTTTACAGGGTAGATGCTTTTTTTAATTTTTAACGAAAACTGTATCATTACATAATACATAGTAGAAGCTCAATTAATATTATGGTTAATGTGTTTGTTCATTTATTCATTCAGTGGACACTTATCACCTGTCAAAGGCTATAATACATGTACAGCACATTGCACGGTACCTGGTATACAGGAGGTACTTAATAAATGTCACATTAGATGGAGAGATAAATAGCTAGCCAGTCATGACTTATATCGGGTAATGAGCACACAATGGATGTACAAAGAATTCTGATATTACGGAAACACAGAAAATAACCAAGGGGAATCCAAGCAATTAGCTAATACTGATTAGCAGAGAGCTCTAAGGGAATATTATGCAAAAAAAAAGTACAATCAACATCTCAGTATCAAAGTACAAGGCAAGTTTAATATCACTGAAGATATCAACACTACCTTTGTTTACCTGACCTAACCTAACCTAAAATTTTTTATTTACTAAAGATTCAAGAAAAACCATCAGTCATTATATGTTTTATTTAGGAATTTTTTTATAACTAAGGAAGATAGAAAGCCATTTAAACACTTAAAGAGTCAGAAGAAAACCAAGATGTTATCCACAGTGTGCTTGAACTCATCAAAGAAAAGGAAATTTGCTACCTCCTAAATGCTACGAGGTTCTTCCTGATAGTACTCTGAATAACAGCTAATTTATATTGAGATCCTATATGGACCAGACAATGGAGTAAACAATTACATAATTTCATTCAATCCTATGAGCCCTTAGAGTAGCAACTCTACTATTAATTCTACTTTATAATAGCACCATGAGGTTCAGAGAGATTTAAAGGAAGGTAGTCACCCAAAGGCAGAGCCGGAAGTCTTCACAAAGTCCCTCTGAGGCCATATGACCTCTGCTTTCTACTACAATTCAATGATAGTCTTGAGGCAAAAATCTGTGCTTATTAACTGATATTCCATAGTTCTAGGTCTTTTTGCATTAAATGCATTACTGTGTATTTAGTCCAGACTTTGTCAAGTTAGGTTGAAATTTGGGACCAGTTAAGTCTTTACCTTGGGGTCTAGCCTGTGCATTTTAGGATGTTTGCAGCATCCCTGACCTCCACCATACTAGATGTCATTAGTTCTCCCTTCTAGTTGTGACAATCAAAAATATTCGCAGATGTGACTGGGGAACAAAATCAAGCCCATTGAAAATCACCAATGTAGTCAAAAGAGACTTGTCTCAAGGATTAGTAATTAAAGGCCTTGATAAAACTGTTTTTGGTCTCAGCTTTCATATTAGAAATCAACCATGTTTATATTCCTTCACCCAAAGAATAAGGCATTATGGTAAAAAAGCATCAGTTTGTTTAAAATATTAAAAAGACTTCCATTTGTTGGTTAGCCTTTCAGTTTCAGACTTGACATAAGCTCTATTCTCATATTATCAGTGTTTTGGGGATTTTCCTTCTATCAGAAGCAAATGTTTTTATAAGACCAGATATTTCATCCAAAAAAAAAATTAGGCAAATAAAAAAGCTCACCACACACAATTCATGGCTTGTACTTGCTTTTTATTTTTGTTGTTGTTGTTTTGTTTTATCTGACAGAGAGAGAGGCCACAACTAGCCAGAGAGGCAAGCGGGGGGGGGGAGGGGAAGCAGGCTCCCTGCTGAGCAGAGAGCCCCAGGACCCTGAGATCATGACCTGAGTCAAAGGCAGAGGCTCAACCCACTGAGTCACCCAGACACCCATGCTTTTTGTTTTTTTAAAGTAACCTCTACCCCCAACATGGCGAGCAAACTCACAACCTCAAGATAGTCATGTGCTCTACCAATGGAACCAGCCAGGTATCCCTGCTTTTTACTTTGGCCATGAATAGAATCCTTCAAAAATTGGGAGTGTTTTTCTTCTATTTTATTCTGGGTTCACATACAACTAACTCTAAAACAGCATAATAATGTTGCCCGTGAGGACTTTTATTAAACTCCACTCACTCACATGGTAAAGGTGATTATATTTTTCATGTTTTTCAATCCATACAACTACAAAGGTCAAAATCTCATACCTATGAAACTGTTATACAATCTGAGTCTTTAGTGCATTCAAAGAATATAATACAAAAGAAATACTGTTTCTCTAGGGACTAAAGTTTAAGGCATGTAATCCATCTCTCTGATGAAATGCAGATTTCCTACTAGAAGACAAATCATTCATTTAAATCAGTTGAATAGGATAGTACAAAAAGAAAATCCATCTGGTTACATTTAAGGCTCAGAAAAAATCATGTACAAAAAAGATTCTTTGGCTTTCGGCCTAGAGGATTTTTGTGTGATTGTCAATTGGATATATTTTCATTCAGTTTAAGATCATACTCTTCAAAAACAGGGACTCCCCAGGAGGTGGTAAGAAAATTTCAAAGTGGATCACACAGATCAGAACTCCCAGATTCCAAAAAAACTAAACCTCCTTGATGACTTTGGCAAAGGTAGGCAAGTGGCCTAACTCTATGTCCTTTATTTTTCTCCCATCCTTTACATTCTTGTTCATACCAAAGAGATTGCATGTGAGTGGTTCATATATTTATTTTGTATTAAATGCTGAGAAGGTACACATTGGGAAGTGGGAAGAGATATCCTTGGTCTCTTCGGAATAAAACTTTTGCAATCCCTGGCTAAACTGCAGCTGGGTCGCTCACTTCTGAGATAAACGGCACACCTACCAATACTGCTTTCATGATTATCAGTCCATGAATTAGCTGCATTCACTTGAAGAAAGGCTGCCGGCAACTGACAGTAACATCAGTAGAATGGAGGACAACATGTTCTTTTGCTATATTCTTTGCTTCTTTAATTATTGTCTAGATTTTATCTGTTCCTTTCCACTGAAGAATAAAAGTGTCCTCTATGAAGGCAATGTGAAGGAAAAGGTCTGTACTCTCTTTTTTTTTTTTTAAGATTTTATTTGACAGAGATCACAAGTAGGCAGAGAGGCAGGTAGAGAGAGAGGGAGGGAAGCCGGCTCCCCGCTGAGCAGAGAGCCCGATGCGGGGCTCGATCCCAGGACCCTGAGATCATGACCTGAGCCGAGGGCAGAGGCGTTCACCGACAGCCACCCAGGTGCCCCTGGTCTGTACTCCTTATCACACTTTTCTATTCATGCTTTATTTAGATACCTAAGCAATATTCTTCATTCGTAATGTGCCTTGAAGAAACATCAATTTTTTTTTTTGCTTTTCCAGATAACCATTGAATTTTAAAAATAAAAAAAAAAAAGAAATTCTTCTAAAAATCTGGGTGCTAAGTTTGTCATTTTTCCATATATGGAGGCAAACAATTAAAATTTCCTGGGGGCGCCTGGGTGGCTCAGTGGGTTCAAGCCTCTGCCTTCAGCTCAGGTCATGATCTCAGGGTCCTGGGATCAAGTCCCGTATCGGGCTCTCTGCTCAGCAGGGAGCCTGCCTCCTCTCTCACTGCCTACTTGTGATCTCTCTCTATCAAATAAATAAAATTTAAAAAAAAAAATTTCCTGGAGGCTGCCAGTAAGTGGTTTTTGATAAGTAAAGTTATTAACTGGTCTTTCAACAGTGAAGGAATAATTCTAAGTTAAACTATATAAAAATTTTAATCTGTGTAAAACTATATTTGCACAATGCATTCATGGCAAACTACCCTTAAATCAAAGATGCTCAGAAATGTGATACCATTAGCTATTTCCAGAGTAACAAAATTTCCAGAGTAGCCATAGCTCCTCTTGACAATCACTGAAAACATTTCCACCTGATAAGAACTAAATTAACTGATATGCGAAAAAATATTAAAATCTTGCATTTTAACTGATTTTTCCACTGTAAAGTGTTGGAAGACAATTCTGCATGGTATTTCTGCACCTTTTGAACCATCTTTTGTTCTGAACTATTTCCAAGGATGGTGGAAGAGCTCCCCAACAGCCTTGGGAGATAGTGTCTCCCTCCTGGGAGGAAGCCAGAATTTGTTTCCTGACTCATATAATAACTATGAGTTCCCCTCCAGTACAAATGCTGGACACGTCTGCTAGCACCCTTTTTATAACAGGGATTTCTTAAGCTCAGAATTCCTCAGCTGTGACATTAACCTCCATGTATGCTAGTAGCCACCTGCATCCCTCCACATGGCTCTCGTGGGACTTGAGGGGCAAGAAGAACCAGTGCAGATATGGAATTCATGCTGTCTGCTGTGTTGTAATAAAATGCTTTACCTCTGACCCAAGAGTCTCCTCTCTTCCAACCTAAAACTGTAGCAGACTAGCTTGTTAAGATTGCACTTAGGGTAGGGACGCCTGGGTGGCGCAGTTGGTTGGACGACTGCCTTCGGCTCAGGGTGTGATCCTGGAGTCCCGGGATCGAGTCCCACATCGGGCTCCCAGCTCCATGGGGAGCCTGCTTCGCTCTCTGACCTTCTCCTCGCTCATTCTCTCTCACTGTCTCTCTCTCTCAAATAAATAAATTAAAAAAAAAAAAAAGATTGCACTTAGGGTAAAATCTCAGACTCTTCACCGTTTTGGTTTTTTTTTTTTTCTGGGTTTGTTGGTTTTTTTCAAGATTTTTATTTATTTATTTGACACAGAGAGAAATCACAAGTAGACAGAGAGGCAGGCAGAAAGAGACGGGGAAGCAGGCTCCCTGCTGAGCAGAAAGCCCAATGCAGGGCTTGATCCTAGGACCCTGAGATCATGACCTGAGCCAAAGGCAGAGACTTTAACCCACTGAGCCACCCAGGCAACCCTCTTCACAGTTCTTGATAAACACAGTAGATGCAAAATAATTACAAATGTTAAATGAAGAGCACAAATCACTATGTATAACCAAACTCCATGATTATACAGATTTATAATTTTCTTTAACAAAAGTGTACACTACAGTCTATACTTTGTGTTAGACACAGTTAACACAAAAAATACTGATTATTTTAATATTTTCCATTCTGATACCTATGCCTAATTTCAGTAGGTAACTACTGCTTAACAAGTCCCAATCTCTTTGGAAGAGGGTGGACATAAACAAAAAAATCGTATTTATATATCCAAAAAATAGGATTATTTCCAAGAATCAATAGATTTGAGCAAATCAAAACATAGAAACAGTGACACTATGGGACTGTTGTTTTCCTGACATTGCTCTATTTTACCATTACTGGAAAAAACACATCAATATGAGCCATTTGATTAAAATAATGACAGATTTCATTTGGACAGCCAGTCTGAAATATTATGGTTGGACAGTATCCCTTTCTATGTTACTGTATTATATAAATGTATTTAACAAAAAGTACTGCTTTAACTATCACAACCAGTGAACCAAATCATACCAACCACTTTTCCTAACTTTCTCAAAACTGATGATGATGAAGAACAGTAAGGCCCTTAAGATATCATGCAAAGTAAATCTCAACATTAAAAAAAAAAACACAATTAAGACAATAAACAGGGAAAGACATAATCCCAACCCTTCGGGGAGAAAAAAAATCAAGAAGAGATTTCCCTTTTGTCAAATACTAAAAATAAAATCACTCTAACCACTAAATTAGTCTAAACACCACTGACTCCTTAGAAGCCACAATTTAAATTCCCCCCCCCACCAAAACCCTTAAAATATTCCATTTTCCTTCAACATCATGCAAGTTACAATAAGGCTTCTATTAAAGCTAACGACCTCCTCTGTATGAAATGGCCAGCTCTTTAAATCATTTTGAGACTCAGAGTTCCCAAGAAACTAAGCACTAGACCAACCCATCCTCATTGGTTCAGAACACCTGCTGCTGAGTGAGGCAAGGACTCAACAACTCAACCATCTGAAACACTTTACAGAGCTTCCCCTGTCCTGGTCGCCACTGGTTCATAGTAAAGAAACTTGAAAATGTTAAGTTAGCCAGGCTCTCTGCTCAAGTACAGTGGGAACCTACCATAACAGGTGAAATGAGAGCCAAAAAGACCTACTCTGATAGTGGTGACCTGGTATTTGGCGGCCTAAAGGTTGCCCCTTGAGTGAATTCTCAGCTTGTCCCAGGCCAAAGGAGCTGTGGTTTTCAGAGACTCAATGAAAAGAAACCACATCGGGGCGCCTGGGTGCCTCAGATGGTTAAGCATCTGCCTTTGGCTCAAGTCATGATCCCACGGTCCTGGGATTGAGCCCCACATTGGGCTCCTTGATCAGCGGGGAGTCTGCTTCTCCGTCTGCCTCTGCCTCTCTCCCTGCTCATGCTCTCTCTGTATCAAATGATTTTTTAAAAAAAGAAAGCAAGAAAGAAACCACATCGTAAAAGAATCTGGTGAATGCCTTGACACTAGAAGATCATTTTAATGGAAAGGACCTCAAAGGGTAAGAATGTGTCACTGATAGGATCACAGGTAAAATTTTGAAATTTAATTATGGCCTTTACCTTTTCAATATATTAATCACTAAGAGAGTGTCTTACATTGGAAGATGGAGAGGACAAGGGAGTTGGGAGAAATCGGAGGGGGAGACAAACCATGAGAGACTGTGGACTCTGAGAAACAAACTGAGGGTTTTGGAGGGGAGGAGGGTGGGGGGTTGATGAGCCTGGTGGTGGGTATTAAGGAGGGCGCTTATTGCATGGAGCACTGGGTGTGGTGCATAAACAATGAATTCTGGAACACTGAAAAAATAAAACAAAATCTTTTAAAAAGTGTCTTATCTTTTTTTAATTTTTTTCTTTTTTTAATTTTAAATCTCTAAAACATATTTTTAGAAGTTATAAGTATTATGCCTGCTATTTTGTGATCTTTTTTCTACTTATTTCAAACAGCCTTCCCAAGAATCAACAAAGTACAAATACTAAACAGAACTATTTACAGAATACAAATACTAAATGGAATTGTTTAAAGAATCCATAGGTCTTGAATTTTACTTTTCATTTTTTAAATTTTTTTAAAAATTTAAACTTTATTTTATTTTTTTTCAGTGTTCCAAGATTTGTTGTTTATGCATCACTCCCAGGGCTCCATGTAGTACGTCCCCTCCTTAATACCCACCACCCACTCACCCAACCCTCTACACCCCTCCCCTCCAAAACCCTCAGTTTGTTTCTCAGAGTCCACAGTCTCTCATGGTTCATGTCTCCCTCTGATTTCCCCCAATTCCCTACTCCTCTCTTCCCAATGTCCTCCATGTTATTCCTTATGCTCCACAAGTAAGTGAAACCATATGATAATTGGCTTTCTCTGCTTGACTTATTTCACTCAGCATAATCTCCTCCAGCCCCATCTATGTTGAATTTTACTTTTTAAACCCTAGATCAGAAATGTTACCAATGGTTAATTCATTCATGAAGCTACCAGGCATAGAGACCCTAACCTGGTATATTTTACAGTCAACAATGTACCAAGATAAGTCACTTTGATTTCCTCACCTAGAATAACAGGAATTTAATATTATTTCTTTCTTGGAACCAGAGAAAGGTAACTTTTTACCAACTGCCCCATTACATAGTTATTCAACTATACTAATGTTACCTGCCTTTTTAGGACAGAATTCATTGGTGATGTTGACCATATAAACACACCAAAATGTCAGACTTCCAGTCTTAACTGGCAAACTTGCTAACTAGCTAGTCTGGTTTGAGTAACATTGTATTCAGGAAACCCCATTTTCCCAACTTAATTTAAGTTGACTTGTTTTTGTGATGGTGTTCTTTGGTTTGCTTTGCTTTTATGGGACAGTGTACTGCTCAGTAACTCCAGTATTGCAGTTTATATGAAAATCAGATGCTCTTCCCTTCCACAAAGAACAGAAAAAGGTGACACAACTAAATTAGGCAAGATTTAAGTTAGTTTGAGAATGAAACTTTGGATGAGACTTATGAGACATGATCATGAGTCACTGAGAAACACTGGGGAATACTTTCTGTGGAGATTTTTTTTTTTTTAAGTATATAAGAGTCTCATCCCTGTGGGATGGCTTCTGTACGGGGAGCCCACCAACAGTTGAATGGACTTGGACTCACCCAAGTGCTTTTCCAAGCTTACAACAGTGACACAGAGGGTCTTCAAAGGGACAAAAAGAGTAACTCTTTCTCAATAACTAAAAGCAGAATGCAGTTCCAGACCACCAAAACTCTGCAAAGCTGGTTTGTGACCCTGACTCAGAGTCACTGGGATGCACTAGGAAACCACAGTTCTTGGCAGATGCCCATTTTATGTGCAAAGGCTTACCAGATGTGAAGTTCTATGTGCAATAGAAACAAAAATGAATCTGCTGTGTAATCTGGCATGCCAATTTATTCTGTGAACCAGCAGGTAAGAGGCTTGGTCTCATGTTTAAGCAGAGCCTATGGCGTTTGAATTTGAGAAGGAAAAAACTTCTTAAGCCCCATGCTCACCCCCCCCAAATTAAAACCAATCCTATATGCTTGTTAAACCTGAAATCCCACCAAGATTTATTTCTTTCAATTAAGAATTCCATCCATTAAAATGGAAATTCCCTTGGGAGACATAAACTGTTATCAGTTATTTATACTTCAGTGTAAATGAATTTCAAATCCTGTCTTGACAGCTGGTTTTGATAAAAAGAATACATGAAACTTGGTTGTTTAGATTATAAAAGAGAGGGGAAAATATTCAAGAGATAAAAGTTAACAAATGAATAACTACCACTATTACTTGTCTATTCATTCACCAATATTTATGAGCACCTAATACTTTTCAGGCAATGTGCTAAGCATGGAAGATCCAAAGATGAAAAAGCATAGTTAAGGGCCTCAAAAAATGTAGGGTTTGGAGGAAAGACATCAAATATGCAGTTACCATAGAAGAGCAAGGAAGTTAATGAAGGTGTGGGCAAGATGTAAAGGGAGGCTCTGAGAAATAAATACTAAATCTGCCAGGCAGAGAAGAGATGGGAAAGTCTTCCAGGAAGAGCTAGAGTTTGCCCTGTGACTGGAAGGAGAACCAGGATGGTACCTGGAAACATTAAGGAGCAAGGTGCAATCAGTGAAACAGCATTCCTGAAATAAAGGTGTTTGGACTGATGTATCAGTGAGGGGTGGGAGGCAGTGTCTTAGTCTTCTCAGGCTGCCATAACAAAATACCATAGCCTAGGTGGTCTAAACAACAGCCTTTTATTTTCTCACAGTTCTGGAGACTGGAAGTCTGAGATCCAGATGCCAGCATGCTCAGACTCTGGTGAGACCTTGCTACAGCTGGGTACCATCTTGCTGGCTGTGTCTTCACTAGGCCTCTGCTTTGTGGGGGAAGAAGGGAGGGAGTAGGGTGAGTTCTCTGGTGTCTCTTCCTGTAAGAACACTATTCCTATCATATCAAAGTCCCACCCTTAAGACACAATTCAGACCCTAGCAGGAGGTGAGGGAAATGAATCACAATGATGGGGAGGGTACTCAGGAACCAAATCATGAAGGGCCTTTTAAATCAAGTAAAGAAGAATCAATTTTGTCTGTAAAGCTCATTCTAGGATTCCAAAAGGATTTTAAGCAGGGAGTGACATAATCTGGTTCACATTTTAGAAAGCTCACTATGGCAGCAGAAGGGAAATCAGAAGGGACACAGAGAGGCAGTGAGGGCCTGATGCACAACAGAGGGAGCAAGAAGAGGGGTGAGAGATATTCAGGAGTAAAAAACAGGCCATTTGATTGATTATATCAATATGATCAATGTGGGGAGGAGAAATGAGAATGACCCTAGCCTCTGGCTTATGCATGTAATAGACTGCAATGTGCTTTCCTGAAAGAAAGACCTCAAAAGGAAAACTGAATTTGTTTGCTGGGAGATATAGCAGAGAAAATTAAAAGCTTATTAGCTTTTTAAAAAATAAAGTATAAGCTTCATACACAGCATATACACTGTTTACTTGGCAGCTGAGTACACTAACTCACCATGTCCCAGGAGTGCAGTTATGGGAGATACAACTGATGCTAAACAGAGTGAATTGGTATGGACCCACTCTGGCTTACTATTTGCTTATGAGTGCAAGGGGCGAGATTTTTGTCTTTTAAAATACTTTAGATTGAACAAAACTTAAACATGTAACAGTACAAGACTAATTTCTAAAATACTGGTTCATCTTTATGATGAAGTTTTATAGAGGTATGAAATTCATTTGTTCCAAGAATATTTAATGACATAAAAAATAAGAAAAAAAAATATAAAACTATATTTACTAAGCTAATGGCATAAAACTATTTTTTACATAGAAATGTCAAAAATTCATCCCTCCAGATAGTAGCATTATAAATATATAATTTTTTTCATTGTTTTCCCAATTTTTCTATGAAGAACATGTGTTTTAAAATCAGAAATAATAAACTTGTTTTTAATCTTGTATATGTTTTGGGGCAAAGCTAATATTTTGGAAAAGAGGCTCTCTCCCACCACCAGCAGACACATAATTATCCTCTACCGAACAGGAGATGTTAGGCTATGCTAAATAGCAAGTATTTCCAAAGACTGTAATGCCTTGTAACAACAAAGGTTTGTTTTTTGCTCATACTATATGTCCACTATGGGCTGGCTGGGGCTCTGCTCCACATTCGTTTTGGGATCCATTCTGAGGAGCATGGTCACTTGCCATGGCAGAGGTAAAGAGCCCTAGAATGTCTCTGACTGGCAATTATATGCTCCAGTCCAGAAACACATGTCAATTTCCACTGAACTCATTGGTCAGAATGAACGTGGGGCCAGGAAATGTAAACCTACTATGTACCTGAAATATATTTGGCCAACAGAGATTATGATGATCACATTTAACTACAAATTCAGCAGTCCTGCCCCCCGGAAAAATTATGGAGTGATTTCTAGAGTAGTGTTCAAAACTGAAAACCCATGACCCCCACGAGTAGATTGTGAAATCGATTTAGATGAGCAGTGTTTTTAATATAATGGAATTTAAGGGGAATTGTCAGAACATAACACATGTAGAAAGGGTAGATATTTACCATGAAACAATATTTGATACACATCTATCAAATAAATACAGATGTGTCACAATGTGAAATATCTTCCTGTAGGTTCTGTGAAAAAATGTGGGAAACCATCATTCTGTGGGTGCCCTTAACTCAGCAAGATAGACAGAAACATAATTTCCATATTGGGCTCTTCAAAGCTAATGTTTCAGACTACTGCAAAAGATTGGGGAAACCTGATATTCCTCCATGGTATAGGTCTCAAAGAATCATCCAATTTTTACTCTTTAGTATAATGCTCTCTCAGTAATAAATCAATTAAGAAATATCATGAAGTAACATATTTTTACCACCTTCTAAATATTAGTTTCATTATTTTTTATTTCTCCTAACAGATTTCAAGCTTCAAAACCTTTCCCTTAACTATACAGATCCTCACTTTATTGGTTAAGAAGATACAAAATTCTTACATTAATTTAAAGGGCATCCTTGACGAAGATGAATGGTAATAAAACTTTTTTCACTTTGTATTGCTATTAACTTATAAAACATTGTCATGAATGATTTTAACAGGCTTGTGTTTTGATGTTTAAGAATGCATTTTAAGGGGTGCCTGGGTGGCTCAGTGGTTAAAGCCTCTGCCTTCAGCTCAGGTCATGATTCCAGGGTCCTGGGATTGAGCCTCACATCGGGCTCTCTGCTCAGCAGGGAGCCTGCCTCCTCCTCCTCCCTCTGCCTGCCTCTCTGCCTACTTGTGGTCTGTCTGTCAAATAAATAAAAATCTTTAATTAAAAAAAAAAAGAACGCATTTTAAAACTGCAAAATACCTACTGTATCTAACTCTCATCACAGACTTAATATTCCCAATTTTCCATATCCCACTTTTTATTTTCAAATAAGAAAATAAAATTCAGGGATGCCTGAGTGGCTCAATTAGTTAAGCGGCTGCCTCCGGCTCAGGTCATGATATCAGCATCCTAGGATGGAGTCCCACATAGGGCTCCTTGCTCAGCAGGAAGCATGCTTCTCCCTCTGCCTCTGCCTGCCACTCTGTCTGCCTGTGCTCGCTCTTTCTGACAAAAAAAAAAAAGAAGAAGAAGAAAATACAAATTCGAACTATGCACTCTAGCTCTCTCTGTTTGTCTATGGAGAAAGTACAATGTCTATCAATTTAATTTCAGATTTCTAATTTCCAAAATGAATTCTCACTCTTACTTTCTGTCATCCATGTGAAATGTTTTTAAGTGCTTAGTTAAATGCAAGAGTTTCAACCAGTTTCAGTATTTTCAGCCCTGCCCCCACATACCCTCCCATACTTGTTCCTAGCTACCCTCCTCATAGCACTGCCAGTTAGTTCAAAAGCCAGCCTTTGTTTCTACAGGGAAAATACTGGTTAAACTGCCAAGAACAACACAATGCCTCGTGTGGTACAATCTTCTTTTACCTCCCAGATGGCTCCACTGCCACTCACTAGGTATGCCAGAGAGATTTCCTGAGGAAAAAAGGAGTCAATGTGAACTAATATCATCTACCATCCTGACATTCAAAGACACCAAAGAAAACATGACTAAGTGCATTTTAAAAAACGGAAAGTGGAAAGACCATCCTCAAAAATAAACTAGTGGGCAATTTTTGTAGCATATAAGAGGAAGCTCTGGTATGGAAAAATGATGAACATCCTGCGTTTGTTAATTAAGGAAGCGTTATATTCAGTTCAGTAACAGTAACTAGTTTAGAAGTGATGAGTCACAATATTCTTTTCCTTCCTGGCCTGATTCAGCAAGGTGTGGGGAAAAGAGGTTCCTACTGGCAGTGGGACCATCTATACCGCAACAAGGCCTCTAAGACACTGCAAGAATCTGAGCAAGGAAACGAAGCTGACAGGATTTCAGCATCTCCTCTAAACAAATCCATGGAGTGAGGAGATGAGTGAGTTGGAGGCTCTCCTCCATTTCAAATTGGCTGCAGTTCCATTCTCTTAAATAATTTACCTAATTATTCTATTAAGTGCAATGTTAATAATTAGCTTCTTTAGACAAACCAAAAAAGGTCATTTCTTTTCATTATTCCAAACTGGATATACTATTACGAATTGTCTATCAATTAACTTCTTATAAACAAAATTACCACACCCAGAACATTTCTATTACATCCAAAGAGCTCCAAAAATATGCACAGTATCATTCTGGTCATTCTCTTTTTTCATGGGAGCTTCTCTTTTTATTGCTATCAGACAAAAACAATTCCCTGAAAATCCTCCTCCTTTTTAATAAATGAAAACCACTGTATAAATCCAACTAAATGCTGATGGTATGGTTTTGAATCCTAAAATGTGGAATTTCTTAAACTAACATTGTTCTCCCCAATACACACATACACAGACACACACACAATGTCAACAAATAAATACCAGTCAAATTTGGATTATCTGCCAACTGGATGGCAAGAAACAACTAGCACAGATATTCTTAAGTGGTAGAGAGTTGGGGAAAATACACAGTTGGGCACTGGAATGTGTTTTATTCTTCTACTTGAATAAAACAATGCCTGGCACTCTGGAAATTGGCAATAATGTACTTCAAACTGAGTAAACAATGAAACTTTCCTAGGGGTAAAAAAACAAACTCAAGAGAACTAGAAAACATTTTTGTTTGTAACTACTTTGGTTCATACCTTAGCAAATGAGAAGACTATGTTTTGTTTAAAACAGCATTTTTAAATTCCTGCTATATAAGACTAGTGTGAAAAAGAGAATGAATTATAGGAGGTGACAATGTCATTAAATATTTATAAAAATTCTTGCAGAAAGGAACCCTAAAAGGGCTCACATACAGAAACTCAAGATTGTATTATTATTACCAAATTTGCCATCTACAATGCAAGAAATTCATGAGGTGGGAAACTCTCATAACTCACTGCTCCCTCCAAAGTTGGTTGGTTACACTCTATTATAGAGATTTTTCAAATTCAATGGTCAAAAGCAGAAACAGCTGCACTGGACTTGGTTCATGCTGGAAAACTGACATTTCTCTAGCAAGGGCCAAGTATAGTCTCAGAATTACAATATGTCAGACCTTATCCAAATGGAGATGCTCTTATTTTCCTACATCATCCAAATGCTGCTCAGGAGAAATTACAAACAAGATCCCTAAAGCTTTATTACCCAATGGCCCTAAGGAACAATTATGGCTATCCACATACTGCCTGGTGCAAAATGCTCATTTCATAGCAGAAGTAATAGAGCAGGTACCAAAATGACTTCTGCTCCCAATTATAGGTGTTTTAGAAGATTATCGGATTAACACTGAACATGATGCCTTCACAACTCCATGCCCTCTATTTCTGGGAAGGTCAGAGGAACGATATTAGAGCTAGAAGAAAAAGTATTCTCAGAGCAGGAGTAAGGAAAATTCCAAGATAGAGTAGGAAGTGGTTTGCACAAATGAGGAAGAACAAGTGGCCTCTTAGAGATTATACAATTCTTTTCTATTTGTAGCTACAGGAAGCCATGAGTATGGGTTCTTAGACTGGTTTAGCAAAGCAGGTTTCAGGTAGGTGTGCCACTAGAAAACCCAAAAGAAACAGCAAATAGCCATGTCCAGAAGACATTAGACACTACCCAACTCCACAATCATTAGGGGCAAGCTATGGGAAACAGGGGGAAAAAATCCATCTGGCAATAAACATGAAATTGCAAACACAAAGATATGAACAAATATTCAATAAAAACTACCATCATGGAAGAAGACACAAAAATAGCAAATACAGGGACGCCTGGATGGCTCAGTGGGTTAGGCTTCTGCCTTCAGCTTAGGTCATGATCTCAAGGTCCTGGGATCAAGCCCCACATGGAGCTCCTTTCTCAGCGGGGAGCCTGCTTCCCCATCTCTCTCTGTCTGTCTCTGTGCCTACTTATGATCTCTCTCTCTGTCAAGTAAGTAAATAAAATCTTTTGGAAAAAAAATAGCAAATATAGTAACTAACATCAACAGAAACAGAGTTAATTCAATAAAAAGATAAGCAGCTTAAAGGTACTTAATATATTCAGAGACACATTTGAGAATATTTGTTTTTTTTTTCCAATTTATTTATTTTCAGAAAAACAGTATTCATTATTTTTTCACCACACCCAGTGCTCCATGCAAGCTGTGCCCTCTATAATACCCACCACCTGGTACCCCCAACCTCCCACCCCCCCGCCACTTCAAACCCCTCAGATTGTTTTTCAGAGTCCATAGTCTCTCATGGTTCATCTCCCCTTCCAATTTACCCAAAAGCACATACCCTCCCCAATGTCCATAACCCTACCCCCCTTCTCCCAACCCCCCTCCCCCCAGCAACCCACAGTTTGTTTCGTGAGATTAAGAGTCACTTATGGTTTGTCTCCCTCCCTATTCCATCTTGTTTCATGGATTCTTCTCCTACCCACTTAAGCCCCCATGTTGCATCACCACTTCCTCATATCAGGGAGATCATATGATATTTGTCTTTCTCCGCTTGACTTATTTCGCTAAGCATGATACGCTCTAGTTCCATCCATGTTGTCACAAATGGCAAGATTTTGTTTCTTTTGATGGCTGCATAATATTCCATTGTGTATATATACCACATCTTCTTGATCCATTCATCTGTTGATGGACATCTAGGTTCTTTCCATAGTTTGGCTATTGTGGACATTGCTGCTATAAACATTCGGGTGCACGTGCCCCTTTGGATCACTACGTTTGTATCTTTAGGGTAAATTCCCAGTAGTGCAATTGCTGGGTCATAGGGCAGTTCTATTTTCAACATTTTGAGGAACCTCCATGCTGTTTTCCAGAGCGGTTGCACCAGCTTGCATTCCCACCAACAGTGTAGGAGGGTTCCCCTTTCTCCGCATCCTCGCCAGCATCTGTCATTTCCTGACTTGTTGATTTTAGCCATTCTGACTGGTGTGAGGTGATATCTCATTGTGGTTTTGATTTGTATTTCCCTGATGCCGAGTGATATGGAGCACTTTTTCATGTATCTGTTGGCCATCTGGATGTCTTCTTTGCAGAAATGTCTGTTCATGTCCTCTGCCCATTTCTTGATTGGATTATTTGTTCTTTGGGTGTTGAGTTTGCTAAGTTCTTTATAGATTTTGGACACTAGTCCTTTACCTGATATGTCGTTTACAAATGTCTTCTCCCATTCTGTCAGTTGTCTTTTGGTTTTGAAAACTGTTTCCTTTGCTGTACAAAAGCTTTTGATTTTGATGAAATCCCAAAAGTTCATTTTTGCCTTTGCTTCCCTTGCCTTTGGCGATGTTCCTAGGAAGATGTTGCTGTGGCTGAGGTCGAAGAGGTTGCTGCCTGTGTTCTCCTCAAGGATTTTGATGGATTCCTTTCTCACATTGAGGTCCTTAATCCATTTTGAATCTATTTTTGTGTGTGGTGTAAGGAAATGGTCCAATTTCATTTTTCTGCATGTGGCTGTCCAATTTTCCCAACACCATTTATTGAAGAGGCTGTCTTTTTTCCATTGGACATTCTTTCCTGCTTTGTCAAAGATTAGTTGACCATAGAGTTGAGGGTCTATTTCTGGGCTCTCTATTCTGTTCCATTGGTCTATGTGTCTGTTTTTGTGCCAGTACCATGCTGTCTTGATGATGACAGCTTTGTAATAAAGCTTGAAGTCCGGAATTGTGATGCCACCAACTTTGGCTTTGTTTTTCAATATCCCTTTGGCTATTCGAGGTCTTTTCTGGTTCCATATAAATTTTAAAATTATTTGTTCCATTTCTTTGAAAAAGATGGATGGTACTTTGATAGGAATTGCATTAAATGTGTAGATTGCTTTAGGTAGCATAGACATTTTCACAATATTTATTCTTCCAATCCAGGAGCATGGAACATTTTTCCATTTCTTTGTGTCTTCCTCAATTTCTTTCATGAGTACTTTATAGTTTTCTGAGTATAGATTCTTAGCCTCTTTGGTTAGGTTTATTCCTAGGTATCTTATGGTTTGGGGTGCAATTGTAAATGGGATTGACTCCTTAATTTCTCTTTCTTCTGTCTTGTTGTTGGTGTAGAGAAATGCAACTGATTTCTGTGCATTGATCTTATATCCTGACACTTTACTGAATTCCTGTACAAGTTCTAGCAGTTTTGGAGTGGAGTCTTTTGGGTTTTCCACATAGAGTATCATATCATCTGCGAAGAGTGATAATTTGACTTCTTCTTTGTCGATTTGGATGCCTTTAATTTCCTTTTGTTGTCTGATTGCTGAGGCTAGGACTTCTAGTACTATGTTGAATAGCAGTGGTGATAATGGACATCCCTGCCGTGTTCCTGACCTTAGTGGAAAAGCTTTCAGTTTTTCTCCATTGAGAATGATATTCGCGGTGGGTTTTTCATAGATGGCTTTGATGATATTGAGGTATGTGCCCTCTATCCCTACACTTTGAAGAGTTTTGATCAGGAAGGGATGCTGTACTTTGTCAAATGCTTTTTCAGCATCTATTGAGAGTATCATATGGTTCTTGTTCTTTCTTTTATTGATGTGTTGTATCACATTGACTGATTTGCGGATGTTGAACCAACCTTGCAGCCCTGGGATAAATCCCACTTGGTCGTGGTGAATAATCCTTTTAATGTACTGTTGAATCCTATTGGCTAGTATTTTGGTGAGAATTTTTGCATCTGTGTTCATCAAGGATATTGGTCTATAGCTCTCTTTTTTGATGGGATCCTTGTCTGGTTTTAGGATCAAGGTGATGCTGGCCTCATAAAATGAGTTTGGGAGTTTTCCTTCCATTTCTATTTTTTGGAACAGTTTCAGGAGAATAGGAATTAGTTCTTCTTTAAATGTTTGGTAGAATTCCCCCGGGAAGCCATCTGGCCCTGGGCTTTTGTTTGTTTGGAGATTTTTAATGACTGTTTCAATCTCCTTACTGGTTATGGGTCTGTTCAGGCTTTCTATTTCTTCCTGGTTCAATTTTGGTAGTTTATATGTTTCTAGGAATGCATCCATTTCTTCCAGATTGTCAAATTTGTTGGCGTAGAGTTGCTCATAGTATGTTCTTATAATAGTTTGTATTTCTTTGGTGTTAGTTGTGATCTCTCCTCTTTCATTCATGATTTTATTTATTTGGGTCCTTTCTCTTTTCTTTTTGATAAGTCTGGCCAAGGGTTTATCAATTTTATTAATTCTTTCAAAGAACCAGCTCCTAGTTTGGTTGATTTGTTCTATTGATTTTTGGTTTCTATTTCATTGATTTCTGCTCTGATCTTAATGATTTCTCTTCTCCTGCTGGGCTTAGGGTTTCTTTCTTGTTCTTTCTCCAGCTCCTTTAGGAGTAGGATTAGGTTGTGTACCTGAGACCTTTCTTGTTTCTTGAGAAAAGCTTGTACGGCTATATATTTTCCTCTCAGGACTGCCTTTGTTGTGTCCCACAGATTTTGAACCGTTGTATTTTCATTATCATTTGTTTCCAAGATTTTTTTCAATTCTTCTTTAATTTCCCGGTTGACCCATTCATTCTTTAGAAGGATGCTGTTTAGTCTCCATGTATTTGTGTTCTTTCCAAACTTCCTCTTGTGGTTGAGTTCTAGCTTCAGAGCATTGTGGTCTGAAAATATGCAGGGAATGATCCCAATCTTTTGATACCGGTTGAGTCCTGATTTAGGACCGAGGATGTGATCTATTCTGGAGAATGTTCCATGTGCACTAGAGAAGAATGTGTATTCTGTTGCTTTGGGATGAAATGTTCTGAATTTATCTGTGATGTCCATCTCATCCAGTGTATCATTTAAGGCCTTTATTTCCCTGTTGATCTTTTGCTTGGATGATCTGTCCATTTCAGTGAGGGGAGTGTTAAAGCCCCCTACTATTATTGTATTATTGTTGATGTGTTTCTTTGATTTTGTTATTAATTGGTTTATATAGTTGGCTGCTCCCACGTTGGGGGCATAGATATTTAAAATTGTTAGATCTTCTTGTTGGACAGACCCTTTGAGTATGATATAGTGTCCTTCCCATTTGAGAATATTTGAATATATATTAACATATTGAGAGACATATGAGAATAACTGAAGAGGGAAGTAGTGAGATGAAAAATCAAGTTGAAGAATTCTATCAGATTACAATGCAAAAGGATACTAATCTTACAAAATATTTAAAAAGTTTTCAGAAGGAAAAAAAAATAAAACATATGAGGAAATAATGGAAGAAAAGTATTCAAAGCTAAATAAAGATCTGAATCTTCAGACTGAAAGGGTCTCCCAGGTTACAAACTGCTTGAATGTGGGGGGGAAAAAAATACATGTCTTTTTAGATACATATTGGTGAAAAAATACTAATTCAAAGGAAAAAGAAAAAAAAAATCTTAAGTGTTTCCAGAGGGTGGAAGGAAAGAGGAAATAGAAAGGATACCAATTAGTGTCTCCAAAAAAATTACCCTAAGATACACAAAACTAAGAGTTAGTTATGGGATAGAATTTTTTTTAATTAACAAAACCTTCCACCTACCCTTAACATTCCTCCAAAATAAACTTCCCTCTACTGGAGGGACGCCTGCGTGGCTCAGTCAGTTAAGTGACTGCTTCAGCTCAGGTCATCATCCTGAAGTCCTGGGATCAAGTCCCATATGGGGCTCCTTGCTCAGCGGGGAGCCTACTTCTCCCTCTGCCTGTTCTGCCTGCTGCTCCCCCTGCTTGTGTTCTCCCTCTGAAAAATAAAATCTTAAAATAATAAAAAATAAAAGTGTTATTGGAAAAAAAAGTTAATAACATTCTAGAAATAAAACACAAGCTCTCAAACTGGAAGCTGATGGGAAGAGAGAGATGGAGGGTGGTAAGAGTGATAAAAATCATGTAAATAGGACAAATTATCTGGGAAGGGGAATAGTTACCAACTAGCTATTACTAGGAAATTAGGTTTTAATTTATACATAGAAATATGATGACAGCAATCATTATGTAAACAGGAATATAATTTCCAGGGAAACTGGTAGGAGAAGAAAAGGAAACAATTCCAAACAAAGATAGAAAATGTAATAGTTATAATTATAATTGTAATGAAGAACAAGAAAGCATGATAAAAAAAGAAAACAATGCAAAGAAAGAATCCAAACATATTAACAATCAAAATAAAGTTTTCTGGTATTTAGAATTTAGAAATTTCAAATGGTAGGGTTTTTGTTTTAAGATTTTATTTATTTATTTGAGAGAAAGAGATAGCAAGAAAGGGAACACAAGCAGGGGGAGTGGGAGAGGGAGAAACAGGCTCCCTGCCGAGCAAGGAGCCCGCCATGGGGTTCAATCCCAGGACCCAGGGATCATGACTTGAGCCGAAGGCAGACATTTAACAACTGAACTACCCAGGCACCCTGTAGGGTTGGGTTTTCTTTGTTTGTTTGTTTGTTTGTTTTTAAGATTTTATTTATTTAGAGAGACAGAGAGTGCAAGCAGACAGAGGTACAGAGAAAGAGAATCTCAGGCAGACTCCAAGCTGAGAGCTGAGTGCAGAGCCTGAGATTGGGGCTTGATCCCAGGATCTTAAGACCATGACCTGAGCAGAAGCCAAGAGTCTGACACTCAACTTCCTGAGTTACTCAGGTGCCCCAGTGTGGATTCTTTTTTTTGGGGGGAGGGGTTTTTTTTATTATTTTTTTAAGTCTGCCCACATGCTGCTTACAAGAAACCCACCTACAACACTTGTTAAGTGCCAAGAGTAAGTCATATCAGACTGACCTGGACTTCTCTGATGGGCATACTAAGATGTCATCAGATGAATACTCTGCTCAAGAGATTTCAAAATGAGAACAGATGAAATGTAATATAAAACTAAATGGCTCCCCCGTAGAGAGTTAAGACCTGATGCCAACATGGTGGGAGATTTCTAGTGATGTTTTTAGAGTACTGACACTTGCCCCATCCAGTTAACTGGTTACTCTTCATTTGGGTAAGGGCAACCATGACCTGCAAATCACAGCTCCACACAAAGCAGAGCTAAGAATGATCTCTGACTGAATGAAAGACCTTACTGAAAGATCTCACCTGGATAAATAATGGGCCAACTGCCACAAGATAAAATTCAATAGAAATACACAAAAGTCCTGGGAGCCAAAATCTGGGTTGTAGAATGCTCAATAGGAAGCTGCTGGCTTCACAGCAGGAGATCTGAGGAGACTACAAGGTCTTAGCTAATGGTAAACTGCAGTCATTATTGTCAACTGGACGCCCAACAATTCGTTTGCTCCTGGACTACACCCTCTCCATTCAGCAACCCTATGATCAGGAAGAATCAAACCTCAGTGGATCTAGACAAGGTTGACCAGACTGGAGACATAACTGCAAACCACTGCAAAAAAAAAAGCAGCAGTTTTAGAATATGATGTCCCTCTTGTCTTCAAATACTGGCAAGACTGCCACGAGGAAAAGACATTAGGCTTCTCCCCATCACTCCCAGAGTACAGAGTTAGTACTGACTTCCTGGAAACTCCAGGAAGGAAGTTTTTAGTTTAATTTCATTTTAAAAAGGTTTTAATAGATGGGGATGTCCCTCAAACTGAAAGTTTCCCATCACTGGAGGTGTCTGGAATAGGGCAGTATGTTCATTAAGTACGTTATCAGGATAAGCATTATTGGTATCAACAATATTTATACAGTAAACAATAATTATTCATAAAATAACTTCCAGCCCTATGACTTGCGTTGACTAGAGTGTCTAAACCAATCATTTTTCCAAACTGAACTACGCTTCAAGAAGCAGGTTTAGAGCACCTGGGTGGCTCAGCAGTCAAGCATCTGCCTTCGGCTCAGGTCAGAACCCCTCACTGGGCTCCCTGCTCAGTGGGAATCCTGCTTCTCTTGCTCCCACTCCCCCTGCTTGTGTTCCCTCTCTGACCACCTCTCTGTCAAATAAATAAATAAATTTTTAAAAAAGCAAGTTTAATCCCTACCTCTTCTACAAAGCATAGCATGACAAAAAGCAAGACCACACCTTCCACAGTGCCTATCTCCAGTATTAGACCATTTAGAGCTCTCTTACATTCTTATTTTGCCTCCTAAAAATTATATTTGAAACAGTCCATCTCCCAATGGTACCACAAGCAACCTGGGGTCATAACCAACCTCAATCCGTCAGGCACCCTGGTAGACACTGAATTAAAACTTGTTGACTCATCATTTCTCTCTCTCTCTCTCTCTCTCTCTCTCGCTCTTTTTCCCCTTCATATAGCACACAGCCAATGTTTTTGTAATCACCAACATCTGCTCATTGTGAAAATAATGAAGTACACAATAATGCCTTCCTTGGGAGAATATCTCCCTTCCTGCTTAATACACCAAAATTCTTGCATTTTTCCATTTAAAACTTCCCAACTCCCTAGTGAGAACAATGCTAGAAACTAACTGGTATCAGGGCACCTGGGTGACTCAGTAGGTTGAACATCTGCCTTTGATTCAGGTTATAACCCAGAGTCCTGGGATTGAGCCCTCTTTGCTCCACAAGGAATTTTCTCCCTCTCCCTGCCACTCAGCCTGCTCGCACTCACTCCCTCTCTGTCAAATAAATAAAAATCTTTAAAAAAAAAAAATTAAGAAACTGACTGAAACCCATTCCTGCATATTTTGAAGGTAGTAAAACATAACTTCTTCTTTCCCCTTTTACCACAGAACATATCATATCAATAGATGCCTCTAGGAAAACAGAGATCCCAGATTTTAAAGGGAAAAAGTCAAAATATGAAATTCTCTGCAGAGTAATAAAGATTAGCAAAGTCTTACACTGTAGACAAGCAAGGCTACACGTTCCTCTTCACTGCAGCCTAAAAATACTATAGCTCTGTACAAGTGCATTCCTTGAGGATACTGGGTTGGGGGAACAGTCCAGCCTTGTCGAAAGACTGGCAGTACTAAGACAGTGAAAGAAAGGAACAGAAGGAAAAAAATTTCTTCTCCAGCTCACTTTATGATAAATGCTCATCTGTGAGGATAAACTGAAAGAGGGGATAAAACAGAAAGCGTACACATATTTATTTTTTAAATTTAAGTTGTTAGAATTTAAGTTAAATTCAAAAATGTGAAATTATCATTGCTTCTCTAGTCTTATGCTGCTTTAGATTCAAGGTCCAAAAAGATGGCAGTTTACTAGAAGGGAAATTTCAAATTCAACTTGGCAGCCATATCCAAGATGATGCAGAAACATTTAAAATGCACAAACTTGTTGCATTACTCAAGCTTAGCATTTAATAATGGGATGAGTCTGGCCAAAAGTTGTCCAATGTGAAATTACACTCCGGAGCTAAAAATTAAAAATATTTAGAGGCATAGCTAAGAAAACACAGATGCACAAATGGCTCTAACTATCCTGTATCGGTAATTGGCCAGACATTCATTTAACTAATTTAGAATAAAACAGAGATCAAAAATAATCACATTTTTTTCCCCAGGGTTCTGACATGTGTAGTCTAAAAATAATTGATTCTGATTTCCCAGTGCCTCCATAACTTCCCTCTGTCAAGCATCAGTCAATTGAATTCAATTCAACATAGTTTTTGTTTGGTTCAGTTTTTTATTTAATAGACTATGTATTAAGTCCAAACACTCTGTAGGAACTTCTTACATCTGTCATGTATGTGGAACTCACCACAATTTTGAGAACATAGATCCAACCACAGACACAAATAATAGACCTTCAGACTAGCAGATGTGGGGGTAACTGACCAGATTACAAACACAACAACCTCCTTAAAGTACCTACTACACATAGCAATAAAAGAGGTTTAGGACCTACATGGTAATGCAACTGACCCTGACATGGGGAGCATCCACGGAGAAATTTGCTAAGCGATTATGAGTCCTTGAGGACAAGGATCATAATCAATTTATCGCTGCATCACCAGGATCTAGATTAAACCACAGAAAGAACTAAGACATATTTGCGGAATGGATGGATTAATGCATACCCTACACAAATGCACCAAAGTGCGGGCTGCAATTGCACAGGGAAACCTAGCTGATGAAGCAAATCCATACTGAAAACCAGGGCTGCATCTGCCCATTGACACAGCTATGTTCTAATTTTCGCAAAGCTGTCCTAATGGGCTATCGATGGCCCTGACCAAAGAGATCTCTGCAACTGCTAAACCCAGGAGCTCAAGACAAACCACGGATAGCTGCAAACAAGGCTGGAAGATACCCTCAATCCCACCAAAACATCACAGTAACCTTCTGGGACTATGCCATATGGCAGAGGAGGATCATCTTGCAGACTCCACAGCAACACTTACAGTCACAAGGCATTCCTCCCAAAGGCCAATGTTACCGCCAGCTCTAAGAGATACCATCCCCAGCATCCACACTTTCTTCTCCCTCAGCCCAGTGTGAACAATGGTGAAAACCTGGATGTGCCTCTTCATGACCCAGGCTGTACAGAGGATACCTCATCTAAAGTAGTAAGGTGGGGCACATGGGTGGCTCAGTCAGATAACCATCTGACTCTTCAATTCACCTTAGGTCATGATCTCAGGGTTGGGGGATCAAGCCCCATGTGGGGCTCCAGGCTCAGCACAGAGTCTCCTTACGACTCTCTCTCTCTCTCCTTCTCCCTCTGCCCCCAACCCTGCTCACATGTGCGTGCTCTCTCTCCCTCTAAATAAATCCAAAACATAAAGTAGTGATGTGTTTTCCAAAAGACAGAAATCCAAGTCTCAAGTGTAAAAAAGCTTAGAAATAGGGAGAATAGTATACTTATGATAATAACAAATTTAAGCTAAGTGGAGTACTTTTTACCTGTCAGGCACTATGCTGAGGGGTTTGAGTTATTCTACTTAACCTTCCTGACCACACAAAGAAGTAGGTCCTATGATCCCCACTTGACAGACAGACAAACTAAGCTTTAAGAAGTTAAATACTAGGCCCAAAAATCACACAGGTGCTAAGTGTCAGGGCCATGGCTACAAAATACCCATGATCTTAGTTAGCTATCATCGTACATGGCCTCAAGGTCTTAGAGTACAGAATACTCTTTTGGCAATCACAAGAAGTAATAAACTGATTTTCTGCTTTTACAAAAATATTTTGTATCATTTTAGCCATATTTTACTATCTGTAATTAGTGTCTGGTATTTAAAAGCACATCTGGCACAATAAATACTTGATGAATTAAATGAAGATAAATTAATTACACTGTAACATCATTATCTCTCATTTGGAATGGAATTCAAAATTAAAATTTCAAATGTTTCCATCTACAGAGCATGTAGTTAGGCATTTATTTTTGCATTATGAAAGTAAAACATGTATATTAAAAAACAGACAAAACAAAGAAAAGCAGAAAGAAAATATCTATCATTCTACAAACCAAAGACAACTGTTAACATTTTGAGAAACATGCAATTTAGAGCTCAATTTGATTACTCATATAAGCCTGATTTCTACCACAAAAGCCATAATTCAGAATAAGAAAAAAAAATTTCAAGTGTTGAAAAGACCAATGAACATTTTTTTATGTAATTTCCACATGGAGGCCAAAGAAAATTTTGTTTAGCCATTATGAAAAGATATTTACAATTTTCTTAAGATAAAAAGATCTGTTATTTCATTATTCTTCATTCCCTACTGTCCATTTTCAGTGAACATTCAAAAAGGATATTAATAGAAATTTGAGAAATGTGTCCTATATTTCCCAGTAGACTAATTTCCTAAAGAGTTTTACCCTACATTCACCTAAACTGTCTGTATATATGTTCTAAGCTGCAACTCTTTACATGGCCCACGATGGCTCCAAGCAGTGCTTGCAACCAAGGAAAAGAAAAACATACAAACAGCAAAATGAAAAAGGACTTTGCAATCACACCTGCCCAGCTATCCCTTACTGCAGGCTTTTCTAAGCTACTAATTTTCATTCAGTCGGTGGCAGGCTGGTGAGAATCCAAGTTTCGTATTTCCTAGTCCAGAGCCTTTTGGGAAACAATGAGAGCATCTATTTATTTAGTATTTGACATATATTATTATTATTACTATTTAAATGGTAGTTGAGAAATGACACACAGATAGTAGGGACCTACTCGGTCACACTGCACACACTATTGGCTTGCTGCCACTAAGTATACACAGAGTTTGAAGAAGGTTCCATGTACTTCCACTTCCTGGAGGGAGGATGAACGTCACCTTCTCTTTTCATTCCCACCCACCCCCCTCCCAATTCCAAAGGAAGCCAAGTAGGAGCTCTGCTTATAGCATCCTAGAGAAGACAGTTAGGCATGTCATCCCTGCCGCCCACGTTGTTGATTTCACTCTCTCTCATTTCAAACCTCAGTCCAGAGGTGTTAGCTCACAAGTGATCTGAACAGGAAGGGGACAGTAAAAGGATCTGTAAAATGATGAAAAGGCAGACTGCCCAAGGCAAAGGAAATTTCTCCAGGGAAGTGGTGGAGTTGCCCACGTTCTCAGGAACTTGAGTGTTTGTTTACCTTCTCCACACTGCCTCTCTCTGAGATAAACGCTCCACTTCTTGCTAAGATCTGCCTTCAAATCATACTCAACCCTTTCTAAAGACTGATCACTTACCAAACTGAACTTAGCAACTTCTCTGAATCCCCATACGGTAGCCAAGCTCATGGCTGGCACTTAGGCACTATTTGGTGAATGGCTGAACACTTACAAAGAGTGTTCTGGTCTTATCTCTAATATTCTACCTAATTCTGGATACTACCAGAAATCACAGGCCTAGACACACCCCATGAGGTGGAATAAAATTCTCTCTCCCTAATAAAGTATCAAAATTCAGATATAACAAGGTTTAGAATTTTTGAAAATTTGTATTTCGAAAAGTTGTTTCAATCACTGAACGACCTTTGAATTTGAAAGTTACCATGAAAATATAATACCCATGTTCTGAGTGTTTGTATTTGTCCCTACAACACTTTAAAAACTAAATTTCCAAAGAATATTCTTAAAAGTACAAAATTGCTCTAAAGCTCAAACTTCACTGGAACCTCTCTTTCTTTGAATTTTAAAAGAAAATTTTATTGGTCCTTAATCTTTTCTTGACACCAATAACTGTAAAAACAAATAGTTAACAAACAGCATAACATTGCAATCATGGCTAAATTGACCTAGATCAAAACAACACAAGTCAAAACCAAAACTAAACACTGAATCAAACACAAGCAACTGGCAGGATTCCCAGAAGGTCACTAAACTTGGACTTGAGAAAACTATCAACGTTTCCTGAAATTTTCAAAGATATCTCTAAGTTTTTTCATTAGTAAAAACCAAAATGCCAGAGAAACAGCAAAGAGAAAAAATTAAACCGAATCCTTAGAAAAGACAAACCTAGTAGGAAAAAATATCCCTTTCAAAATTGACAGCTATAAATTTATTTTCTTGGCATGGTGGACATATTGTTTGCAATGGTTCTCCATTAAGGAAATCTTTTGAATAGATAACTCTGAAAGCAAACTGGATTAAGCAGGACAGGTAGATCTAGAGCATTCCAACAGCACTGTCTTTGATTATGTGCTTCCCTCATATTATCTGATTTTCCAGAAGGCAAGGTAGTTGAATAAAAAATATTGAGCTGAACACAGGAACCCTGATTTGTCATCCAGTCCTACAACTAACTCTGCATAAGCCTTTAGCCTAGAATGATACCTCTAAGCCTCTGTCTCCTCATTTATATTAGATCAATTATAACATCCATTAACACTCTAAAAATTCTAGGAGTACATGGGAATCCCACAGATAATAATGTATAGTGTTACAGGGCCTCTCTTTATAAAGGACATGATTACTCCTTTTCACAATAAATTAACCAAATTAACTCTTTTAATCAGCTTGGGTATCAGCATTCTAAAGAACTGTGCTGGGTGCTTGGGTGACTCAGTCATTAAGCACCTACCTTTGGCTCAGATCATGATCCCAGGGTCCTGGAATCAAGCCCCACATTGGGCTCCCTGCTCAGCAGGGAGTCTGCTTCTCCTGCTACCACCCCGCAACCCCTGTCTCCCATTTGCTGTGACCCCCTGCACCCCCTTCCACTCTGTCTGTCTCTCTCTCAGATAAACAAATAAAATCTTTTTTAAAAAATAATAAAGATAATAAAGAAAGAACTGTGCTCGGTGATACTGATGTTCAGTCAAGTTTGAGAACCAGTAGTTCAAAGCAGTGATTCTCAAAGTGTGGTCTCTGGCCAGCAGCAGCAGCAGCATCTGGGAACTTTTATAAATGGTATTCAAAACGTTGTACTATTTTCTGAGAAACTTGAAATACTTCACTTATCCTGAAACAAATTCTCCCACTATCTAAAACAGAAAAACCATCAAATGAACATAGCCTAAGCTACTTTTTTTAGGATTCCATTTTTAAGAGGTGAAAACAGAAAAGAGAGCCTCAGCTTAAACCATTCATTAAGTCCAAAGTAAAATAACAGCAAATTCTTATTAAGCATTTACTATGAGTCAGGCAGTGTTAAAAGAACTTTATGTACATTAACACATTTACTCCATATAACAACCCTGCTGAGATAGGTACTGTTTTCCCAATTTTCTAATGAGGAAACAGAAGTAAAAAAATATATGCAACTTGTCCAACTTCAAACAATTCATAAGTGACAGAGTCAGATACAAGACAAGACTAGATAGTCTGGGGGCGTCTGGGTGGCTCAGTGGGTTAAAGCCTCTGTCTTCGGCTCAGGTCATGATTCCAGGGTCCTGGAATCGAGTCCTGGGATCGAGCCCCCGCGTCGGGCTCTCTGCTCAGCAGGGAAGCAGGCTCCCTTCCTCTCTCTGCCTGCCTCTCTGCCTACTTGCGATCTCTGTCTGTCAAATAAATACAATCTTAAAAAAAAAAAAAAAAAAAAAAGACTAGGCAGTCTGACTGTAGAGTGTCCCCAACCATAATATGGAAAAGAAAGTTAGGAAATTTGGCCTCCATGGCTGATCTTGTTTGCATGAGACTAGACCACATGCCAAAAATAAACATTTCTACTTTGTTTCTCTCAAGAATGATAATGACTCTAGCTAAGGAATTACTATTGCATGCTAAGAAATATAATCCAAAGACAATAAATACAAAATAAAAACATGTATCCATTTCCACTGATGTGTTTTACTCACAAGACTTCCAAGATTGGCCTTAATAGTAAAACCATCCACTTTGGAACAAACTAGGGCCCTCAAAATGGACTAAATGAATGCCAGGTAATGCTCATCAAAATCTTTTTAAGTGAGCCAGGTTATGTACATCAAGTGCAATTAGGCTAGCTTCTCTAACACTATCTCTGCTCCAATCCTTATGCATGTAAGTGGAGAATTATAAAATCATTTTTTATTTTATGCATTGCAGTACTGATCATTCCTAATTGGCCACTCACTGCAACAGAGCTGCCACATCCTGTCACTGACAATTGCAACATCGCGGAGTCTCTTAGCTCTCCAGATAAATTATCCAGAACACGTGATTTGATTCCTGAGAGTTTGAATTTGCTTCCACATGCCTTCATTTTTCCCATCAAGAGATGTACCTCTGATCTTTCCTTTTCATCCCCAAAGCTACTCTTCATTTCATACATGGTGAGTTAAATAGAAAACCCTACTCAAATTAAATTGTAATGGCATTTAGTAACATTAAATTCTAATCATATTCATTTTAATAACATTCACTTGTAAGGTCAAAAGTATCCTAATAGAGACTGATTGCCCGAATGAAGGAGTTTACATGCTTGAGAATGCTCATATGCTGGAAGCTGCATTACGTTTAGTCTCCAGGAAGTAACAGAAGATTAGTAATAAACAGGTGTAACATCTTGAATTCCAAGAGTCAAGATGAGTTATAAAAAGGTGCTCTAAGTTAGAAATCTAATATTCAACTTATCATTGAAATCAAAGGATAATCAAGACTACATTCAAAATTACAGAATAATTTGGCATCCTTTTTGAAATTGATACCATGTTTTTTCACCAGAACTATTTGGTCCTAAGATGATCATCCAGATAAGTTCCAATCAAACGATATGTAAAGAATTGCTTTTTGGGTATGCGGTTTGAAGCATTTTGAAATTATCACAGTTAAGCAGAAAAAGAACTCTTAAATTACATCACCTAACCCTTTTTGCCAGTTTAGGCCTATCCTTGCTCTGTATCCTCATTTTCCCTTCTCTTATATCCTCTTCAACAAACCTTCATGTAGCTGGATAAGGTTTCATTCTGTGCTCACTCTCAAGAACCTAAGAAATACCAGATCGTATTTCCCAAGTGGCTCTCTTGGATACCACAGCATGCCACCTTTAGATGCTCTCTTCCCATCTGAATCAGTCTAAGGACTGATATTAAGGAGAACCAGACTTTAAGACTATTTAAATGTGAATGTTAATGGATTATAAAACCCACCAGATAGCGAATGAAATACTTTACCACAGAGAGTGAATAAAAATCAAATGATTTGAAGCTAATCAAGTAAAAAAGAAAAATTCTAGAAAGTTCCATATAAAACATGCAATAAAATTATGAAAAGAATTTGAAAATATTCTTGTGTTCACATTCTGGTTAAGAAGTAAAAGCTATAAATTCTAAGGGTTAGATTTAATACAAAATCTGACCCTTATATCAACATACTTTTCATTTCAAGGCATTTGGGGATTAGAATTTTTTGTTCTTAGTGTGAGTGTGGTGTGTGTATATTTAATTTAAACACTTTAGAAGCATTATTTCACTTTAACAACAATGTGAGAACTATGAAGGATGCATTGTATTACTACAGTCCTCCTTTACAGATGGGGAAACTGAGGCTCAGAGAAGTTATGCAACTCTCCCAGAGCAAATTTTGAATATGTTCCCATAGCATATTTTGAACCTGAGTCTTGAGCCCCAACAAAGGCTCCTGTTCCTTAACATTACCTTTATTTTCCCTAGTTCTCTAAACACACGCTTAATACCTGCCCCTCAAGAAGTCTATATATTGCAATCACAAACTGGCACAGAAAATGCCAGTTTGGGAAATGAACGTTTCCTGTACAGAAAGTCTTGCTAGGGGTAGCACTGTGTTCACCAGGCACACATGTGGTGGGACTGGAGTCATGCCTATTCTAGCCTTTTATCCAGCATCAGATTTTCTAATCCATTTAAGCCTATTTGCAAAGTCATTCTATTTCTGTACTAATGACTTAGAAACAGCTGGAATTTTTTTTAGCCAAAATTTTGAAATCTCAGATCTCTATTAAAAGAAGTGGGGGGAGGAGTCACTTCAAATAATCCAGAGACCTGCAATGCTGAACTTCCCTTTCACTCTGGAGAACTGGCATGAATCCCTTAAACCTCTGCTTTAAAAAAAAAAAAAAAAAAAAAAAAAGTCCTGTAATGTACTGTAATGTACACTGATGACAGAGATGATCTGGTATCATCTCATTGGGAGCCAAAGACTCATGTTATTACAACTAGAAGACTTATGTATATTTCTTCTTCGGCTTCATTTCGACTCAAAAAAAAAAAAAAAAAAAAAAAAAACCTAAATTCCTATTCTCCCTAAAGTACACAGATTCTACCATGTAAAAATTGCTCAAAATGATAGCTAAGTCTCTACCCTTTACAGGATCCTCCAACGTTCCCAGTGTGTTTTGGGGGGGGATTGTTTTGGAGAGTGTAAAACCCTACTGATGAAGACCTAGGATTTTCTGAAAAGTGTTCCCTTTACTACTGCCCCTGTGGAGGGGAATTTGCAGGTGTTTGCCCTTACCTGAGATCCAACCCAGTAGTTCTCAAAAGTATGTAAACGCAACCATCACCTGGAGGGTTCATGGAAACACAACTAAACCTTACTCCCAGAGTTTCGGCCTGGGCTCTTGATCGTCCCTTAAAGTTCCCAGGTGATGCTCTACCGCTGGCCAGAGATGACATTCTGAGAACCACTCCTTTAACTCACTGGTTCCCAAGCTGTTCTGCATGGAAATCACCCGAGAGGATCTGTTTTAAACGTGGATGCCCCCAACTCCCATTCCTACAGATTCTCACTTAATTGGTTTAGGGTGCTGCTCAAGTACCGAGTTTTTTAAAGTTCCCCCAAGCTCCTGTCCTGTGCAGCACCATTAAAGAACCTTCTGGGCCAAATACACCGCCCACCGCCCTGTGCGCTCGCCCACGCTCCCGGCGCGCCACGTGTGGACGCCACTGCCCCTTCCAAGGGGACGATGGGTTCAGGGGCGTACATTGCCACACAATAAGAATTCCCGGGGCCAAAGACCCCGCGGCACAAACCAGCTCCCAACGAACCTCCCGTGATTCAGGAACACCCAGTAACTTTGTAGGACAAATCCTGTCAACCCAGCCTCCAGCCTGGGCGCAGGGTTGATCTCTGGGTTCACCAAGCGCTTCAGCGCGGGGAGAAAATGTCAAACTGCAGCCCCGGGACAGCTAGCCTTGAACCCCCTATTTGTTACTCTAGCAGAGAGAGGGGAGAAGGCGCTGTCACCTTACCTGACGCGGCGTCCAGGGTCAGGGTGGCGGTCGCAGCCAGCAGCGTCTTGTACCAGGGCTTCGGGGGGCGTCCCAGGCAGCGACCAGCCCCAACCCGGGCAGAATCTGGGCTGAAGAGGGTTTGCTACCCTCCGTCCCGAGCCCGGTCGCCCTGTCGCCCCGTCCGCCGGCAGTGGCCAGTGCAGAGCGCCTCGGCTCCGAAGCTCGCTCTCGGCCCCCTGGAGGCGGAGCCCCGGAGATAAGGTTAGCACTCCCGCCCCCTTTCCGGTGGGCAAGGCCAGAGGGTGGGTTTTGGATCGCGATCTGCAAGTGCGAACTGCTAATTAACCCTGGTGGAAACACGCTCGGCTCGAATCCTGCCAGGACCAGAGGCTGCGCGACGGGAGAGGCGGCTGAGGAGCTACCCGGGAAGCGGGAAAGATAAAGGAGCGCCGAGGGTGAAAGGGAGAGACCGGGGAGGCGAGCACCTGGGGCGCGCGGCAGCACGGAGGAGAGGTGCCACCTTCCTTAGCCCGTGAGAACTGCCCCCAGCCAGTTGAGAATTGGCCCCAAGCCAATCTGTCACTCTGGTCACGGAGGAGAGGTGCCACCTTCCTTAGCCCGTGAGAACTGCCCCCAGCCAATTGAGAATTGGCCCCAAGCCAATCTGTCACTCTGGTCCGCCCCGCCGCTGACCGTTGTACCTGCCCTTAACCTAAGGGAATAGCTGCCCAAAAACCTGAGAGGAGTTCACTTTCAAATAGGTAGGCAGTTACCTTTGAGGACCTGGAAGTTACAGGAAGTTCTGGAATAAGGCGACGGCCTATGAAATAAAAGAGTACTCTGTTGCTCTGCCCTTAACTCACAGAGCACCAGAAAGTTCCTTAACCTGAAGGTGCTTAGACCTCCCATGTGCCCTGGACCCCCCTCTTACCCCCCCTCACCTGTCACTTTCTCCACTTCTCACTCTGCTTTACCCCCTCCCCCCTCCCCCGTATGGCCTGCTTGTCCTTTTATATACACCCC